>NW_023270377.1:71765755-72308925 GCF_011800145.1 Mirounga leonina | reverse complement strand
TTCTTTCTTTCTTTCTTTCTTTCTTTCTTTCTTTCTTTCTTTCTTTCTTTCTTTCTTTCTTTCTTTCTTCTTTCTTGCCCCCCCCCAATATAAAAGGAGGTTATTGAGTAAGGTTAAGCAATGGGACGACATGATTTAATTAGATTTTTACAGATTTCAAACACAGGTTGAAAATAAAAGAAATCATCAAATGATGACAGAAAATTCCAGGGCACAATGTAATGTACCAAAAGGGAAGAAACCAAGCTAAACAGGTTGGATGGAGTACAAAGCTAAGAACTAAAGCAAGAAAGCAGAGAACCTGGACGAAAGCCATTTCAAACCCATTCTGGGGGTGGGGCTTAATTTGAAGAGGATGGCAAGACATGAGGATATTTACCATAGAATAGGTTTAAAAGTGATTAGTCAAGCCTTGACCTAGAGCTCTTCCCCAGTCATGCATATTTTTAATCTGTTTTATTGTTTTCTCATTTATTTTTTATTTATAAATATTCCTGGCATTATTTCATTTTCTTTAAGAATTTTCTTTTTCTTCATGAAAGAGGTTCTCAGAGTTGACCATCAGTAAGCCTGTTGTTCTAGGCCATGTTTGTTCAGTTCTCCCTAGGAAGTGAATTGCACAAACCAATCACTCTCCTGGGAAATTTCCTGATGACAGGACTTAGTAGAGCCATTCTCCCCAACCGTATAAGGGAGATTCTGGAAGAGTATGAAAGAAAGGAAACGTAAAAATTCAACTGACAGACTAGTATATGTCACCTGTTTGTATGTAACATAATATAGTATAAAATTGTCGTTTTTATAGGTCAAAAAAAAAAAATAGGAGCTATTTCTGGTAGTTCTCAACCTGGTGTTTTTTTTCTAGGTAACTCGTTAGGAAGAATACCCCAGATTTATACACTGTTCAAATAATGTGTCTGTAAAATAAACTTATATATATATATTTTTTTTTAATTTTAACTCCTGATTAAGAAAAAAAAGAAATTCTCAGCATAGTAATTTTTTTTCCTAACACAGGATCTCAGCAAGAGCATTACTGAACTTTAACCACCAGAGGGAACTAAAAAACTACCTTTTGCTTCCCCTGTGAGGTTAACTTGTATATGAGTTCCCATGAAATTTCTGAAGAACTCTCCTGTAACAGCCTTCTGCTGATGCCTGAGCTATAATATATTAAAATGCAGAAAATATTTTTAAATGATCTTTTAAATTCTATTTGTTGCTTTCCTTAGACAAATTATAATCAAGGTATCATTTGCTCCTTTCTTAAATAACCAGTAGGGAGCATTATTACCAGTTTTAAAAAAAGATCTTTTTCCAGACATTTCAGACTAAGATTAACGCGACCATTATTTCGGACACACAGTTTTCAAAAGTCCCAAGAAAATAAACTCTACAACTTTTTGTTATTTGCTCCACATTTTCCCTTCTTTCAATCCTATTAGGATTTAATTTAAATCCAACGCAAGATTTTTTTGTTTCCTTTTCTTTTTTTATGAGAACATATCATATCTTTTTGAACCAAAAATATTTAATGAATGAAAGAACCTCACTAATAATGTGTCTTTATATTGGATTAGATGCTTAGCGAATAGCCTGTAGCCCAATGTTTAGTAATTCTGTGATGAACATGGGGAACTCCACCTCCTAAATTGGAAAGTGACATAATTCAAAATGGGTAATTTAAAATGTATAGACTGCCTGATTTTTTAAAAAAGATTGAAATGGTTTTCAATAAAAGCATAAATACAATTCCTTGAAAATAAAATGAGGATTCCATTTTTAAAACCATTCATAATGAGATAAAGAAAAACAACTCCTTAGGACTTCATAAATCATTTCTATGTGAAGAAAAGCAGTTTCTCCAGAAATTTCTGATAGGGAGGAAGGAAAACAAATCTTCAGAGAAAGCGGGGGAGCGGAAAGCAAGGGAAAGAAAAATTTTCTCCTTCCATCTAATGCTTTTCCATGCTTGGCAGAAGGGACTGTACAAAATAAATACAAAAAAATCGGTTAAACCAGGAGTTCCCTACACTGCTCTGGGCAATGTTAGTTGTGCTGCCAAAAATAGGATCCCAGGGCCAAATGTATTTGGCAGACACTCATGCTTCACTCCCTCTTACAGCAGAGAGCTAAACATTAACGTACTGGAGGTTCTGCGAGGTTCTGGAGCTGTACAACCTCTTTGGCTGCACTGAAGCCAGTTTTCCAAATGCGTGGGAAGACAGAATATTTTCTGAGTAATCCACAAATACAGAAGTTTATACTTATCTCTGTTAAAATCCAGAGAGCAATTGGAGCACATTTCCTTTCTTTAATCTCCAGGATTATCCTTCTTTCATGCATTTCTATTAAATCGCTTCTCTAAAGTTGATTCCTTCTGTGCGTCCTGACTGCTCCATTTCCTAATGGTGGATTGTCTCCTCCCATATTTGTCACTCTACATTGTGAACAGAGTTTTCTTTGAAGATTTCTGATGGAAATTCTGTCCTTCTAGAGTTGTTTTACATGACAGCCACCCCAGAAGTAACCAACCTGGTACTATTTTTTTTCTAAGATTTTATTTATTTATTTGAGAGAGGGCACGAGTGAGGTGGGAGTGGGGTGAGGGGGGCAGAAGGAGAGGGAGAGGGAGAAGCAGACTCCCTGCTGAGCATGAGCCCTTTGCTGCGGGGCTTGGAATTGAGCAGATGTGGGGCTGGATCCCAGGACCCTGGGATCATGACCTGAGTCAAAGGCAGGCGCTTAACCAACTGAGCCACCCAGGCGCCCTCAACCTGGTACTATTTTTATGTCTGTCAAAATTCCTATCCAATGGAAGTAGTATAAACTTGCATCTCAAACCCAAATGAAGATCCATGTAAGGTTCAGATTCCCAAGGGAGACTCTAGTTTCCCTGTTGTCTCCCTGTGCTATGTATGGGGTAATTGTTTTTCCTGGGACACTGTATTCTTTAGTCATCCATCTTTATGTGGAAGACTGCAGTTCCAACTCTCTCGCTCACTCATATTTTTTCTCCTGTCCTCACAATCTTGGTCCCTTGCCTACCAGTATTTGCAATTTTCCCACTTGCTAAAGGGCTTTGTTTTGTTTCATTTTCTGGTCCCTGAAGATGCCCCTGACTTTCTTGCAAGCTAAGCTATGCATGTAAAAGTGAGCACCCTGTTATGAAGGCTTACAGCTCTGAGCTACACAGCTGTATCTTACAATACCCCAGAGTTAGAGCTCTGTGTTGGGTACCACAGAGCAGGATGGGGCATAAATAGTGACCTTGCCAACAAAGACTTCACCACCTCCCAGCTCAGAAGGCTTTCCTGAGTGTAGACGTGACTCTACACAGCTCTTCTAGAAATCTAAGAAGTCTAAATTGCACTATTAACTCACCAGCTCGTTAGCCTTGCCCAAGGTGTCAAGGGGGGCAAGGGAATCAACATTTTTCTGCATTAAATGGTGACTTGTAGAAAGCTGCCTCCATATTTGACCCTGCAAATCCATTAAAAACCTGGGGGCCTGCCAGATAGTGCCTTTAAGTTTGGCTCTGTATTAGCTTTCATGACTTTCCTGTAATGAATTGTAGCTTGCCTGAGTCATTAGGAAGATTCTGACAGAGAATCAGCTGGAATCTGCTGTTCTTTGAAGGACTCAATTTATCTATGATTCAGTGCCTAAGCAGTGAAATAGCTTGAAGGGGTCAGCCAGGGAACAGAGCCTGTAACTGTTGGTTTGATTAAATTGCAAGTCTATGCATTGACTTTTAATGTATGCATCAGAAAAACTTGAGACAAGAAAATAACTACTTTTCATGCTACCTTTTGCTCATTTCCTATTCAGCATTCCAGGCAAGGGTTAATTAAAAGCTTCTGTTTGTTGGCTCTGTGGCTGAATCATAGGCCTAAATTGACAGATTGAAGCTGTACTTTAGCAAGATTACATTATGTCTCTGTTAGAGATAGCAACCAATAAAATCATATAGCGCTAAGTAATGCTAAGCTATCAACTTAACTATCTTTTAACCTTATTATAGTTTTATAGTCTGTGCTTTCTGAATGTCTTGTTCTACTTTAAAATATTTTTTTTCTTAATGCGTATTTTATATTTTGTTCCCTAGCTTATTAATGTGGCCTTGGGCAAATGCATTTCCATTGAAAACACCGTAGCCACTTTGGAAGACTGTGATGCGAGCAACAAGGTACGCCGGGCTGGGTTTCCTCTCTCATCATAGACACGGTTGATAGATTGCACAGGTGTACCTGATAAGTGCAGAGTATTGCACATTTACCACTCACTTGAAAACTTTATTTTTGCTGTACAAACAATAATTAATGTATAAATTTTTACATGATCATAAGGTTGGTGTTAAGACAGCCTGCCGCTAAATGTAAAGTTAGTGACCAAGGGAGTAAAACTATTGTTTTACTGAAGTCCACCTACCAGGGACCCAGTTCTGGCTCTGTCACTTTCAAGTGTGTTACCTTTGCAAATCCTTTAACCTTTAGGTAAATAGCAGTTATAACAGCACCTACCCCTAAATCAGGTTTGAGGATCAAATTATGTCATACAGATGAAGCATGTAGAACAATATTTAACACTCAGTGCTCTGCAGATGTTCACTGTTATAATAATAAAGACAAAAAAATGTGAAAAAATAAAAAACTACATCTAAAGATAAAATAACAGAGGAAATAAAGGCAGAGCATATTTTTAAATAATCTAAGGGAGACATTTTATTCTGATTCAGTCCCCTCTCCCCCATTCTCCTTCATATTGAAGGAATAATGCAAATTACATAATCCATGATCCATGGTGGAAAACCCTTCAGCAAATCTCTGACAAACTCAGAGCACAATGGTTAGGGGAGGAAGGAGGGCCAGGGAGAACAGAGCAGGGACTCTGCAGAGCTGGAGGTGAGTTCTGAGTGATGGTACCTCCCTCTTCAGCGAATGTTCCCCACCAATTCTCATTCTGTGTATATATTATTGGTTTCAATGACAAATAAAACTCATAAAAACATCAATCCATGAGTAAAACTCAGCGTCCTAAAGTTGTAGATCACTCCTTGGTAAAGAAATTATTTTGTGATGGAGAATCTAGGCTTCCCTCGGCTTAGCTGTTTGCTTTGACTTAGAGATATTGCTTCTATTTCTGAGCACATCTCCTCTCTACCTCTTAATTCAAAGCTGAAAAGACATTTTTGTCCTCTGTTTTTATAATTCAGCTATGGATTGTAAACTTGAGGTTGAGGGAGCTCTTTCTTAATTAGGAAAGAAAGGAGGCAGAGGGACGAGAAAAGTGTCAAAAATCGTTTGAAAGATACAACTCATATTAACAATTCAAAGAGGAAATAAAGTCATAAATTACAAAATAAAACTACAAGTAGTCCAAACTATATGAAAGTAAAGTATTATTTCATTCAGCCCTTCAAGACTCATTCTTCTCGTGCTTTTCTGTGCCTGATTAACCAGTATTTTATCTGAAGACCCAAGTTGTGGTCTGGATAACCACTGAGTCTCTCAGGGGGGATGCTGGGAGGCGAAAGTATGAATATGCAGCCCCTGCTTTCCACAAACCCCATCTCCCTTGTTGTCTTGTTACTCATTTTAAGCTTGTAGTTTGTTTGAATAATAAAAAGTAAAGGGACTTGGAGGGAGGTAACTTATTTTGGCAGAATTAATGAAGCTTAATACCAAGCCAGTTTATAGCATTCATCCAAAAAAAGCTCAAAAGGAACAAAGCCCGAGGATTGAACCACCAAGCCTTATCCTTCACTTTACCTAAAAAGTCCCCTTAGCTATTAACCTTTCAACCAGCTGAGATGTCCCTTTTAAAGGTAATGTCTAGCTTCTCTTAGTAGCCACATAACTTCCTTATATTATGACATAAGACCACGCTTCTCAAATTTTAATGTGCACACAAATCACCTGGAAAGTTTGTTACAGTACAGATTTCTGATTCAAGAGGTTCATGGTAGGCTGAGATTCAGGCTGTTCCAACTAGCTCCCAGGTGATGCTGATGTTGGTCCAGAGACTACCCTTTGAGTGGTGAGGTCTAACTCAATGACATACTTGATAACTTAAGTTAAATCTCAATTACATTACAAATTATTCACTAGGTAAAAGCATTTAGATAAATTTTACCAGCAGTCTATTTTTTTTTTTTTTTATGTTCACGTTGGTGCAAAACAACAAACTTCCCACAGACCCACAGACTTAGAATAAATTGACCAGGCAGGTAGTACCAGGGTATAAATAACTGGATAAAATACTTATAAAAACTGAAAACATGGTTCCGTTGCCTGATTTAGACATTGGCAACTCCCCCAAACTGGACTTCTCCAAGAGTAGTTCTTATGAACTAAGGGATGCTAGTAAAGCAGAACCTGATGATTCTTTCTGCTATCAGCATAGAAAGATTTTTAACCTTTCTTACAATAGAAACGTTTTTTAGCCTTAAGAAAGATTTTTTTAACCTTTCCTACAACGCCTCTAGGAGTCTGGTAATCTGGATAGTCTTAAACAAAGAAGCATAATAATTTCCACCAAAGTAATTTAGGACTGTGATTTGGATCTCCTTATAGCCCTAATGGCTACGGATGGTTTGAATGTTCCACTACTTCAAGCACCAGGCTTGTCTGGGATTCAGAACACCTGAAATGACCTCTATTTGTAGACATATACTAACTGTACTCAGTAATTTTTATTACTGCAACTCACATTTATTGAGGGCGTGCTGTGTGCTAAACACTTAACAGTCATTACCTCAACTCTCTGAGATATACCCTATTGCTATCCAACTTAAAAATGATAAAAATGAAATTAGATATGGTAATAATATGCCCATGCTGTCAGAATTGAAAGTGGCAATACCAGGATTTGGGTACAAAACATTTGATCAAAGTGCCTATATACTTAACCACTGCTAACGAAAGTGTTTGGCAAAGCCCCTACCTGTGTTTGCTGCCTGAAGTGACCTTCTCCTTGTTCATTTCCCGACAGCTTCAACAATTTAATTACACCTGGCTAAGACTTATTAAACATGGAGAATGGTGCTTAGCTCCCGTCCCTGATACGGGGGCTCTGAGGCTGCACCCTTGTGATAACAGAAACAAAGGGCTAAGATGGCTGCATAAATCAACATCAGTCTTTCATCCAGAACTGGTAAGCAAACTATGTGTACCTCTTCTTTATTGCAAATCCAACTTCCAGCTAAGTGGGACATAAAACTCTCATTGTCCGCATCTTCATTCAGAAGCTTTCAATGTGTTTGTGGCAAAAGAGGCAGTGTTAATAGTTCATACAGAGAGATAAATGGATAGTTTTGCAAATTGTCAAGTCCTTTTTTTTCTTTCACAAAATTTATTTCAAATCTGTTATTTTAAATATAAGCCACCTGTTTCTTTGGTTATATGGCTATCAGCATCTTTATTTCTGTAAGCCATTTGCTTCAGTCAACTAACAATGCCAAAAATCATGCTTATAGGCTAGAACTTGTTCTCACTGGTTACCAGAGAAGCCCTTAGGGAGAGTATATGGGGAAAGCAAGAAGCAGTATGCTTCCTACAAGCTTTGCACTTTAGTATGACTCTACTTTTCAGCATTCTGCCTCCTTTCCATAAAGGGAGACTTTTTCTCACACACACACACCCTCGTTCCCAGAGACATGGGCCTTAACAGGTGTTGGAGGCAGCTCCCTGCTGCTTGTAGGAGCTGACAGTGTGTCGCGTGCACCTGCTGACATCACATGCAGTGACATCACCCGGGTAGCTTGAAACCAGCCATGATGGGAGGATTTCTGTAAACCCATGCTCCTAATCCCGGGATGTTTTTCTAGAGATCCAGTTGTTAATATTTGTCAGACCACACCTGCTATATCCTATGTACTCTCAAAGTCCTGATAGGTTTTCCCAATTTTATTTTAACAAGATACAAAGTCATAAGTTTTGGTGTAAGATCTTGGAGTGACAAAAATAATTTCAGGCCAACCTTTTTAAATTTTCTATTATCTCACTAGCAAGTAATCACCAGATCCACAAATGCACTGGGTATATGAAGACCATCATTTTGCTCAGGGTTGTCCCCAAAGTAAGCACTCCTCCCGCCCTTGAAATGCCTCCATTTCTTTTGATTTCACAACAAGTGACTACTCCCTTCATGGCATTTTTCTTCCTACTTGGGGTCAAAATCAGGGCTTGAGCAACATAGTTCCCAATCTTCCTCTCTTTCAATCTTCTCTGTTATATTTCAATTTCTTCTGGGCATTTTTTTTTCTCTTTAGTGATAATGACTATTATTGAGTTATTAAGAAAAATTAGGAATTACTAGTGTACCAGTTACTAATTTTATGTTGCATAGTGTTGGAAAAATCCATAAACATCTATCAAATATTACCTTCTGCTTCCTTGACCTTATGCCAAAGAAAGCTGGAGGTGGGGCCAGGGGTGAGAAAGGATGAGAATGAGAACACATTTTTCATCTCCAGAAATGAATCTGTTACCAGAAAAAAAAATTCACGCTATGAGAAAATATTTAGGAGTAAGCAGCCCTTAAATCACATACGTCTTATTTATAAACTGCGTTGGCCCCATTGAGAACTTAGGCCTTCATTAGCTGATTTTTATATAGGCTTAATTTTGGACGCTGTAAGTGGTAAGCCAATTTGTAAAGAGAGTAATTTAATTAAGATGGCAAAAATTCGATGTTTCCCGATCCTGTTTGTGCCTATGAATTTGTAGCATGTCCCACTGCTGCCTTCTACCTTAAGTTCCCCTTTCCATGCTGCTAGATGTCATGGAGATTAATATGTTGACAATAGTATTCCTTATTTTTTCAGTATTTTGGTAATTTTCATACTAAACCTCCTGAGTCATCCAAGGCTTGTTAAGTCTTTAAAAAAGAAATGGAGAAAAAGACTAAATAACAGGAACATGTCTCTCCCTTTAGCATTAGGAATTGAGAGCTTCCTAGAAGGAAATAGGGTAACAGTGAGTTTGATCCTGAATACCAATGAATTGTTAAAATTATACATTTCTAATCTGCATTTAAAAGATATTCTCTAGGCCAGCCCACCCCAAATGCTGTGGATTATAGATACCTAAGAGGAAATTGTTTCATAGGTAGCTCCTAGATACTGTGACATGGAATGACCCTCCACCACTGGTCCCTTCATCAAGTGTCCTTAGGTTGGGGACGAGTTATTCAACTACCTCTTTACAATCCACTGGCAGAATGTTGTAGATAATCCAGGATGATTTTGCTCAAGGCCAACTCTTTTACAAAATCTTGAGCATACTCAAACATTATATTTCCAAAGCCCTACAAGGATGACAATGGTTTTGTAGGAACATCTTTAAAATAAACTATTATGAAGTCACCCCTATTTGGTGTATTTTTTTAAATATTTCAAAACTATTCATATAATTAAGATTATCTTTGTCATAGTCATGGAAAAATTGAGAGGATTAATAGGTGAAAAAAATTATAAAGCCATGAGCAAGCTATTATTTCTAGGATATTCAGTAAATATTAACCAATAATAGAACTCCTCTGAAATACCTTTGACTTTTTTCTAATTACATCTGGATTTTCTGGACATCAGGCAATACGTACTATCAGATATTATGGTGGGTAGCTTATAAATAAATATACATCATTTCTAGCACTTTGTATTCCAAGTTTGAATTCTAAGGTATGAACTTAATTAAAAAATTAACTGACTCACTTTTTGTGTTGGCTGTTTTTTCATGATCACCATCAATTAGAAAGCCATCATCCATCAAATATAGTAAATGCCATATGGAATAATTTCCTCTAAACAATATAGTTATCAGACCCATCATCAGAAAATAAATTCCTCCCTGAAGATGTTGTAAAAGCCTTGTAGCTTTAAGAGGAGAGAAGTTAGTTTGAGATGGAGACAAATTTAATATAGTCCAAAGGCTGTGTTCACATTGTTAGTTTAGTTCAGAAGAATTCCTAAGGAATCAAAAATATAATTATCTTTTTTTTTTTTTACTAGTTTTCATTTCTTTATATTTCGGTTGTCAAATTCACTCTGTGGCTCATTCCGAGATCCCCTTTCTTTCTTTCCAGGTGAATCACATTGTTTTTGGGAACTATCATCAGTTGTTATGCTTAGAAGGAAATGTTTCTCAGAAGATCCTGAGAGTCTCTGCTTGTGACCC
Source organism: Mirounga leonina (assembly GCF_011800145.1). Taxonomy (NCBI): domain Eukaryota; kingdom Metazoa; phylum Chordata; class Mammalia; order Carnivora; family Phocidae; genus Mirounga; species Mirounga leonina. The sequence continues at coordinate 72,298,747 of NW_023270377.1, read as the reverse complement.
AGAAAAGCAATACCAAAAGTGGAAATTTGAAAAATATTATGAAGACTAAAGAACAACTAATACTTTTATCTAGTAAACCCATTAGACACTGTGACAATGACAGTGGATGTGGTGACTGTATTTCTCCATGGTAGTTTACATTTTCAAAATTAAGAGCATTTGAACAGGAGATTTAAAAACCCACAATATTTGAGAAACCAAAAGTGAGCTCAGGGAAACAACCTAACGTTGAACTGGAGTCCATCTTCAGCTCTAGGTGGCCTTTTGAATTGCATGCTTCCTGCCCTGTGCTGGATGGACCTCAGCCTGCCAACTTCCCATGCAATCAAACAAGTAACAGGAAATACAGGAAATAAAGCCAAAAGTACTTGAGGAAGTACAATGATATTCATGCTGACTGATTTTGATAATAACCAGCTCTTTTGCTCCACAAGTAGGTATAATCAATGAGAACCTATTCTTTTATTTGCTTTTTTTTTTTTTAATTCAAAAAATTACTTGAGTTCCTATAGCAAAAAGGCCTCAGAAACACACAGCTGTCATCTTGGTGAAGTCCCTCCCAGCTACATGCCTGTTCATCTAACAGTATCGTATCATACTCCTCAATGATAAGACTTTGATCTAGATGATTACATAATGGTTTTTTGTTTTTTGTTGTTTTTTTTTTTCCCCCAGTCTGAGTCAGTGGGAAAAAACTTTAAGTGAGGAAGTCAAATGCTTATTCAGTTCTAGATATAAACATTGTTTCAATTCATTTTGTGCCAAAAGAAGAGTCGTGCTAGTAACTTCCTAGATTTAAGTGGATATTAAAAAAGAAAAAAAAAAAAAGGCAAAGGAAGAGAGGCTGGGTCACAATGCACTGTAGTTACCAAAAATACACTAAAGATACACTTAATAACACTATAATGTAACACCAAATAAGAGGAGCTGAAACAAAGCAGCAATAGAGCACTGAAAAATATTAAAGATTTATATAAAATATGACTTTAGATTTAACAGCATTCACCGGGATGAAGTAAGCTACAAGTAAGCTCTAAAAGATTTCAAAGTAGAAGTAAAATGAAGTAAATATAATGAAAGGGGAAGAGAAAGAGGTAAGCAACCCTCTGGAAGAGAGTTAAGAAAAAAATTGACCTAGACTTGGCCAGAAAAGAAAAGGAGTCTGGTACCTCTGTGAGGTGGGGGTGGGAGATAAGGCCGTGGATGTGGGCCTAATGATTACACTGATAAATTTGGGGGAAAGTCCAATAGTTCTTCAATCCACATTGAATTCCTAACCTTACGCATGTCAGTATTTAGGCATACCAGAAGAGATTCTAGAAATCCTAACATCCTTTGTATTGATTTTTGGTAAGAAAATTGATGCCCAGAAAACATATTACCTGTTTAAGAGTCCCACACCAGTTAGTGAGAGATGAGGATTCAAATTTGGATCTCCAGAGACAGGACTCAATGCACTGCCCCAGGCCGCTGACCTAAACAAATCTGTTTCACAGTTTTCTTAAGAAAGAGAGACATAAACCTTTTTGCAGGCATTGGGTCTCTGGAGGAAAACCATGCTATATGCTTGTTAATATAAAAACAAAGCTTTGTTCAATTGAGCTGATGGTTAAACTGGGCATCTTTAGTTCTGACTTCCTATTTAAATTTTAATTTTATCTCCCAATTAATTGCACAAAAGCAGAGCTATAGCTATGACTCAGAAGGGAAACAATTCTGCCTATTTGCATCGTATTTAAGATGTTTTATTCAGATAATTGACATTGCAGATGAGATAAGAGAATGACTAGAAAATGAGATAATTCTTTTCAAAACAGAGCCATATGGGGGATAAAACACAAGTCAGTTGCCAAAGGACTAACTGAGTTGCTGACCAAACTGAATATGCTGAGTGCCTCATGCAATTCTTTGTATAACTGCAAAAATGTTGAAAGGTTTTTTTGCCCCCAGTCTGAAGACTCTTTTATTCGAAAACAGTTTCCACAAAACACATCAAGTCTATTCAGAAAAAGACAATTATGGTTTGGAAACACTTACCTTTAGACATACGAGTGAAAGAAATTTGAATGTTTTTCACAAAAATCTTCTACAGTCTGTTCAGTGTATGCTCTTCCTGACTTCACCTTGACATAATACAAAGCTATACTGGAATCTATATTGTCAATATAGCAAAGGATTGTTTTCATGCATAACATATTTGTTCTTGGAAAGAATTTTAAAAAGAGCTTTTACCATATATTTACTCAACTACTCTAAGATGCAAGGAACTAATCATTAATTGGAAATCTTATAGGCCTAAACTTCAGAGTATTGACTAATTGTGAAATCTACAACACTTTTTATTTTTATTTTTTAATTACCTCCTTTTTTATTTTTTACTTTTATTTTTTTATGCTTTTTTTATTATGTTATGTTAATCACTATACATTACATCATTAGTTTTTGATGTAGTGCTCCATGATTCATTGTTTGCGTATAACACCCAGTGCTCCATGCAGAACGTGCCCTCTTTAATACCCATCACCAGGCTAACCCATCCCCCCACTCCCCCAATGAAACTGGACCATTTCCTTACACCACACACAAAAATAGACTCAAAATGGTTGAAAGACCTAAATGTGAGACAGGAGTCCATCAAAATCCTGAAGGAGAACACAGGCAGCAATCTCTTCGACCTCAGCCGCAGCAACTTCTTCCTAGAAATATCGCCAAAGGCAAGGGAAGCAAGGGCAAAAATGAACTATTGGGACTTCATCAAGATTAAAAGCTTTTGCACAGCAAAAGAAACAGTCAATAAAACCAAAAGACAACTGACAGAATGGGAGAAGGTATTTGCAAATGACATATCAGATAAAGGGCTAGTATCCAAAACCTATAAAGAACTTATGGAACTCAACACCCAAAGAACAAATGATCCACTCAAGAAATGGGCAGAAGACATGAACAGACATTTTTCCAAAGAAGACATCCAAATGGCCAACAGACACATGAAAAAGTGCTCAACATCGCTCGGCATCAGGGAAATCCAAATCCAAACCTCAATGAGATACCACCTCACACCAGTCAGAATGGCTAAAATTAACAAGTCAGGAAACGACAGATGTTGGTGAGGATGTGGAGAAAGGGGCACCCTCCTCCACTGTTGGTGGGAATGCCAGCTCGTGCAGCCACTACCAACACTTTCTAAAGCATTACCCCTCTATATTTTGTTTTCAGAAGACTGTAATAAATGTGTAAATGATACTAGGCCTCTGGCACTTCTAGTGAGAAACCCCTGAGTGGGACACATTAGGGTCCTATTCAACTCTAAATTCTTCAGTAGGAGGCTATGTTATGGGGAGACTTCAGAGTTTTCCTTGGGTTGGCTTAAGTCATTGCCTTTTCTTAGAGAAGTGTCTATACATTTTGTTACTTTAAACACAAGCATAGTTTTGATATTTTACAGGACTTATTTGATCAAAAACTAACTTACCAGACCATCTGAGTGCTTCTGAACCTTTTGGTTTGCACAGTTCCTTTCTCTTTTTCAACAGTTACCCAGAGCTTCTCCCTGAAGGATGACACAGCTGTTGTTGGTACAACCATGTTTTATCACCAGCATCAAATTTGCTCAATTCCGCTTGCTGACATTCAATCAGCTGTCATTCACAGGGCCAAAAACCACCATATGCCATAATCATAATGTATTGTTAGTTTTCCACAACTAATTTGGAAAATTCTCTTAGCTTTGAAAACACCTTGCTTATCGTATTGCCTTAGGGATTGTAGAGGAGCAAAGATACCAGTTATAGTGTATAGGAATTCAAATTCTCCAGTCAACCTTGAATTTATGAATGGTTTAGGATGATTTTCAAGGAGTTCTCATGCAAGAGAGTGGGGTTGAGGCTGGCCAGATAGTACCATCTTTATTTGTTTTAACAATTTTAACTTCCATGTTCAAACACAGAAAAGAAATTACGCCTCACATGAGGATCCCAGTATCTTTGATACAAACAAGGAATTTACAGGGAATAAAGGGAAAACAGATGAGAACTGATTATCTTTGAGTACCTACCATGTGCTAGGCACCGACTGTACCCCATTTCACTGTTGTACACAACTCAGTGAATTAGGTCTTACTCTCCTCATTATATGATGGCTGAGAGGTATTATCTAAGATCATCCCACTAGTAAGAGATTAAAATCTGGTTTCCATTCTATCTGGCTGAGAAAAAAGAAGAGGAAGAAAAGAGTCTCTTTGACGGCAACATGTTGCTATGATTTTTTTTTTTTTTTTTCTTTAAGCAGGGCAGTCAACTTGGGTGGGCTCAATTAAAATCCCTTCATTGTGAAGTCAAATGTCTTAGATCTCCCTTGGCTGTGATATAGAAGATGCACCTTTTCTTTTAACTGAAATGTAGGCTTAAGGTTAGCTATCCCCACCTGCTTTGCAGTTGTCTATCTCCTTGACTTCATGCAGGACATATTCTTTTCCACTTCCTATAATAAATATGAGGAGAAGCAGACATAGAGAAATTGCTTCCCTGTAAATAATTCTGCCAACTCTTTCTTCCCCCAACCATTAATCAAAGCTGACAGATTGCCCAATTTCAACAGAGATGGGAAGTAAAACATTGAAGAGTCCTTTAATTTAAAATAAAAACTATAGCCTGTAACTTTTACTTCATTGTGTGGATGGTCACCATAGTGCTTTTACAACTTTTGTGTAGGTTATTCAAAAATTGCTATGAGCCATGTGCCTTGAAATGAAGAAAGGAACACTAACCAAAGCTAATATACAAAATATTTATTTTTGGCAAATAGCCATTCCATGGAAAAGTTTGAGTAAGCTATGTAAAGTATTAAATACTCCTGATGAGGTTTAATGGATGGTATTTCAGGTAGGTGTTGGCACCTAACAGAAAGGAAAAAAAAAAATCCCATCACAATAAGCAGATTCAATGCCTCTGTTTTCAACCTAATAGGTCAACTAGTAGTTACCATTCCAATAGGGTCTCTTTGCAAGTTTATGTGAATCATTGCTTTGCAAAAACATACAGGAAAGTTCTCATTTTTCAACAAATAGATCAACTTCTAATATGGAGAGTTTCTGATGATGACAGTTGCCATTAAATAAGTAACAAATAATATCTTTGAAAACAGGGGCTTTCTATTTTATTATTGATTGATTGGTATTTACCAGTTCAAGGATATTAGTCATAAATATCTATATAAATAAAACCTTTATATTAGATATAAAAACTAATTTTTTGAGGACCTAGATTATCTTTACTTGACCAAAAACATATCGATCTTTGTAAATATATATGTATACATACATATATATCCATATAGATAAATATGTGTATATATTCATATGTGTGTGTGTGTGTGTGTGTATGAGTCTCTATATTGTGCTTTGAAGTGGGAGAAAATAAGACCAAGAATTCCTGCTTATAAATATAAAGAAAACTATGAATGTTTTTGGATATTTTTAATTCTTTTAAGTGCACAACTTTGCATCTGGCCTTCTGGACAAAAGTATCTCCAGTGGACTTCCACTCTGGGTATCACTTTCCATACTTGAAGGGAGTAGCCAAATTCTAAATTATCAAGATGCTTGTCATTCATTTTGGATTATGCACATGCCTTAATTCTCCTCCTTCAAACAACTGCCCAGATGTTGCTAGTTTTACACATATTAGCTATCAGAGGTGGACAGAAAAATAAGAGAAGGCAAAGGTCAAATTAGTGAATTTTCTTATTGATTACCTAAAAACTTCTGTTAATGGGAGAATGAGATTGAAACAATGGAATATAAAGGAATTTGGAGTTAATTTGAACATTTTGAAGTACCCAGTTTTTCAGCCTCTACTAACTGAAGTTATTATAAAGAAGGAATCAAATATGTAATTTTAAGTCACTAACTAAAAATTCAGATTACTTTCCAAATTCATTTCCAAAACTCTCCCACACTGTCAGTTGATTACCAGGTACTGTCCTTTGATTTTGTAGTTTGCCTTGTATCTGTTGGGTGATTTCTGCTGTTGATTACTACCCATGACACTGTGTTTATGTTAATTGTATAGCTTAGTCACCTCATGTTCCTCATGAGCTGTATACACATTTTGGTATTCATATTTATTTTGTTACTGTCTGATATTTTAATATTGGCAAATGTTTGCTATAACTTCTGATATTACTTTTTATAGCCCTCTTGTTTTTATAGAGCAGTGAAAGTTAAGCCTTTAAAAGTAGTTGCCTTTCTCATATGGTCAAACATATTTCTTCTTTATGATACTCTGGTGCTTCATCTTTTTCCATAATTCTCTATTATTACTTATTTTAAATGCTTTTCCTATCACTTTGAAAAATTAGATGTCCGTTCTTCATTTGAAAATGTGCCAAAAGTACTACCCCATGTAAGTATGTGAAACAATTACTATAAAAGTGTCAGCATGGTTTAAATGTATTACCTTGATGGCTATAAAGATATATATATGTTTTCAAGTTGTTGGAGTTAAAGTGTATCTAAAACAAGAGCTTAGTTCCTATAAAAATAATACAAATTTTTCATTAACATTACATACCAACCTACCAGAAATTCTTTTTGCAATTGTGTACACAATCATTTTAAGACCTTTTTGAAATAGTGCTTTTTGAATTTAAATAAGGTGTTCTCTTGATTTCTAAAGCAGCATTTCTTAATGGTCTTTAATAGCTGCTGATATGCAAGGGTTCTTCCTACATTTTAAAGGGCAGTGAAAGAAAATAAATTCTAGACACCAAAAACAAGGACACAAACTTTTATTGAGAGCAAGCCAGACACAGCAGTTCTTTATTTAAATTGTAGACAGATGATAGATAGAGTCTGACATATTCCATGTCTTCCAGTGTGGCATTATATGAAAGGTAAATTTTATATTGACAAATAAATAGAGCTTTTATTAATTCCTGTTCACCCCAAAACTAAGAAAAATTAAAAGTCATGTAAGAAATAGCAACATTCTGGGGCGCCTGGGTGGCTCAGTCATTAAGCGTCTGCCTTCAGCTCAGGTCATGATCCCAGGGTCCTGGGATCGAGCCCCGCATCGGGCTCCCTGCTCGGCGGGGAGCCTGCTTCTCCCTCTCCCATTCCCCCTGCTTGTGTTCCCTCTCTCACTGTGTCTCTCTCTGTCAAATAAATAAAATTAAAAAAAAAAAAAGAAATAGCCACATTCTCACAAGAAATCAATTCTCCCTCCTAACATGTACCAGAGTCCTTCTTCCATCCACCCCTGAACCTTGAATCACAAAAGCAGTAAATCTTCCAGTATAGTTACCAATTTGTGTTCTACCTTGTCTTGTAAGAGCGTCTAATATGTTAAATATCCCTTATGAAATCAGAACCATACCCTTGCCTTTCCTAGGCTATAAAGAATCAAATAGTCACCTAACCCCATCAGTGTTACTTATGATCACTTAACTCTGTGGCCTTAGTGTAAGATGGCAGCACAGGTCAATGGGCATTAATGTCAAAGAGCAGTTTCCATGCTCTTTCGTAGCTACACTGCCTCATCCATAAGCACTAAGCATTTGCTCATTGAACATACCCTGATAAAGTCTTTGTTGACAAAATCTTTCATATTTGGTTAATTATATGGTAAGAGCACAAAGCTAAAAAGGCCAGGGTTACTATGTGTTGGATCCCCATAAGATCCAGTTCCTTGGCCATGTCACACCATAGACCACTCAGCTCACTCAAATTCCACAGGAATTCAACACTTCTGCTGGAACAATTAGAAATAAAGTTTCTGTTGATGGTAGGTTAACAATATGCTCCTATTCCATGATGGATAATAAAAGACCGTGCATTGAAGCTAAGTAGAAAATTGTAGGGGTCATCAGTAATCCAGAAAAGAAAATAGGTTGTCCAGGTGGAACAATTTAGAGGATCTAAATAAATAGGAAATTGTCTGAGTGCACCAATCTTTTACCTAAATTTACCAATAAACACCTGATTTCCCTGGCTTTCTTCTGAAAACTTGCATTATCAAGAAGGAAATCTATAGGTTCTACAGATGAAGAGTGACAGACTTTTACATGATCAGGTTGCAAAATATCTGCTTGAAAGGATAAAAGAAGCTCTTCAATCCTGAATTCAAAATTGAGTCTTGTAAACAGTAAATAATAGTATATGATACCATGGGAATATATTATATGACCAGGGAGAATTAAAGAAATTTCCATTAGAATGTGTGGGATTTGTTACACATAAATAAGCAATAATCTAAGAAGGCCTAACCCGGGTATTTTCACAAAGTGAAAAAGAAATAAACAAAGGGTTGAATAGTACAATGAAGACTGTATTACATTCAGACAATAAGGAATTGTCTTTTTATTTGCAGAGCCAAAAATATCTTTATCTGTGGTGACAGAAAGTTCAGGGTGATATATATGGAAGCCTGAAATGAAAAATTAAGAAACTACCTAAGAATATAAATATAGATTCTCCCTTTTCATAAATATTCAATACATTATTTGACACACTGGCTTGAGTGAAGCTCCATAGGCACAATTTAAGCATCTTGATTTGGGCTGAGGTCCAGTAAATTACATATTCCCAGCAACTATCAGAGCTTTCTCACTAAAAATACATGCTCACACTCTACTTTGAAAATATCCTAAGATAATTATTTCCATTATCATAGTAACTAGTACAGTTATGACTAGAGTTGTCTTGGGTTTCTAAGGAAAGAAAATTATTCTGAGATACTGTTAATAAGAGAAAGTGTGGTAATAGAGAGGGGTATTTTCTTAAAATTGTGCTAAAGCTGTCATTTTCACTTTTAATGACTTTAACTGTGCGAGACGAGATTTTATTTTCAGTTACAGAAATAAACTATCTGACTCTTTAGTCTATTGCCCACCAATTTTCTAGCCCCTCCCTGTATCAACCTCACAGTGAGTTTTATTCATCTTGAGTGCATAAAGCCAACATTTAGTCAGAATTTTCCTGACTGACAATTGCTTGGCCCCTCTAGTGAGAAAATTCAGTGAATGGTAACACCTAGGAAGAAAGCCTATACAGACTTTTCACTCTAGAGGCTAAAGAAAACCACTTAAAATCTTATTCGAAGATAATAGAAAAGGCAAAAACATTTTGGACAGCTTATTGCCAGTGTCTATAAAAACATGTTTAAAAGAAAGAGAAGTTTAATACCAGACTTTCTAGCACCCTCAGTGTGTAGGAAGAAAGACACCAAAAGAGATACAGGTCATTTCTCATAGTCCTCTTTCATCTGATGACTGTATTTCTCAGTGTTGCTACTTTTAAAGCCAAATCATGCCAGATTCTTCAGGGGTGCTTGCTGTTTGCTGTTTAGTGCTTATCACACAAGTCTGTATTAGTGAAATTTTAAAAAGCAAATGCCCACGAATGAATCTAAAGCTTTTTGACTTGAGGTTACCAGACTGAATTTTGTCTAGGATTATTTCCATATTATTCTACAGTGAAACAGAGATTAAGCTTTCACATCTTTAAAGAGGATGACTCAAATAAGACATGCAAAGATCATCTCAGGAAAATAGAATTAGCTTTTGCTTTAGTGGGCAGGAGAATTTCTCAGTTCCATTTAGTTTATAAGTGCATCATAGACTCGAATTCATCAATTCTCTGCTTGGTGTTCCCCTTCCTGATTTTCCGATAGGATATTGTATTGTATCTTGAATAAGCATTTCTAGAGATATCACTCTTCTTCCCGAAGGTTGGCTGCTCCTCAGGTGTCACAGGTTGGGAACTGGGGCTGCTCAGTGGGGAGTCCTCGTTTGCATCAACTTCCTCTTTTAATTGAGAACCCTCTTCATTTTTTTTCTTAAATTCTATTACTCGAACTTCATCTTCATCATCATTGCAATCATCATCATCATTATTAATTTCTTCATCCCAAACCTCTTGCTCCTCCTCATGTTTAGAATGCAACACATCAACTTGGCTAGGTTTCCGAAATCCCAACCATTCCATTTCAGTTGCCTGGTGAGCTTTGTTCTTCCCATCCTCCTCTTCCTTCTCTTCTAGAGGTTGTTCAGCAATCCTTTCCTTTTGTCTACTTATTTCCTGGCTACTGATGCTCAAAGGAATCTTCTCCCATTGATGTCCTGTAGCAAAATCAATTGGTAATTGAAATACCGAGCTCTTATTCTTTATACTATGTTTCTGGATAATCATTTCCCCACACGTGCTTTACAGGATATTATTCTGTGGGTTAATAATACGTTTTACACAATAAAATGGGTTGTACTATCAGATTAGTTTGGAAAATACTGCATTAAACACAGCTAAGTAAGCTTCAGAATTTATGCAAGTCTTTAAAATGCCAATGAATATTGTGAATCTCTAAGAAGTCGACAACTCAACTTCATTTGACCATGAAACATTTTTTTGTTGTGACTGTTGTATCTAGTGAGACTGGTGTTCCTGAGACAGACTTTTAAAATCCTGTCTAGCCTGTAGTGACTGGAAATGTGAACATAGAAAATAAAATATTTGGACCTATCTCTTATACAGACACATACACACACACATATTCCCCAAGGAAAATTAGAAAAATATCTCACAGGAGAAAAAAGGCTTTCTTCCAGTTGTAAAAACAATGACTTCCCACATCTGGGCATGCTCAGAATAGCACATTCAGTACTTGCCACCATGCTTCTCAGAGTTGTGCTAAAGTTCCTGCTATGGAAGGAGGAGCAGGGAGCCATGGATGGTCAGGAGTCATATGCTGGGCTAACAGTGACACCAAGCCCACCAAAGCACACACAATGTCATCTAAGATCTGCCATTGATTTCTAGAGAGCCAAGCTTTAAAAATCTTGTTGTGGTCACCTCTATATAGTGCTAGGTTAGCCTGTCATGTTAGACATATCCCTCATAACAACTAATTAACTAATTAAGTTGTTTGGTACCATATAGTGACTTTTACAAGGCTTAATTAATGTCAAATTTCACTTTTCAAACAGATCACATCAGCATATCCTTAACAATATTTATTGAGCATGGTCAAAAGAATTAGAGTGGAGGTTGTTCTCTGGGCGTTCGCCTCTAAAGGGACTTCTGTGAGAAGCTTCAGTCTATGCGTGACTTTAAAATACTGTATAGATTGTGTGCTTTGTCAGGCTTCCGTTCACTATTCCCTTTCAACACCATAAGAGTCTTTAAATAAAGTGAGAGGCAATGTTCCTCTTTGCCTTTCCCCGCCACAGCTTTCTACTTTCACTGAGAAATTTTTACAAGTCCATTACCAGTCAAGATTTTTCATGCTCGTTTCATTTTTTTGTTTTCCCAACTACAGGAATCAGATTGTAAACTTACAAAAAGAGATAGAAGTGAAGATGGATTATCATTCCTAACTGGTTGTACACAGTTCCTATCAGGTTGTTGGTGCCCAGTCAATGTTCTTTACATTATAAATAAATATACATTAGCATGTTTGCTATAATCTTAAGCTTTCTTTTACTGTCTTCTTTTCCATAAGAACCAAAGAAACTGATTTTTTGCTCACACCATGACTCAGGCATGGAGCTGTCATGCATGAAATTACTTCTTGAATTTAAATTATAGTTTTTCCTCAATATTTTTAGCATCTTGCTATTTTTCAACCCAGGAGTATTCTCTTTGGAGACTTTATAGCTGTTTGTCATTGTGAAAACTGAAGACACCAACATGTGCCTTACAGGAAAAACATATGTTCCACCAAACACAAAAGGATTCATTCAGGGAAAAATTCACCCTGACACCATCTACTTAAAAAATCCAGACTGCTTTGATTCTCTATTTGATAAAATGAAAGATCCTAGCAAACTGTTGTCTCCAGTGGACTTCCTGATCAGATATCTGAAAGGGTCTTGGGGCACCTGGGTGATGCAGTTTGTGAAGTGTCAGTCTCCTGGTTTCAGCTCAGGTCGTGATCTTGGGGTTGTGAGATCGAGCCCCAAGTCAGACTCCATGCTCAGCTCAGAGTCTGCTTGAGACTCTCTCCCCCTCTCCCTCTGCCCTTCTCCATTGCCTGTGTGCTCTCTCTCTCTCCCAAATAAATATATAAATTTAAAAAATTTTTTTGAAAAGTTCTCTAGATGCACTGCCTGTGAGAACTTGCTACACTGGAAACAGAAAGATTAGGGCAGAGAAGTTATTTAGTTCATTTCATGGGGCTTAAAGCTTAAGTTTTATAAATTACCTGTAAAAGTTTAATAATGGTTGTTCTTTACTACATTTATTACAATAGTGGTTGTTCCACCACTACATAGGGACAGCAGATAGTCTGGGAGATGTCCAAGCAAAGTGGACAAACCCAAGAAACTGCCAATTACATCCCTGTCTTCCTTGGCATCTACTATTTTATGTGATGTTCTAATATTTAGAAAATAATAATCTCTTCCATTTTTGCCTATTAAGGTCCTAACTAAGCTAAATTGCTCAAGGTCTAACGAACCGACTTCAATTTTGAGATAAGATGTTTATGGTTGCAAAAGAGGAAATGAGTGATCAATTAATATGTGTTTATCCTGCACTTGATTTAGAAATTGCTTCAACATAGGTATCTTCTTAGAGGTAAAATCTAAAAGATTTTGTTCTTCTTAGTCTCTTGAGTTTATTTGAAATATAAGTCACTTAAAAATCAATGTATTTCTTATTCTCTTATTTTCTGAAAGAACACAATTAAAATTAGCTTCATCACCTGGGAGATTTCTTTAACAAGAATTAGATAACCATTTTCTGCTGACATAGAGGCCTAGAACTTTTCTATAGATCAAATAAATTTATAATATTACTTTAAAATGTATGTCAATAGTAGGATTTTAGGTAAAACATTCACATTTCACAAGGTGCCTGACACAGATTTAGAGACACTAAATAAATCTTACAAAAGAATTTATTTAGTGGACTAACTTATTAAGAGACTGATAATCATTTTGTCAGGTGAGGGCATGCCAATCAGTTATACCAATTCATGCAGTCGCAGTCTTGATGTTTCTGGAATACTTTTTAAGGTGAAACCCACAGATAATCAGGACTACTCCCTTATCTGCCTATAGCAGCTTTGAGTTTTTGAAAGCATTGCCTGGATTGCTTTTTTGACATCACATTCACATTCACAAAACATCCCATGCAAAAACTCCCATCCATATTCAGTCAGACAATGTCTGTGTACAAAATGGAAGTTCCTCTCACCTTCTCTGAATGTCATTTCATCAACACTTGTTTCTTGGAGAGAAAGATCTGTGATAGCCTTATGAACAAGAAAAAGATTCTCTTCTGGTTTTTCTGGGGGAAAAAACCCACAAGATTAATACTATAATATTTAAGCAGCTCAAGTTTAAATAAATTATCAATTTAGACTCTAGCTAGGTAGATCAATTTGATTTGCAATGTGATCACTAAAAGTAACTATTTCACTGTCCCAACTCATTTCTTATTGGTTCCTACTTATAAACATAAGGATAACCTCTCCTTTTCCATCTGTATGTTATAGAACCATGAATTCAGACATGTTCAGGTATATTTCAGAAGGAAAACTTGAAGTGCTGAATTTCCTTTGCTTAAATAATAATGGGGCTGTCCATAATAATAATAAATAACAGTAGTTAACATTTAACCAACACTTAGTAATCCTCACAACAACCCTACAAATGTCAGTACTTATATTTCTGTCTTCTGCTAACCGAGAAAGCTAAGGCTTCAGGGGGCTAGGGAAGTTGTCCAGGGTCATAAAGCTATCAAATAAATAAGCCTGGATTTGACCTGACGCAGAGGTTTGGTCCTTAGCTATCTAGCCCCAGTAGAATAAGAAGCCACATTTGGGCAGGGACATGGGTGGGAGGATGGACAGCACATTCCCGTCATAACAGTTTATCAAAAGAATCACGAAGTGAGTTCACAAATTAAATCAAACAAATCAAAGAGAAAGGAAAATGTTTTACCTTTTAGAATCTTCTCATCAGTGGACCAGTTAACTACCATATTCCCTTGTAATTTTTCACTTTTCTCCTGATTTCCTTCTGTGGGTAGGTCTTCAAGATGGGGTTTTACCCTGTAGTATGGTGAGGTACCATCCACATCACTGGATCCCTCATTTGTTTTAGTGATTGGTTGTTGACCATTTTCAGGTGGTGTATCCCCATTGCACTCAGCCTGACTGAGTGTCCCTGGAACATCTGTCATGATGTACAGTTGAGTCCGAGAACGCAGAGAGAGCTTTGGGGAAACTGAAGGAAAAGATCCTTGATAGATGCGTTCTCTCCCCTTCAAGTTCTATAGTTCCACCTCCTACTCTGAGAATACAAAGTATTTGCCTCAGTACACATTAACAAACTCTTTTCCTAAAGGTGTCCAGATAGAGCTTAGAACAAAAGCAGTAGGATTTGTCAGATTTGCCACCAGCCCAGGAGCAAGCATCCAGCCAATCACCACCTTCTTTGTCGCTGGGCAGCCTCACTTGGTGAACTAATGGCAGCCTTTTGATTTACATAAACAAACAATCTGAGGCAATCAGGCTTTTGTGTTGGCATGTAGAGGGGGACTTTCAGCTTGTCAGTGCCCCCCTGGGAACAGAGATTTTTGTCCCTTTTCATAAAGGCCCTTTGTCATTTTCCTTGTAACAGGAGCCACAATTGTTCCACAGCTTTAATCCAGAGAGAATGACCACCTTGAGGCATATTAGTTCTGTGTAACCAGCTTAACATTTCCAAACAGATTTTGTTCAAGTCAAACCTCAGCTATTTTGTAGGGATAATGGCATCGTTTCTTATTCATTAAAGAATAAAAACAGCTTATCAAAAACCTGTAAATAGGACAACTTTATTGTAAGTGGTTCTGACAGCAGATTCCATGGTGTGTTTCAGGAGCCCAGAGGAAAGACCTAAGAAAAAACAAACAAAAAAATTCTACCATCTTGCTAATACCAAAAATTTTACATTTTAGAATAATTCATCTGGTCCATAGCTTCTTATCCTCTAGTTTATTTATGTTTATTGAAGCCCGTACTATCTTTTAAACCCTTAATATAATTTCCTCCATGGAGTTTTCCCTTTCCCCAATCAGATTTATTCTCAATATTCCCTATTGATATTGCATGATGCTGGTAAAATCATATAGCACCAACATAGCCTGCCCTTGGGGGAAACAGATAGTTATGGAAAACATCTGCTACTTACCAACCTTACCTTTTTATTTTTTATATTTTCATTTTTTTAATTTAAGAATTTATTTTATTGGGCGCCTGGGTGGCTCAGCCGTTAAGCATCTGCCTTCAGCTCAGGTCATGATCCCAAGGTCCTGGGATCGAGCCCCTCATCAGGCTCCCTGCTCCACAGGAAGCCTGCTTGTCCCTTTCCCACTCCCCCTGCTTGTGTTCCCTCTCTCGCTGTGTCTCTCTCTGTCAAATAAATAAAATCTTAAAAAAAAAAAAAGAATTTATTTTATGACACAACAAAAACTCATTAAGTTTCAATGGAAATACATTAAAAATTCACATATTATTTTCCTTGTGATATTGAAAATATGAATTCAGATACACATTCACAAAAGATGTACAAAAAAATTTTCATGGCAGTGAATAATTCACTAATTGGTTTTCTGTTAGAAACAACATGAAAACCAGCTTCTTTAAAGTTTAGGTTCTTTTCCATATGAAAATTTGACTCATGGTACTCCAATAATTTAAAAACTGGAAAAAATTCCTTCAAGACTTAAAGGAGACAGGTAGAGTAATAACATCAAATACAACTGAAAAATAAAAGTGTCAGTTTGAGAATAGATTATAATAAAAAGGTATGATTCTTTGTAAAGTAGATCAGCATTTTCTAATGATTGGTTATCTAGATTAAATCTAGATAAATCTAGATTAAAACCATACGAGATGTTCTGACAAACAGGAGCAGAAAAGGGGTAGTTTAATGTAGCCAAATGCTTTTAAAAATAAGAATTGCTGTATTAATTTTTTAGACTATCACAGTGATCACGGAGTTAAGAAATCAGTTTATTTTATTTAAATTCAAGTTACTTAACATATAGTGTAGTATTGGTTTCAGAAGTAGAATTTAGTGATTCATCACTTGCCTATAACACCCAGTGCTCATCACAAGTGCCCTCCTTAATATCATCACCCATTTAGCCCATCCCTCACCCCCGTTCCTTCCAGCAACCCTCAGTTTGTTCTATGTAGTTAAGCCTCTTATGGTTTGCCTCCCTGCTTCTATCTTATTTTATTTTTCCTTCCCTTCCACTATGTTCATCTGTTTTGTTTCTTAAATTCCACATATGAGTGAAATCATATAGTTTTGTCTTTCTCTGACTGACTTATTTCGCTTAGCATAATACACTCTAGTTCCATCCATGTTGTTGAAAATGGCAAGACTTCATTCTTTTTGGTCACTGAGTAATATTCTGTTATTATACATTGGATTATATATTCCATAATATTCCATTATATATATATATATATACCACATCTTCCTTATCCATTCATCAGTCTATGGACACTTGGGTTGTCTCCATAATTTGGCTATTGTTGATAATGCTGCTATAAACATCAGGGTGATGCATGTGCCCCTTTGAATCAGCATTTTTTCATCCTTTGGATAAATACCTAGTAGTGCAATTGCTGCATCAAAGGGTAGTTCTTTTGAGGAACCTCCATACTATTCTCCAGAGTGGTTGCACCAGTTTACATTCCCACCAACAGTGCAAAATGTTCCCCTTTCTCTGCATCCTCACCAGGGTCTGTGGTTTCCTGAGTTGTTAATTTTAGCCATTCTGACAGTTGTGAAGTGGTATCTCATTGTGGTTTTGATTCTTATTTCCTTGATGATGAGTGATGCTGAGTATTTTCTCATGTGTTTATTAGCCATTTGAATGTCTTCTTTGGAGAAATGTCTGTTCATGTCTTCTTCCCATTTCTTTTTTTTTTTTAAGATTTTATTTATTTATTTATTAGAGAGCGAGCGAGAGAGAAACAGCATGAGAGAGGAGAGGGTCAGAGGGAGAAGCAGGCTCCCCGCTGAGCTGGGAGCCCGATGTGGGACTCAATCCCAGGACCCTGGGATCATGACCTGAGCCGAAGGCAGTCGCTTAACCAACTGAGTCACCCAGGCGCCCTTCTTCCCATTTCTTAACTGGATTATTTTTGGGGAGTTGAGTTTGGTAAGTTCTTTATAGATTTTGGATACTAGCCCTTCATCAGATATGTCATTTGCAAATACCTTCTCCCATTCTGTCTGTTGCCTTTTAGTTTTGTTGATTGTTCTCTTAGCTGTCCAGAAGATTTGTATCTTGATGAAGTCCCAATAGTTCATTTTTGCTTTTGTTTTCCTTGTCTCCAGAGACGTGTCTAGTAAGAAGTCATTGTAGCTGAGGTCGAAGAGGTTGCTTCCTGTTTTCTCTTCTAGGATTTTGATGGTTTCTGGTCTTACATTTAGGTCTTTCATCCATTTTGAATTTATTTTTGTATTCGTATCTGTACTTTGAATTTATTTGTGTGTGTGTTGGAGGAAAGCAGTCCAATTCCATTCATTTGCATGTTGTTGTCCAGTTTTCTCAACACCATTTGTTCAGACTGTCTTTTTCCAAAAGTCTTTCCTGCTTTGTCAAAGATCAGTTGGCCATAGAGTTGAGGGTCCATTTCTGGGTTCTCTATTATGTTCCATTGATCTATGTGTCTGTTTTTGTGCCAGTACCATACTGTCTTGATTATTACAACTTTGTAATACAGCTTGAAGTCTGGGAATGATGCTTCTAGCTTTGCTTCTGTTTTTCAACATTATTTTGGCTATTCAGGGTCTTTTCTGGTTCCATACAAATTTTAGGATTGTTTGTTTAGTTTTGTGAAAAATGCTGGTGTTTTTTTTTTTTTATCTGAATTGCATTGAATGTGTAGATTGCTTTGAGTAGTATAGACATTTTAACAATATTTTTTCTTCCAATCCATGAGCATGGAATGCTTTTCCATTTCTTTGTGTCATCTTCAATTTCCTTCATAAATGTTCTATAGTTATCAACATACAGATCTTTTACCTCTTTGGTTAGGTTTATTTCCAGGCATCTTATGTTTTCTTGGTGCAATTGTAAATGGGATCAATCCCTTGATTTCTCTTTCTGCTGCTTCATTATTGGTATATAGAAATGCAAGAGATTTCTGTACATTAATTTTATATCCTGTGACTTTGCTGAATTCATGTATCAGTTCTGGCAATTTTGGGGGGTAGTCTTTCAGGTATTCTATATAGAGTATCATGCTGTCTGCAAATAGTGAAAGCCTGACCTCCTCCTTGCAAATTTGAATGCCTTTTATTCCTTCTTCTTGTCTGATTGCTGAGACTAGGACTTCCAGTACTATGTTGAAGAACAGTGGTGAGAGTAAACATCCCTGTCCCCTTTCTTAGAGGAAAAGCTCTCAGTTTTTCCCCATTGAGGAGGATATTAGCTGTGGGTCTTTCATATATGACCTTTATGATGTTGAGGTATGTTTCCTCTATCTCTACATTCTTGAGGGTATTTATCAAGAAAGATGCTGTATTTTGCCAAATGCTTTTTTTGCACCTATTGAGAGGACCATATGGTTCTTATCCTTTCTTTTATTAATTTGGTGTATCATGTTGATTGATTTGTTGATATCGAACCACCCCTGAAGCCCAGGAATAAGTCCCACTTGATCATGGTAAATAATCCTTTTAATGTGCTGTTGGATTTGATTAGCTAGTATCTTGTTGAGAATATTTTGCATCCATGTTCACCAAGGATATTGGTCTGTAATCCTCCTTTTTAGTGGGATTTTTTATCTGGTTTGGGAATCAAGGTAATGCAGCCATCATAGAATGAGTTTGGAAGTTTTCCTTCCATTTCTATTTCTTGGAACAGTTTCAGAAGAATAGGTATTAATTCTTCTTTAGATGTTTGGTAGAATTTCCCCTGGGAGGCCATCCTGCCCTTGGATTCTTTGTTAGGAGATTTTTGAATACTGATTCAGTTTCTTTCCTGGTGATGACACTGTTCAAATTTTCTATTTCTTCCTGCTTAAATTTTGGTAGCTTATATGTTTTTTGGGAATTTATCCATTTCTTCCAGATTGCCCAGTTTGTTGGCACATAATTGCTCATAATAGTCTCTTATAATCATATTTCTGCAGTGTTGGTTGTGATCTCTCCTCGTTCATTCAAGAGTTTATTTATTTGGGTCTTTTCACTTTTCTTTTTGATAAGTGTGGCTAAGGGTTTATCAATTTTGTTAATTCTTTCCAAGAACAATCTCCTAGTTTCATTGATCTGTTCTACTGTTTTTTTTTTAAATTTTGGTATCATTTATTTCTACTCTAATCTTAATTCTCTCCCTTCTTCTGTTGATTTTAGGCTTTATTTACTGGTCTTTTTCCAGCTTCTTTAGGAGTTTAGGTTGTGTATTTGAGACTTTTTTTTGCTTCTTGAGGTAGGCCTGTGTTGCTATATACTTCCCAATTAGGATTGTCTTTGCTGCTTCCCAAAGAGTATGGACCATTGTGTTTTCATTTTCATTTGCTTCTATGTATTTTTAATTTCTTAATTTCCTGGTTAACCCATTAATTTTTTAGTAAGATGTTCTTTAGCCTCCATATATTTGTAATCTTTCCACATTTTTTCTTGTGCTTGACTTCAAGTTTCATAGCACTGTGGTCTGAAAATATGCATGGTATGATCTCCATCTTTTTGTACTGGTTAAAGCCTGATTGGTGGCCCAGTATGTAATCTATTCTGGAGAATGTTCCATGTGCACTCAAAAAGAATGCGTATTCTGCTGCTTTAGGTTGAAATGCTCTGAATGTATCTGTTAAGTCCATCTGGTCCAGTTTGTCATTCAAGGCCATTGTTTCCTTGTTGATCTTCTGCTTAGATGATCTGTCCTTTGCTGTGCATGGGGTGTTAAAGTCCCCTCCTATTATTGTATTATTATCAATCAGTTTCTTTAAGTCTGTTATTAATTGATTTATATGTTTGGGTGCTCCCAAGTTGGGGGCATAAATATTTATAATTGTTACATCTTCTTGTTGGATAGACCCTTTTATTATGATATACTGCCCTTCTTCATTTCTTATTACAGTCTTTGGTTTAAAATCTAGTTTGTCTGATATAAGGATGACTACTCCAGCTTTCTTTGATATCCATTAGCATGATAGATGGTTCTCCACACCCTCACTTTCATTCTGGAGGTGTCTTTGGGTCTAAAATAAGTCTCTTGTAAGCAGCATATCGATGGGTTTTGCTGTGTGTGTGTGTATGTGTGTGTGTTTACACATTCTGATACCCTATGTCTTTCTATTTGAACACTTAGTCCATTTACATTCAGAGTAATTATTGAAAGATATGAATTTAGTGCCAGAGTATTACCTGGAAAGTCACTAGTCTTGTAGATTGTCTCTGTTCCTTTCTAGTCTTTGTTGCTTTTGGTCTCTCTTTCCCACTCAAAGAGTCCCCTTTAGTACTTCTTTCAGAGCTGGTTTAGTGTTCATGAACTCCTTTAGTTTTTGCTTGTCTTGGAAACTCTATCTCTCTATTCTGAATGACAGCCTTGCTGGATAAAGTATTCTTGGCTGCATATTTTTCCCATTTAGCAAGTTGAGTATATCATGTCACTGCTTTCTGGTCGGTCAAGTTTTTGTGGACAGGTTTGCTTCTAACCTTATGTGTCTACCCTTGTAGGTTAAGGACCTTTTGTCCCTAGCTGTTGTCAGAATTCTCTTTATCTTTGTATTTTGCAAATTTCACTATGATATGTCTTGGTGTTAACCTGTTTTTTATTATTATTATTATTATTATTTTGAGGGGAGTTCTCTGTGTCTCTTGAACTTAAATGTTTGTTTCCTTCCCCATATTAGAGAAATGCTCAGCTATAATTTGTTCAAATAAACCTTCCACCCCTTTTTCCCACTCCTCTTCTTCTGGGAGTCCTATGATATAGATATTATTGCATTTTGTGGAATCACTGATTCATATATATATATATATATATATATATATATATATATATATATATTCATATTTAATAGTTTCCTTTATGTCTTCTTTTCAGCTTCATTATTTTTCATAATTCTATCTTCTATATCACCTATTCAATCCTCTGCTTCTCCCATTCTCATTGTGATTACATCCAGTCAGTTTTGCATCTCAGTTATAGCATTTTTTATTTTGGCCTGGCTAGTTTTTAGGTCTTTTATCTCTGTAGCCAGGGTTTCTCTGGTGTCTTCTATGGCTCTTTCAAGCCCAGCTAGTATTCTTATGACTGTTGTTTTAAATTATTGTTCAGATATATTGCTTATATCTGTTTTGAGCAAATCCCTGGCTGTGATTTCTTCTTGATCTTTCTTTTGGGGAGGATTCTTCTATCTTGTCATTATGTCTAGGTTTCTGTCTCTTGTGTGTTATGAAAGCACATTGTGTTTCCTGCTTCTGACAGTAATAGTATATTAACAAGGGGTCCTATACTCTCCAGAGCCTGATGCTTCAGGAAGTGATTCTGGTGTATGCTGTATGCCCTCTGCTATTGTGTTTTGGCTGCTCTTTGCTACAGGTCAGTCCTCTGCAGAGTTCATTCTTGCTTGCAAGGAGAGTTTTGGACCTTTAACCAGGTGTGCTTTGATTTTTTTTGTTAAGATAAGCCTGATTTAAAAAAAGAAAAAGAAAAAGAAAAAAGCCTGATCCAAGAAAAAAGGAAAAGAAACAAAAACAAAACAAACAAAAAAGCTATATGCCTGAACCCCCAAAAAAGAAAGACAGAAAAAAGAAAAAGAAAAAAAAGAAGCCTGATCCAAAAAAATGAGAAAAAGAAAGAAACAAACTAACAAATGAACAAAAAACTATAAGCCTGATTCCAAAGAAAATAAATAAATAAAATTAAAGTAAAAATAGAAGTAAAAAAAAATTTTTTTAAAAAGAAAGCATGGTCCTATTTCCACCAGAACTGAAGCTGGCACTTTGGAGCACTCTATGATCAGTAGTCTTGGTACATGTCAGGAAGCCTCTCTTCGAGGGACGAGGCAAGCTCAGGGACCTCCTACTACTCTGCCATCTTAATTCTGAAAACTCACCAACCTTTCTTTTTTAAAGGAAGACATTAATTCTTTTTCTTTTTAGGATCTCATACAGTGCAAAATGATTCCAGAAACTTTTGCCCATGCTGCTGCCTCTGCTTGGAATGCCTTTCTCTTCCTCAAGGCCAAACCCCTTTCCTAACCAGCTCCTTTAAATTCTCAGAGCTCTTCAGGTGAAATATCATCTCTTCAAAGACACTTTCCTTGATCCACTAGATTCAGATGCGACTCCTATTTCACATTACCTTTGTCCTTCAAAGTACTCTTCACAATTGTGATTAAACACATAAGTGCACAATTATCCATCTAATGTCTCTTTCACCAACCAGAACCTAAGATTTTTCTAGTCAGAGACCCTGTTTGGCTTTTCTACATGTGTCTCTAGTTTGTGCCATCTGCTTTGAATGAGGTAAATACTCGATAAATATACATATTATTTATATTAAATATATATATTATTGAATAAATAAATAAATTTCACTCCCAAGAGAATACACTTCAGGTCATTTCTAAAAGGAAGAAGAATAGAGGTTGGCAAATAATTATAAATTTATCACCTTTAAAATTGTGTGTAAAGCTGAGCCCATTAGGGTCTATAGCAGGTATGACAAATACCTGGCATTCTGGCCTCATCCTCTTTTCCCACTCCTTCTTCCCTTAAAGAAGACATCTTTAACAGACCCTAACATGCTCTCCCTTGTCATCACCAGCTCTTCTCTACCCAACACACTAATTGTTTGTGTAGGAGAGGAAAAATAATTGTCCCCCTGCCTTTCTGAGTCCTTGGCTGAGAGCCCTGCAATAAAAGACAGATTAACAAGAGAAAAAGGGGGGCACCTGGGTGGTTCAGTCATTAAGCATCTGCCTTCGGCTCAGGTCATGATTCCAGGGTCCTGATATCGAGCCCCACATTGGGCTCCCTGCTCAGCGAGGAGCCTGCTTCTCCCACTCCCACTTCCCCTGCTTGTGTTCCCTCTCTCGCTGTCTCTCTCTCTCTGTTAAATAAATAAATAAAATCTTAAAGAAAAAAAAAGAGAAAAAGGAATTGAAGTTTATTAACTTGTATCTCACGTATACAAGGGAGATAGCCATGGTAACTCAGTAACTCCCTGAAATGGCCCAAACTACCAACTTAAATACCATCTTCAGCTAAAGACAAAAGAAGAAAAAGTGTGTGTTGGGGGTGGCAGGAGAAGTTACAAAGAGTTTCCAAGAAAAGAATAGTAAACAAGGGTAAGATTTGTTATGCAGATTTAAGTGCGTGCTTTTTCCATTGGTGAGATTCCACTGTGATTTAGTCATTTTTTTTTTCCTGGTACAGAGAGAAAGACATACAAATGAAAATTTTCTTTATAAACATCAGTTTCCCCTACACAAGGCTAACTTATACTCTGTTTTCAGAGCTTCTTCAGTGTCTGGTATTTCTCAAAAATAATAAGCTCAAAATAATTGTCCCTCTACCTATAAAGTGGTATATTTTGAGGTAGCATAATCTGCTACCTTCATTTATTTTAAAAAGAAATTCTTGGGGCGCCTGAGTGACTCAGTCGTTAAGCATTGGCCTTCGGCTCAGGTCATGATCCCAGGGTCCTGGGATCGAGCCCCTCATGAGGCTCCCTGCTGGGCAGGAAGCCTGCTTCTCCCTCTCCCGCTCCCCCTGCTTGCGTTCCTGCTCTCGCTATCTCTGTCAAATAAATAAATAAAATCTTTTAAAAAATTCTTTAATATTTATATAGCACTTATTATATGCCAGGCACTATTCAATTTGCTTCACAAATAGTAACACATTTGATCTTCATAACAGCACTATAAGGTAGGTGCTATTATCATCCCCATTTTACACACTAGAAAAATGAAGCACAGAGAGATTAAGAAACTTGCTCAAGGTCACATAGCTAGTAAACTTACTGATGAGAGTTTGCAATATAGATGAAAGGTAGTGCCATCCCTGGCCTACCTGCTGTTATTTCCTTGGGCCGGAGGTCCCAGAGGGCTCCGTCCAGCCTGATGAATTAACCTCCTTGGCAGCAGTAGTTGTAGCCAGGAGAGGGCAGCAGAGGGCCTGAGGCCATATTAGGGCCTTCCCAAGACAGACACCCCAGCTGCAGTGGCCAGTACTGGGAAGACAGGGAATTTCCTCCCACCAGGAATAACAGGGGTTATCCACTTAATTCCAAGATCAGAATCTAAAACTTAAGGCTGCCTCACTAATTTAGAGTTAGAAGAGCCCTGGATCTGGAGAAAGAAGAAAATATTGGATGGAATCAGATGGGGAATGAAGAAATTAAGAGCAAAGCTAGCAACACAGGAGCCTATATTAGATTGTGAGACTCTTAGGGCAGGAAGTGACACAAATTCAATGAAATGCTCAACAATAAACATAGAAATGGGGAAATGCTCACATTAGCTTTAAAGTCCTAACTCCACAATCATTCACAATTCCCTCAAGACTGCCATACATTTCAATTCAGGGATGTGGCTGGGACGCCTGGGTGGCTCAGTTGGTTAAGCAACTGCCTTCAGCTCAGGTCATGATCCTGGAGTCCTGGGATCGAGTCCCGCATCGGGCTCCCTGCTCAGCGGGGAGTCTGTTTCTCCCTCTGACCCTCCTCCCTCTCGTGCTCTCTCTCTCTCATTCTCTCTCTCAAATAAATAAATAAAAATATTTAAAAAAATTCAGGGATATGGCAGAGTTTAAAGAGTTTAGTTTATCTCTCTCCTACTCCTAAATTTCTGTGACCCTATAGCAATGTGCAATTTATACCTTAGTTTTTATGGGAGTTTCATTTTTCTTTTTTGGATTATCTTTTTTCTGACTGCCTTGCTTTGACTTTTTTTTTTTCTGGCATTAGAATTTCATATTTAGAGCATAGAAAAATAATCCAGAGTTCTGTCTAATAAGCATGTTCACCTCTATAAAAACCATAGTTTTTAACACTGTCCTATGGAGTAAAGGAGGTCAGGTAAATGGTTTATAACACGTATTATCTTTCCTACAAGCATATGGCAACACAAGATACATTTAGCACCAAGATCTGTCTATCCAACTACCAAATAAAACATAAGGTGTTTTATCCATAAAAAGTAAGTTGTCACTGATTGTTCACTGATTGTTTGTAAAGTTGGGGAGGAACAATTTTCCTCTATCTTTCAAGATTCTTTTGGTTGGCCTAAGAATTAAATTGACATGAGACAGATTAACAAGAGAAAAACAAATGAAAGTTTTATAACACATACACATCCTATATACACAAGAGAGACCCAGAAAAACTCCCTGACACAGCTGAAGCCATCACCTTAAATACCATCTTTAGCTAAAGACAGAAGATGTTAGGGATGGAGAGTCAGTTATGAAAGCTTACCAGGAAAAGCCCATAAGGGTAAGTTTGTTATGCAGATTTAAGTCATTGTCTTCTCCACTGATAAGAGTTTCTAGAGATTGAGGCATTCCCCTCTTTCTGGTAGAGCAGAAAGACTCCCTTACAAATGGAAATATCTTTTATAAATGTGAATATCTCTTACAAAAGGCTAATATCTACTTGTTTTTCAAAATTTATCTTTTTCTGTAGTTTCTTAAAAGCTTAAAATAATCAGTAGTCCAGAATCATATATTGGGGTGGCAACATTTTTTTCTTCCTCAGTAACAACCTATGACTTGTATAGTATGTTAGAATTTGCACTAATGGTTCTTACTTCAAATACTATTGCATAATCTCCACTGCATGAAATATGACTTTTTTAAAGATGGTTTAGTGGGGTGTTTGTCTTTTTTTCCTGGTTATTATGCTTAATGGTAAAGGACATCATATAAATATAACCATTA
Source organism: Mirounga leonina (assembly GCF_011800145.1). Taxonomy (NCBI): domain Eukaryota; kingdom Metazoa; phylum Chordata; class Mammalia; order Carnivora; family Phocidae; genus Mirounga; species Mirounga leonina. The sequence goes on along the minus strand of NW_023270377.1, from coordinate 72,272,854 downwards.
TCATGTCTATAACAAATTATGATAATGATGAAAGGATCATCACCTGGGAATGTCAAGTATCAAAAAAAAGTATGCAAATATCCAGACTCCATTTGTCAAATACCAAATGATAAATGTTAAGGCTATATTAGGTCCAGAAATAAGATTTGAGGAAAAGTCATAAAATCCTGACCTTTAATAATATGTAAAAAGCCAAGCCACAAGTCAGTGTCATATCTAAGAGATGGCCAATGATCACTGAACAAAAACAAAAAATAAATTTGAAAGATCAGCTTTTGATCTTGACAGCTTGGAGCCAATTGTTATACAAACAGATTTGTATGGCTGGAAAAGGGGTATTCGAACAATCAGGGTTGAAACAGAAATGTAGAAGCACTAAGAGATCTATAGATTGATCTATTGTGATTATCTATCTACCATGCCATGGCCTAGGAATCAGAGAAGCTGAAGGAAGATCCAGAGGAAGATGGGGCACTTGCAGGCTCAGTGAAGCCATGCAACAGGTAAGCCAACAGGTTAATAAGAGTGTGTGAGTTACAAAATAGTTGCTGCTTCACTTCTGCCGGACAAATCTCATGCAAGAATGTCTTTTTTAGCTCACATTTCTTTTCCTGGAAACAATCAGGAAAGAGAATTTTGGGAAATGTAGTTTATACTGGCCAGGTTGACAAAGAGCATCACCACCATGGGCTTTCAGCATCTCTCTGAGCCAGCGTGGTACCACGTGCAAATTTTCTGCTCAAAATCCTACCAATAACCCTAGAATTTTCTACAGAGACTAGGTAAAATCTCAAGGGAATGTGCACTCCTGAAGGATATTAGATTATCTGAATTGTTTCACTTAAGGGATTAACATTCCAAATTAAAGGGACAACCCAGCTAATGTGAATAGAAATATAAAATATAACATAACAAAATCTATCAATATCTATATATTTCACTTCAAAAAATAATTGCCCACCACCTAGTATAAATTAGATAAAGTTGATTATCTGATACCATCTTAGTACCTTGTGCTTATATTTATGTCTGGTATAAAACAATAGCTGCCATTCTGGCAATATAAGATCTTAAAGTATAAAGGATGTTTTGTGGTTTTTTTCCCCCAGCAAACCAATAGTGAAGTCTATGGGTAGTATGTGAGTTTTAACAATTTAACGTAATAGAATTTGAAAATTAAAACCATATCTCACAAGAAGCATGTTTTCCAATCTTGGAGGTAAGTCGGGATTGGGGGGTGGGGGCTGTCCATCATCTCTGTAAAGATGAGGAATTTCTTATGCCCCAGGAAAGGTATATCTCTTTGAGGTCCTAGAGTCTGGAGCCTGAAGTTTTAAGGAAAAGTACTGGAAGAAACAGGCTCGGCATTTGTTGAGAATGAGAGAAGAGTATACCTTGAAAGAAAGGAGCCACAACATAAGTCCCTGTGGCCAAGATAAAGAGAGGTGGGGGATGGGGAGGAGAGTACCAACCAAGAATTAAGAAGAACCCTCAAACAAAGGACAAATGGGCATTATCATCAGTGAACCCTATAGTGGTCAAGAGGATGGACTCAGGCATCAGATGACTTGACATGAAATCCTAGCTTTGCTGTTTTTTAACGCTGGGCAAGTGTACCAATCAGACCTGTTTGGATTGCAGATGATAGAAACTCAATTTAAAGAATCTTAAATTCTTTGAACTTAACAGATCATTTAACTAGAAAGTCCAGAGTTGGTTTCCTACTTATTTGGATCTGAGCATTTAAACACAATGTAACAGGTAACCTTTCTCTCCCTATCACAAACAAGGTGAATATTAAGAGATTAGGAGGTACTTGGGTGAATCTCAGGGTTCAATCTTTTTCTGGGTCCCATATCACAGCTGAGTATAGTAGGCTGAATGATGACCACCCCAAAGATATCTAAGTCCTAATGCCCATAAGTTGTGAATTGTGACCTTACTTGTGACATAGTCTCAAATACACAACCTAACCCTACATGTAAAGGAGCTGGAAAAAGAACAGCAAAAAAAGCCTAAACCCAGCAGAAGAGAAATAATAAAGATCAGAGCAGAAATCAAAGAAATAGAAACCAAAAGAACAGTAGAACAGATCAATGAAACTAGGAGCTGGTTCTTTGAAAGAATTAATAAGATTGATAAATCCCTGGCCAGACTTCTCCATAGGAAAAGAGAAAGGACCCAAATAAATAAAATCATGAATGAAAAGGAGAGATCACAACCAACACCAAAGAAATACAAACAACCATAAGAGCATATTACGAGCAACTATATGGCAGCAAAGTAGACAATCTGGAAGAAATGGATGCATTCCTAGAGATGTATAAACTACCAAACTGAACCAGGAAGAAATAGAAAACCTGAACAGACCCATAACCACTAAGGAAATTGAAGCAGTAATCAAAAATCTCCCAACAAGCAAGAGCCCAGGGCCAGATGGCTTCCCAGGAGAATTCTACCAAACATTTAAAGAAAAATCAATACTTCTTCTTCTGAAACTGTTCCAAGAAATAGAAATGGAAGGAAAACTTCCAAACTCATTTTATGAGGCCACCATTACCTTGATTCCAAAACTAGACAAAGACCCCATCAAAAAGGAGAATTACAGACTAATATCCCTGATGAACATGGATGCAAATATTCTCACCAAAATACTAGCCAGTAGGCTCCAACAGTACATTAAAAGGATTATTTGACATGACCAAGTGGGATTTATTCCTGGGCTGCAAAGTTGGTTCAACATACACAAATAAATCAATGTGATACACTACATTAATTAAAAGAAAGGACAAGAACCATATGATCCTCCAGAACTGAAAAAGAATAAATTTGTACCATTTTAAGCCACGAAATTTGTTGTGATTTGTCACAGCAGTAATAGGAAACTAATACACTTAACTTCTTGCTTCTTTGTCTTCATATTCATTGACTGGCTAGGGGAAGAAAATTTAGCTTTCCAACCATTTGTGGGATACATATTTTTGAATCTCAACTATCTTGGACTGCTTGTTACGGGACAAAAAGACCTCTCATAATAAGGTTGTATTTTCTTCTCTCTCATCTTTTTGATGGTACAGGTTTGACTGAAACTTGCAGCAGTTTGGGTGGAGTTTGATCACTGAAGGGCTATTGTTATCAGTAGGAGATAATGTGGAGGCTTAGACATGCCTGCTTCTGAGACTTGTGCACATACATGGAGTTTAGATCTAATGTGGCTTCAGTCCTGTCCCTTCCCGTAGTCCCTGGGAATATTTTAGTTATTGGCACCTTTAAAATAATTTGTTGTAGGGGATCATTGCAAACAATGGTGGCATTTGTTCCAACTAATAACAACATTGGGATGAGTACCATGACTTCATTCTTTTTATCTGGGATTGGGATTAGTGTGTGAGTCCCAGTCTATGGCCACTACAAATACCCCATTGCATTGACTTGATAAAAACTGATCCTTAGAAAGTATGAAATAATGGGGTGGCTCTGTAAATCCTGAGTGAATTATGTTTGAGAATACTGGAGAGCAATTGCACAGATAAGGAAAAGGAAGCCATACAAAATAAGTTTAAGAACATACTATCCTACATGCATAAGGGAGTTCCCCAATGGACTGGGTTCTCTACAGCTTTTAGCCAGGCAGTTATAATCCTGTTTTACTTACAGTGGGATTTTCCTTGATGCATTGTAATGGAAAGAATTGCTTCTCTATTCATGAAGAGTCTGTAAGTGTTCAGTAGATAGAAGTGGAATGTGCACAGGTGTTTATAAAACCACAGAAAAAGAACTTTAACTGTATATGCATATAGACTGCTTGGTAATTTAAAAGTATTTTATAATCCTCCTGGGGAAGCAGAGATGTATGAAGGTAATGTCACTATCAGCAGCATCTCCCCTGAACTATTTTGAATGTCACTAGGAGTTTAGGGCAACATGTTGTTTTTCAGAGGAGAAAGGCAACAAAATAATTAAACACATTTTTCCTTAAAGAAAAAAAAAGTCATCTCTGCTTTTGTAAGAAGGTGATAGTGATGTGACCATGAACTAATATAGTTCTCCTAAAATGCCTCTAATAATTTGGCTCAATAAACTTTGTCTCAGAGTACAAAGGAAAAAATCACACATTCTCAGTGAGTGAAATAAATCTGCAGATATATTAGCAACTCTTGTAAAGCCTTTGTGTTGAGTCCAAGAAAGGAACGTTGGACAGCTGTGTAGATTCTCCTGACTTTTAGATGAGAGGGTGAGTGGGGGCAGGGAGCAATGTTTTTAAAGCTCTATTGATTCACTTACTCATCCCCAAGCATTTGAAGGCAAACAGAAAATGCACTTCAGGGGCTGAACAGCTCAAGACAAAAGTGGGGAGAACAGCACGCTCACTCAGTGGGGTTGACAGAGTAAAGTAAATTTGGGCCCTCAGATTTGTTCACATGGACCATTTAATAGTCTTCTGCTTAGTTTTCCCCACCTCCAGTCTGCAATCCTTTGTCCCCCACCTCCAAATTGAGATATTGTGAATAATCTCATAGTACGTTATCTGGTTCATTGTAGATGTTTAATTAAAAAAATGAATTTTTAAAAGATTCTCTATTTGCCATAATCTCCTACACACACGCACACACACACACACACACATGCAAACTCAGCTTTTGCCCATTTGCTCCATTATTTGTCATATTAAGTATAAACTCATAACATGATGCAGCTATTTTGCAGGTTTATCACAAAAATTTGCCCAGTTCTTTTTCTTACCCTTCTCACTGACAGCTATTCTATATTACTAAACATGGTTTCCCCTTTCCATGTCTTGGCTCATTCTTTCCCACACTTGGAACACCTGCCTCCTCACATCACCCAGCATCCTTTTCACTCTGCACAAAAGTCAGTCATGTTTCAAGGCCCATCACAAACGTTACATCCTCTACAAAGTATTTTAGGACACTTGTGCCCACAGTTTCTACTTGGATTTTTCTTTGAGCCTCCTTCACAGTTTATCTTTATGTTTTACTGAAATCTCATTATTTTGCCTTGCATTATTATTTGTACAATTGTTTTACCTCCCTACCAAAAAATCTTATGTTGTAATTGAAAAACCTCAATTTAAATCTCATTTCTGCCACTGAAAAGCTGACTGAATTTAATTTTCAGGCAAATTACTTAATTTTCAGAACCTCAGAGCATCCAAAGAATGCCTACCTCATGGAATTTTTCGAAAGATTAAATTATGTGACAAAATATATGTGGATAACCTGTTCTAGTGCCTGACACATAGTGATAGCTGAATTATAATAGCTGTACTATTTATTAATATATTATTAGTTCCTTGCAAGTTTTTTGTGATTCATTTTTGTATTTCTGCAGGAGCAAACATTGCACCTGGTTCATGGTCTATGTTACATACATACACTTTGAATTGGCCGTAGCGCTTTCTGACATTCGACTGTGACAGTAAAATTCATTTGAACATATCCCTGACCCAATTTCCCATCCTTCTTTTATAAATCTGTTATTATTAAATATTAGGGATTCAGGATCTAAGCATTCCTTGGGTTTTCTACAGTGTAGGATTTAGAAGACACCACCTACTGGTAGATAGGCAGAATTTAAGTTAGAAAATGAAACAAACACCTAATTCTATGGCTGCACAGAAGTTCTCATCCACCTCCCGACTGCTCACTGGACAGACCCTCTCTGTAAAATGTACATTGGCTAATACATTCTTCCTGTATTAGAAGAATGTATTACTTATCCTGTAGTAGAGGGGTTTCTAAGTCAACCCTAATTTGCAGGTGAATATTTTTGGCCACATTTCCCAGAGCAGAAAGCGTCCACAGAAGAGGAGCATGTGCCCAGTCAGGATGTAACTTGTTTGACATGCTTAGGACCAGACTCTGGCCAGGTAGACCCAATCCCATCTTTCAATGTTCTGCTCACCAGCAGATCTTGAGCAAGTCATTTAATCCTTGAAAGTCACAATTCCTGATCTGAAAAATTGAGAGTATGACAGGACCTGCCCTCAGAGGCCCAAGATCCTGTCCAGAGAGCCCAGTGACTGGTGTTGGACACATGCTGTAGAAAGGGCCTGCCGCTGTGATTGAGCTAAAGCAGGGCATGCTTGTTCTATTTAGTTGTCATCAAACTTCAGTTTGCCCCAAATCGCCTGGGCTCCTCATTTAAAACATGGATTTCTACCAGCTGTCAGATATTCTGATTTGGCTAAGGCCCGGAATATGCATTATAAACAAGCACCTGGGCGATTCGGGTATACATTCTAATAAGCATTACACTTTCTACCTCCAACACACTCTACCCGAGGCAAAAATGAAAGGTAGTAACCGTGTTGGAGCACTTAAAACCTAAAGCCTTGAGACAAACTTCTGGGAATAGTAATAATAAAAAATAATAGTAATAATAATCATAACCAACACACTCTAGCACTTATTATGCACCACGACTGGTCAAAGAGCTTTTAATACAATAGCCCTTTACTCTTCAAAACAACCCTTTGAGATAGGCACTGTTGTTGTCATCATTTTACAGATGAAGAAACAGTAAGTTTGACTAACTTGCCAAGGTTTTTCTGTTTGTTTTTTTTTTAAGATTTTATTTGACAGAAAGAGACACAGCGAGAGAGGGAGCACAAGCAGGGGGAGTGGGAGAGGGAGAAGCAGGCTTCCCGCAGAGCAGGGAGCCCCATGCGGGGCTTCATCCCAGGACCCAGGGATAATGACCTGAGCCGAAGGCAGACGCTTAACAACTGAGCCACCCAGGTGCCCCGCAAAAGGATTTTCTACAAGGGACAACGCCAGGAGCCAGGTTCTGAACCAAAAAAATCGAGCTCCAGAGCCTATGCTGTTAAACACAGATCCACCCTTTATTAAAAATATAGCGGGCGCCTGGGTGGCTCAGTCGGTTAAGCGACCGCCTTCGGCTCAGGTCGTGATCCTGGAGTCCCGGGATCGAGTCCCACATCAGGCTCCCTGCTCGGCGGGGAGTCTGCTTCTCCCTCTGACCCTCCTCCCTCTCATGCTCTCTGTCTCTCATTCTCTCTCTCGCAAATAAATAAAATCTTAAAAAAAAAATTTAAAAAAAATATAGCAATATTCCTTACCAAACCAAATCATGTGGACTAAAGAGCTCTTCTTCAAAAGAACAATAGGTCACAAATACTGTAATCACAGACTGCCTTTTAATGCATTCAACCACTATTATTTTTTTTAATTTCTCCTCTTCCAGTAGTTCTCCACTTCTTTTACCTTACAATATCCCAACACTGAATTCCTGTCGTTACCATTTCTTAGTCTGATGTTCATGGACAGACTTGCAGCAATGTATGCATTTCTAATTTCAGAAATGAGCTGCCTGATAAAACCAACTGATCCTTACTGGAAGTCAAGATTCACAGCGGTGAAGGGATGCAGAAGTCCTAGCAATCTCTACAGAAGGCTGTTTGGGGGGAAAGAGCTAATGTGCACCTAAAAACCTAAAGGTTATACCTCATTTTTACCATCTACAAGCAAGAAACATAGTTTAATGGGTAGTGTTTCCCAAGTATGTTTTCAGAGATTCTCTGAGAATGAAATTCATTTATAGGGCTGGCTTTTGCAACCAATTTTAAGGAGCAACTTGCCATTTCTTCCAACCAAAATCCCAAGGCAGAAGAGGAAAACAAGTAAGGAAATGGCAGAAATCAGAACTCATAGTCATCCTTAAGGGGAATTGGTGACAATTCAACAGTGATTTGTTCCCTTTCTCATTACTAACCCCTCCTGCTCGGTGCACGGGCTTCGGGATAATAATCATGTGTGTATAGATGGAGCATTCCAGGGTCACAGTCTTTCCCAACCAGGCATTCATTTCTTTCTTTTTTTTTTTTTTAAAGATTTTATTTATTTATTTGACAGAGAGAGACACAGCGAGAGCAGGAACACAAGCAGGAGGAGAGTGGGAGAGGGAGAAGCAGGCTTCCGGCCGAGCAGGGAGCCTGATGTGGGACTCGATCCCAGGACCCTGGGATCATGACCTGAGCCAAAGGCAGACGCTTAACGACTGAGCCACCCAGGCGCCCCAGGCATTCATTTCATATGATTGAAGCAAATCATTTCAGACTGAGTCCAGTTAAGAGTTTTTCAAAGACAATGCCTGGCAACCTAGGATCACAGACATCTTGTCACTGAATTGACATGGGCTGAGAGAACCTGAGGGTGAGCAAAGACCTGCAGTTTTGCATCACCCACAGAGAACTAACACAGTGCCTGCCACCAAATATGCACTTCACAAATGTTTGTTGAGTAAATAAACAAAGTATCTTACCCAAATTCCTTCATTTATAAATAAAAAACTCAAACTTCATAGAAGTGGAAAGTTTCATGAAGCAAAAGTTAAGGCATGAGAGAGGCAAGTGTCAGGCAAATAAAAGAGAATAAAAAATGAACAACCATCCTCCTTTTTTCCAGTTCTCTTTCATCTTTTCTCTTTATGTCTCTGAATCTTTCTTATCTTCCCTTGCTTCCATGTTCATTAAACTAACTGGCATTAATCAGTAACTAAAATATGTTGTTTATGTATTAAATTAAGGAAAATTAAAACATTAAAACACACCTCTTAAAAAAATAAGCTGACCTCAGTCTTGAATTTCTCTGTACAACTTCAAGATAGCAAACTGTTTTTATTTGTCTCTCTTTGGGTTAGTAGCCCTCGGGGATGAAGTGGTTCTCAATTGTAGTCCAACTTACTAGCACCTTAACTTGCTGGCTAGCTTATGTGGTTCTCTGGCTTTCATTTATTTCTGCCCAGATGCTTAGGGATGAAGGGAACTTTGAGTTGAATCTATGTCATGTACTGTCCAATAGTTTAATGTCCTTTACAACTTCTGTTCCAGCATTTAATTATTTTCTTTTTGAATCTCTAAATCATGGAAAATCATGGAAATTTCCATCACTTCATGGGGACATCCATGCTTTGAACTGCTCTGAGTTCTGAAAACTTAGCCTTGTGTGGAGCTGAACTTTCATGCCCTAAAGCTTTCACACAGTTATTGTTCTTGATTAAGCCCTTTGTAGCCACACAGAACAAATCCAGTCTGTCTTCCACATGACGATTCTTCAGATATTTGAAGACAGCCTTTATGCCCATCCCTGTCCCCCAAGTCTTCCCTTTTCTGGAATAATCATCTCTGGCTCCTTTAGCTATTCCTCTTATAACATTAAATTGAGTTTACACTGTTCAACATTCTTCTCTGGACATATTCCTATTTGCCCATATATGGAGCTGATAGTGGGCAGATATACACTGTTACAGATACAGTGTATTAAAATATAGAAATAGTTTCACTATGATCTATAAAAAGCTGTGATGCTAAGTCTCTCTCTGAGTGTTCACCACCGCCCTTCCCCATCATCTGGGACCCTCTTGATATCTTTATGACCAATAACCAAGGGTTGTTCATAGACCACTGTCTTATTGATTGGTAAATGACCAAATTGTATTATTTGCTAAATATTTTAAAAATGACCCATTCTTAAGTATCTTTTTAAAGATAATGCCTTGAAATTTAAAAAAATTACAAATTTACAAGTCTGACATTTACTCAGAAATTCTTCTGTGCCTGGCACAATGGCAAGTGTTTTCAAACATTATTCTCATTGAGTTGTTATAGCATGACTATAAAGTAGTCAGCATTATTCCTATTCTATAAATGTGAAAACTAAGAGCCTCAGAGGTTACATATTTTACCCATTGTTTCACAACTATTAAATGCCAGGGTTAGAGTTAAAAAACAGATCAATGGTCAAAAAAATTGGGAAATGCTACCAGTTCTTTATCCTCTTGCAAAATCATGATAAACTTGAGCACATTAAAGATTCTAAAACAGTCTTCAATAAAGAAAATGGTTTGAGGTTTGACCATTTTCTTGTTTAATACCCGAAAACACTTTAGTGAACCAACGTTTTAATTATTTTGGAAGCTGATCCTCACTGTTGAGTCATGGTAATCTAAATGATGACTCAGAGTCCCACATATTTTTCATGTCATTGTTAAGGGTCATCTCACCTCTCCCCTCCTTGAAAAATGTGATTTGAACCCAAGGACAGGAATTTAATTTTATCCCTCCTATATTACCTTTGGTTGAATTCATGCCATTGTTTCAGCTTGTCAATATCACAACTCTGTCATCCTGTGTGGTCACTGTTCTTCTTCGTATAACTATCCTCAGACTGGTTGACCATGTCTTCATCTTCAGACCAAGAATTATAAATGTTAAACAGAAGAATTGAGGACTTCCACCTTCAGCTTCAAAGTGTAATGAAGTTGGAAGTCATCCCTTCCAGCCTTATGATTAAAATATCTGGATGAACTAAAACTCAATGACTTTTCTTGTACCCACCAGAGAACTGAGGTTTGAGGACAAAACATTACTCTGTAATCTGGAGAGACATAGCTGATATGTGTTTACTTAGAGCAGAAGGTACTGGAATCATAAACCACTAGGAACATTTCAGAGTAGTTTTGACAATCTGCTAGAGGCTGAGTGAAAATTAATGTGAGAGGAAAAATTCCTGGGGTCACAGTCTTAGGGGTGCTCCCACACATTTATGAGCTTTACCTCCAGAAACCCAGCCAGGTTCTCCTGGTGAAGATCTGAGAAAGATTCCCTATTGGCTGTGGCAGAAAATGGGGAAGAAGCATCATTGTGAAATATCCTAGAGTCTTCTCCATAACAAAGGCCTACTCTTGGGGACGGGGGAGACTTTCCTGAGCCTTATTCCAGCTAAGGGAGGGCATTCCTTCAGTCCAGCCCCCTCTTGCTTTCTTGTACAACCTAAGGAAGAAATTAAAAAGTTATGCCACTGAATAAACAGTTGTGAAGGTGACAATCCACAGACACAGCACCACCCCCACAAAGAAAAGACTGAGATTTAATCATAAAATTATTAAATGCTTCCACTCCCCCACACCTTCCCACCACAGCAACGGGGCTTTGGTATAATAACAATGGATTATAGACGAAGGAGTTGCAAGACAAAGTCTATCTGAAAAAAAAGCACATAGGGAAGCCCAAATCAGGAGGGGAGACATTTAAGAAAGAATTTGAAGCCTCTGGTAACTGAAGTTCTAGTGGACATTAAAGACAGCCCAACTGCTAGCCAGCTTAACATAAATCCTTACATGAAAGACCTATTACCTATTTACCTGTCTGACTTTCAAAAAAATAATTACGAAGTATACCAAAAAGAAAACAAAAAACACAGTCTGAAGAGGCAAAGCAATCATCAGAACCAGACTCATATATGCCATAGATATTGAAATGATATTGAAAATGAGAAAGGAATTTTATAATATAATTTTAATGGCTAATGTGTTAGGGGCTTTAATGGAAAAAATATACAACATGAAAGAACAGATGAGCAATGCAAGAAGAAAAATGGAAACTCGAACCAAGAATCCAAAGGAAATCCTCAAAATAAAGAAAAGAATGCTGTAATAGAAATGAAGAATGCCTTTAATGTGCTCATCAGTAGACCCAATACAGCTGAGGAAAAAATCAACAAATTTAAAGATGGGTCAGAAGTGACTTCCTGAACTGAAATGCAAAGAGAAAAATAATTAAAAAGATAGCACAACATGTAAAAACTATGGAACAATTTCCAAAGCCATAACACATGTACAATTAAAATATCAGGAGAAAGAGAATGGAGCAGAAGAAATATTAGAAGTAAAAATGGCCATGAATTTTCCAAATTAATGACAGACACCAAACCACCGATCCAGGGAGATCAGAGAATACCAAGCAGGATAAATAAGATAAACAAAACAAACACTTCATATCATATTCAAACTGCAGAAAACTAAACACAAAAAGGGGAAGTCATGAAAAAAGCTGGTGGGGGGGCCCACCTTGTCTACAGAGGAACTAGAATAAGAATGATGCAAACTTCTGCAAGCAAAAAAAGTAGAATGAAATAGATTACTGAAAGGGGAAGAAAAAGCCATCAACCTAGAACTCCATTCCTGTGAAGTTATCCTTTAAAAGTGAAGGGGAAATAGACTTTCTCAGACAAATCATCACCAGCAGACCTGTCCTGCAAGAAATGTTAAACTTGGAAGAATCCTGAGGAACAACACTAAAAACCTCTTTGGATGACATCATTCTGTTAAGCATCCCTTGTTCAGGCATATGTGAACCATCTTGCAATGGTTACCTAAGGTATTATTCACCATTGCTTTAAATACATACTTCTCCATCCTTTCCCCAGACACTTTATGAAAAAATTGCAATGTGCCTGTGGAATATCAGACATACTCAGAAAGCAGGCATTTTTTTTTTTACTAAAAATCAAAATGATGAATTCTGCCATGAATTGATCATAGTGAACTTTTGCTAATTCTCTTCTAGGATTTTATGAATCATCTCTTTAATAATTCATTCTGGAACCTTGCCCAAAATTAATTTAAAGTTCACTAATCTAGAATACACTCTTTTTTTGTTCCTCTTTTTAAAATTTGTATCTACATTTGCATTTTCCTATCTTCCATTTCCCCTTTGTCCTTAAGATTTCTTCATATATCACTGTCCTCATTTGCACCCCAGGATATTGTACTCTGGGGTTTGCTTTCCCCACAGCAGAAAATTTGAACTCATTTTTAGCAGCAGGATTATCAAACTACTTTAGCTCATATTAATCTTTATTCTTCCATACCAATGCTTACTCTATACAGTTTAGTGTAGAAGTTAGTCTCTCTCACAGAAAAGACAAAGCAAAATAGGAATTTAAGAGTACTACTCTGCTATGTCAACCATCAGCTTTATCCCTGAATTGTGACATACTGCCCTATTCCTGAGCCCGTTCTTATGGTGATCTTATTGTCCTAATTGCAACTAAGATCTTTTGATCATTTTTTGTTTTATCATAAGTTGCAACCCATTTTGGACCTGAGCCTTTCTAAATCTGATCTTCAGATCTTTGCTTTCTGCTCTGTTGTCACCTTATATTTTCTTAATATTTTTAGTATTTAATCTCCCTTATTTCCATTGCTCTAAAGTGGGGGTCATTTCAGAGTCTAGTACACTTTCTATGCTGCCACCCACACCAAATATCTTCTTTCTCCATACATCTATTGCACTCTATACAAATGCAGATGAATAAAAAATTTACTTCCAATCTAGATCCCTCTTGAAATAAATCACTAGCAGAGGCTGACTACCTCTCTGGTTAATAAAATGCCTATCATCAAGATATTGAAATAAGGAAACTCAGTTTCTTGTTTCTTGATAAAAAAAAAATTTGCTAATTTCTATTGTTACTCACTTATTTGAGATATTTAATAATAAAAGAGCTCAGTGAAATAAGTCAGAGAAAGGCAAATACTGTATTATATCCCTTATACACGGGATCTTTAAAAAGCTGAACTCATAGAAACAGAGAGCAAAATGATGGTTAATAGGGGCTGTTGGGTGGGAAAAATGGGGGGATATTGGTGAAAAAGTTCAAACTTCCAGTTACAAGATGAATAAGTTCTGGAGAACTAATGTATAGCATGGTGATTATAGTTAATAATACTGTATTATATACTTAAAGTTGCTAAGAGAATAAATCTTAAATGTTCCCACCACACACACAAAAAGGTAATTATGTGACATGATGCAGGTGTTAGGTAATGCTAATGGTGATAATCATTTTTCAATATATAAGTGTATCAAATCAACGGATTGTATACCTTAAGCTTGCACAATGTTATAAGTCAGTTATAGCTCAATAAAGCTGGGGGGGGAGGAGCTGGAAATAATAGTTGTATAATATATAACATAATGAGATAATACAATGATCTCATAATGAAAAGGGCTTTGCTTTTCAAAAATCTGGGCTTGTCTGTTGTCTACCACTAAACAAAGAAGGGGTCTTTTAACCTTTTTGTGCCTTTGCTTCCACAACTCTAAAATTGTGTTAATAAATAAATATTCTGTTAGTGCAAATCTCATAAGGTTCTTGTATGGTTAAATAAAATAGTGTACATGAACTTGACCTTGGAGCCTCAAGACAGTGAATTCCAAAGTGTGAGACCTGATGCTTTAGATGGCTGTTGGACATGAGCTAAATAGTATTACTAATCACATAGTAAGAATAATATTTCAATACTCTTTAATCTTTCTAATTATATAAAGAAGAAAATCTCTTTTTGGTTCTAGTACGGTCACAGGCCTCCTTTCAGCTGGCAACAGAATTTATCTACAATTTATCTACAATTTAATTACATTATTTTGTTTTAATTGTATTTATTTTTAACATTACCTTCTATTTATGGCAAGCAATATTTGTTTTCAATTTCCCATGTCTTTTTCAAATAAACTAATTTAAACATTTTTTTTCATTGATTTATTTTAAATAACAAGTAAAACCTGGTACAGATGTGTTGAGCTTTGGCAAAAGTCATGAACTCAGTATATAAAAGACTGAGGAGAGGTGGAGCAAGATGGAGACCTAAATTTCATCTGGTCCCAGGAATTCAGCTAGAAAGTTATCAAACCATTCTGAGCATCTACAAACTCAACAGGAGATCAAAGAAAAGAATAGCAGCAACTCTCTGAACAGAAAAGTGTCCACTTTCTGGAAGGTAGGGCATGGGGAGAAGTGAATCTGAGGCGATATTCGGGAAGATAGACCACAGGGGGAGGGAGCCTCTATCAGCTGGCTACTGGCAAGTTATAGAGCAGCAGGGCAAAAAATTGGAACTTTTAGAAGTCTGCTCCACTGAGGAACTGTCCCTCTCTGGGACAGTGTGGTCTCAGGACCCTCAGGGTCACAGAAAGACAGGGGTGCCTGAGTGTGACAGAGCTCCCAGGTATTGAAGCAGGGAAGCTGGTTACAAAAACAGAACCAAGGAGTGGGCTCTCAGCTCGGGGTCACCATAAACTGTGATTCACGGCACAGTCGGGCCACTGCTCCTCCAGCAGGGACCCAACAAGCGGCAGATCCAGGGAGACTCCCCTTCCTCCGCCAGGAATCTGCTGGGTTTGGAGACTCCAAATGTGGTCATGTGCCAGAGATAGAAACGCTCGGTCATAGGCCAGGTGAGCACGGAGTTCGGCTGGAGACCAGGGAGACAGCAGTGATTGACTGCTTTTCTCTGAGGGCTCACTGAGAAATGACCTCCTCCGGGGCCAGAGATTGGGGGGGCCCCCATTTTCACTCTCGTCCTCCAAAGCTGTAAGGAAAGCTTGCAGGGAAAAAAAGCTACCAAGAGCAAACCCAAGCAGATTACTTAGCTTGGCCCCTGGCAAGAGCGGGGCAATTCTGCCCCTGGCAAAGATATTTGAGAACCACGGCAACAAGCCCCTGCCCCAGAAGATCAGCAAGAACATCCAGCCAAGACAAAGTTTACCGATCCATGAGAACGGCAAAACTCCAGCGCTAGGGGAACACAGCAAATAGAATCCATGACTTTTTTCCCATGATTCTTTAGTCTTTCAAAGCTAATTTTTTAAATTACTTTATTTTTTCTTTTTCTATTTCTTTTTTTTAAATTTTTCTTCTTTCCTTTTTCAACCAACATCTTATCAATTCCTTTTTAAAAATCTTTTTTTAATTTTAATTTTTACAGTTACATTCTATCCCTTCATTGTATTTAACCTTATTTTTTGTATATATATATTTTTTTCTTTCTTTAAAATTTTAGAAGGCACTTTCTTCTAACAGACCAAAATACACCCAAAATCTTGTGTGTGGTTCTGTTCTATTCACCAGCCTGATCATATACTTTTTTTTTTTTCTTTCTTCCTTTTACCCCTGGCTTTGGGTCTCTTCTGATTTGTTTAGTGTATATTTTTCTGAGGTCGTTGTTACCCTTTTAGCATTTTATTCTCTCATTCATCTATTCTTCTCTGGACAAAATGACAAGATGGAAAAACTCACCTCAAAAAAAGAACAAGAGGCAATAGTAAGATGTCAGAACTAGAGTTCAGAATGACAATTATAAAGATACTAGCTGGGCTTGAAAATAGCATAGAATGTACTAGAGAATCCCTTTCTGGAGAAATAAAACAACTAAAATCAAACCAAGCTAAAATCAAAAAGGCTATTAATGAGGTGAAATCATAAATGGAGGCTCTAACTCCTAGGATAAATAAGACAGAAAAATTAGTGATTTAGAAGACCAAATGATGGAGAATAAAGAAGCTAAGAAAAAGAGAGATAAACAACTACTGCACCATGAGGGGAGATTTCAAGAGATAAGTGATACCATAAGATGAAACAATATTAGAATAAGTGGGATCCCAGAAGAAGAAGAAAGAAAGAGAGGGCAGAAGGTATATTGGAGTAAATTATAGTGGAGAACTTCCCTAATTTGGGGAAGGAAACAGGCATCAAAATCCAGGAGGCACAGAGAACTCCCATCAAAATCAATAAAAATAGGTCAACACCCCGACATCTAATAGTAAAATTTACAAGTCTCAGAGACAAAGAGAAAATCCTGAAAGCAGCTCGGGACAAGAGATCTGTAACCTACAATGGTAGAAACATTAGATTGGCAGCAGACCTATCCACAGAGACCTGGCAGGCCAGAAAAGACTGGCATGATATATTCAGAGCACTAAAGAAGAAAAATATGCAGCCAAGAATACTATATCCAGCTAGGCTGTCATTGAAAATAGAAGGAGAGATCAAAAGCTTCCAGGACAAATAAAAGCTAAGAGAATTTGTGAACACCAAACCAGCCCTACAAGAAATATTGAAAGGGGTCCTTCTAAGCAAAGAGAGAGCCGAAAAGTAACATAGACCAGAAAGGAACACAGACAATATACAGTAACAGTCACCTTACAGGCAATACAGTGGCACTAAATTCATATCTTTCAATAGTTGCCCGGAATGTAAATGGGCTAAAAGCCCCAATCAAAAGACACAGGCTATCAGATTGGATAAAAAAACAAGACCCAACAATATGCTATCTGCAAGAGACTCATTTTAGACACAAAGACACCTCCAGATTTAAAGTGAAGGGTGGAAAACCATTTACCATGCTAATGGACACCAAAAGAAAGCTGGGGTGGCAATCCTTATATCAGACAAATTAGATTTTAAACCAAAGACTATAATAAGAGATGAGGAAGGACACTACATCATACTTAAATGGTCTATCCAACAAGAAGATCTAACAATTTTAAATATCTATGCCCCTAACATGCGAGCAGCCAATTATATAAGCCAATTAATAACAAAATCAAAGAAACACATTGACAATAATGCAATAATTGTAGGAGACTTTAACACCCCCCTCACCAAAATGGACAGATCATCTAAGCAAAAGATCAACAAGGAAATAAAGACCTTAAATGACACACTGGACCAGATGAACTTCACAGATATATTCAGAACATTCCATCCCAAAACAACAGAATACATTCTTCTCTAGTGCCCATGGAACATTCTCCAGAAGAGATTATATCCTAGGTCACAAATCAGGTCTCAACTGGTACCAAAAGTTTGGGAACATTCCCTGCATATTTTCAGACCACAATGCTTTGAAACTAGAACTCAATCACAAGAAGAAAGTCAGAAAGAACTCAAATACATGGAGGCTAAAGAGCATCTTACTAAAGAATGAATGGGTCAACCAGGAAATTAAAGAAGAATTTAAAAAATTCATGGAAACCAATGAAAATAAAAACACAACTGTATAAAATCTTTGCGATACAGCAAAGGCAGTCCTAAGAGGAAAGTATATAGCAATACAAGCCTTTCTCAAGAAATAAGAAAGGTCTCAAATACACAACCTAATCTTACAGCTAAAAGAGCTGGAGAAAGAACAGCAAATAAAGCCTAAACCCAGCAGGAGAAGAGAAATAATAAAGATCAGAACAGAAATCAATGAAATAGAAACCAAAAGAACAGTAGAACAGATCAAAGAAAGTAGAAGCTGTTTCTTTGAAAGAATTAATAAGATTGATAAACCCCTGGCCAGACTTATCCAAAAGAAAAGAGAAAGGACCCAAATAAATAAAATCATGAATCAAAGAGGAGAGACCACAACCAACGCCAAAGAAATATAAATAATCATAAGAACATATTACGAGCAACTATATGCCAGCAAAGTAGACAATCTGGAAGAAATGGATGCATTCCTAGAGATGTATAAACTACCAAAACTGACCAGGAAGAAATAAAAAACCTGAACAGATCCATAACCAGTAAGGAAATTGAAGCAATAATCAAAAATTTTCCAACAAACAAGAGCCCAGGTCCAGATGGCTTCCCAGGAGAATTCTACCAAACATTTAAAGAAGAATTAATACCTCTTCTTCTGAAACTGTTCCATGAAATAGAAATGGAAGGAAAACTTCCAAACTCATTTTATGAGGCCACCATTACCTTGATTCCAAAACTAGACAAAGACCCCATCAAAAAGGAGACTTACAGACCAATATCCCTGATGAACATGGATGCAAAAATTCTCACCAAAATATCAGCCAGTGGGATCCAACAGTACATTAAAAAGATTATTCACCATGATCAAGCAGGATTTATTCTTGGGCTGCAAAGCTGGTTCAACATCTGCAAATAATGCAATGTGATACAATACCTTAATAAAAGAAAGGACAAGAACCATATGATCCTCTCAATAGATGCAGAAAAAGCATTTGACAAAGTACAGCATCCTTTCTTGATTAAAACTCTTCAGAGTGTAAGGATAGAGGGTACATACCTCAATATCATAATGCCATCTATGAAAAACCAACAGCAAATATCATTCTCAATGGGGAAAAACTGAGAGCTTTCCCCCTAAGGTCAGGAACACGGCAGAGATGTCCACTATCACCACTGCTATTCAACATAGTATTAGAAGTCCTAGCCACAGCAATCAGACAACAAAAAGAAATAAAAGGCATCCAAATTGGCAAAGAAATCAAACTCTCATTCTTTGCAGATGATATGATACTTGATGTGGAAAACCCAAAAGACTCCACCCCAAAATTTCTAGAACTCATACAGGAATTCAGTAAACTGGCAGGATATAAAATCAATGCACAGAAATCAGTGGCATTCTTATACACAAACAACAAGACAGAAGAAGGAGAAATTAAGGAGTTGATCCCATTTACAATTGCACCCCAAACCATAAGATACCTAGGAATAAATCTAACCAAAGAGGCAAAGAATCTGTACTCAGAAAACTATCGAATGCTCATGAAAGAAAGAAATTGAGGAAGACACAAAGAAATGGAAAACCTTTCCATGTTTATAGATTGGAAGAACAAATATTGTGAAGATGTCAATGCTACCTAGAGCAATCTACACATTTAATGCAATCCCTATCAAAATACCATCCACTTTTTTCAAAGAAATGGAACAAATAATCCCAAAATTTGTATGGAACCAGAAAAGACCCCGAACAGCCAGAAGAATGTTGAAAAAGAAAAGCAAAGCTGGTGGCATCACAATTCCGGACTTCAAGTTCTATTACAAAGCTGTAATCATCAAGACAGTGTGGTACTGACACAAAAACAGACACATAGATCAATGGAACAGAATAGAGAGCCCAGAAACGGACCCTCAACCCAATGGTCAACTAATCTTCGACAAAGCAAGAAAGAATGTCTGATGGAAAAAAGACAGTCTCTTCAACAAATGGTATTGGGAAAATTGGACAGCCACATGCAGAAGAATGAAACTGGACCATTTCCTTACCCCACACACAAAAATAGACTTAAAATGGATGAAAGACCTCAGTGTGAAACAGGAACCCATCAAAATCCTTGAGGAGAACACAGGCAGCAACCTCTTCAACCTCAGCCACAGCAATTTCTTCCTAGAAACATCACCAAAGGCAAGGGAAGCAAGGACAAAAATGAACTATTGGGACTTCATCAAGATAAAAAGCTTTTGCACAGCAAAGGAAACAGTCAACAAAACCAAAGACAACTGACAGAACGGGAGAAGATATTTGCAAATGACATATCAAGATAAAGGGCTTATATCCAATATCTATAAAGAACTTATCAAACTCAACACCTAAAGAACAAATGATCCAATCAAGAAATGGGCAGAAGACATGAACAGATATTTCTGCAAAGAAGACACCCAAATGGCCAACAGACACATGAAAAAGTGCTCAACATCGCTCGGCATCAGGGAAATCCAAATCAAAACCTCAATGAGATACCTACCACCTCACACCAGTCAGAATGGCTAAAATTAATAAATCAGGAAACAATAGATGTTGGCGAGGATACAGAGAAAGGGGAACCCTCCTACACTGTTGGTGGGAATGCAAGCTGGTGCAGCCACTCTGGAAAATAGTATGAGGGTTCCTCAAAAAGTTGAAGATAGAGCTACCCTATTACCCAGCATTTGCACTACTGGATATTTACCCCCAAAGATACAAATGTAGTGATTGGAAGGGGCACATGCACCCCAATGCTTATAGCAGCAATGTCCACAATAGCCAAACTATGGAAAGAGCCAAGATGTCCATCAACAGATGAATGGATAAAGAAGATATATATATAAATAATGGAATATTATGCAGCCATCAGAGAAAATGAAATCTTGCCATTTGCAATGATGTGGATGGAACTAGACGGTATTATGCTAAGCGAAATAAGTCAATCAGAGAAAGATAATTATCATATGATCTCACCGATATGAGGAATTTGAGAAACAAGACAGAGGATCATAGGGGAAGGGAGGGAAAAATGAAACAAGACAAAACCAGAGAGGGAGACAAACCATGAGAGACTCTTAATGTCAGGAAACAAATTGAGGGTTGCTGAAGTGGAGGGGGTAAAAGGGATCGAGTTGCTGGGTGATGGACATTGGGGAGGGTATGTGCTATGGTGAGCAATACGAATTGTGTAAGACTGATGAATCACAGACCTGTACCCCTGAAACAAATAATACATAATATGTTAATTTTTAAAAGAGTAAAAAAAAGTGAGGAAATATTCTATAATTCAATTTCTAAATGTATTATACTAGTGTTATCAATGAAATTATATTTTATCTTGAAGTTATTTCTTATTACTAAGGAAAAATAGTTCTTTAGTGCTTGGTACAGTTTCTTAGGCTGATTCTCAAAACTTCTTACACAGAATTTTAAAAGGATTAATCAATAAATAATAAAAATACAACTTGCATTGATATCTGATTTTATCTCCTTTAAGTTAGGGGTGATATCCTGCCTCCTTCGCATGTCCTACAGTAACCATCAGAGTCTGAGTGCACAACTGTTGCTAAGTAAATTTTCAAATGTTTGAATTGACATGTAGGCATATAGGGAAAGTTTATGTTTAAGATATCAGTGCCTCTCGGCTCTCCTCAAAGTGCCTCCAGATGTCAAAAAGCAGGACAATTTCCACACCTAACTTCCACTCTCAAATTTGAAATTATAGCTCAGATAAAGTGGAGACGAAAGAAACCAGTTGGGATCACAGAATCGTCAGCTATATGTCGCCTCCCTAAAGCGTGCCAGTGACCCTGCAGGCAGTCTGTGTGATGTCTAAGACTAGATCAAGGAAGTGTACTTTTCTCCATAGTTCATATATATGCTAATCCTTTTTACCATGCTATACTGTCTTCTCTAATTCCTTCCCAATTCAGTCCCTGCTCCCCATCACCATGACAACACGTATCTTATAAAGAGGGTCTTTATCAACAGTCAGAAGGTGAGACCTTTGATGTTACTCTTCAGGGATCTCACTCACATCCATATTCTTGTGGGCTGCTGACATTTTAATGTCTGAAATACCTGAATCCTATATAACCAATAGGAAAGAGAAAGTAACCTCCTCTGCATTCTAATCACAAGGAAAGTTGCTCAAAGTCCTAAGCCAAAATGAAATGTAAAATGTTTCCAGAACCTCATCGTGGAAGATATTTAAATATTCATGAGAAGCATTATTTGTCATTAGAATATCTGAAAGGAAATCCAAAAGCTGCAGAGGAAGGCCAGCCAGAGGTAGATTTAAAATCCTCTGTCCTTTAAGCCAGGTTAGTAGGGTTCACACCAATTCCATTTGATTAGCTTCTTCTTTAAGCCTATATAATCCTCTCAACTAGTACTATGTTTTTCCTTTATTTTTGACTCTTGGTCTTAAGGCCCTTAATAAAAAAGTGACATGGATGACTGCCAAAATAACATAGTTGGCTAGAATCCAAAATTCTGACATTTGTCTGGCATGCTAGGTTGTTCATTGGAGCCTAGATTTCTGAATCCTCTGAACATTAGGCTGGCTGACTGCTTGCTGATAACAAGCTTTCCACCAGTCTTCCATCTGCCCTCAAGTAGGAATCTGGTTTAACAACTTTGTGAAAGACCAAGCTCCATTTTGCCCGTAAGCAATTTTTCCCATCATCTTCCCAACAACCCAGTGAGGTAGTGTTGCTGGCTGCTTTATATGGAGTAAGAAACCTGAGCTTAGAAATTTAAGTAAGTTACTCAAGGTTATGGAACTTGTGAAGGGCAGAGCAAGGTTAAAATCCAGGTCTGTCTGAATACAAAATCCCTTCTCTTTCTATCACACCAGCCAGCTCCATAATAGTGTTATTCATAATGTCAATCTTAAGAATGTCTTAGAATATTAAAAGGAGTATTTCAATTGACTTGCATCCAATATTAGCTTATCATTTGCCTTAAGAAGCAACTATTCTTCCTCATCTGTCCAATCAGAAATTCAACTCGCAAAAGATATTTAGTATCCTCTCTGGCAACTTTTGATGGTGAAACAGTTCCTCTGTTAAAATGCTATTATTGTTAGTTCATATATATGTGGTTAAAATCAAATATGGCTACTATGCTCTTGTCCCTTCTGCAGAAAACAGAAAATAAATGGACTTCCACATCTTACTAATGCTTATAATTGGTCTGTCATTCAGATTCCCAAGCTGCTTCTGTTCAAGTCCTATTTTTTCACTTACCTTCTGTGTGTGTGTGTGTGTGTGTTTACCATGAATAACTTTTGATTGTTTCTTTTTTGTCAGATTCAAGAAAGCCATACCTCTGGAGCTCATTAACAGCATTTCTAACAGAACAATAGCACTTGGAAATGGAATACTGCAAATAATACTCCTCCCATGAATGTATACCAAGCCTTGGGGAAAGTTCTATACTCCCTTCAGCTTTCTCAAAGAAGACAAGATTTCTGCTAGAGAAAAACAAAGCTTGGGACAATTGGCTGCCTTCTGAAAGCGTCCATATGTAAGTCTGTGACTCCCAAATTTTCTGACCAGGAATGCATGTTAGCACCTGTTTATTGCATATAGAAGCAACCTGTAGTATATGAATTTTATATTTACATATATTTCTTCATGTTCCTAAATAGTGTTTTCTTCCTTCACCATATCCTTAGGTCAAAACTCTATTTACCCTCCTTTTACATTTGTGCCACCCTTCCCTGAAGTCTTCTAATAAACCAATTGTTAGAAAAAAACCCAACAGGATCTCTTACACCAAAAATATTTTTATGAAGTTCAAGAAGTCCTTGGACCACAGTTTTATGAAAGCCCACTATTAGCATCATTTATTGGAACAGCTTATTACCACCACTCTTCAGTTTCCAGTAAGAAAAGACTTCCACATCTCTCTGAAGAGAAAGCAGTGTGACCTAAGTCATAGGGAGCCCGCTATGTCCCCCACAGAGGTTTCTATTGTCCTGGTTAAACCTTGACTGATACAGTGATGTAATTTAATAAGAAGTGAGATTGAGAACTTAGGCTATCTGACTCTGAGCCCCATGCTCTTTCTACCAAGAAATAAATCGCATACTTAGGAAGTTAAGAAAATTTCCATCTCCTTGGTTACTAACTAAAGTTTAGCTTAGAACTGGAGAGCACCTAAGAGTCATTCTAATCCAGTGCCCTCATCTTAGATATGAAAAAACTGAGGCCCAGATTTATTAAGAGACTTGCCAGAATCAGCCAGATAGAAAGTGGCACAGTGATAACATGAACAGAAATCTTATAAGTGACAGAAAAAGAAACATATTGATTACCCCATTAGCTTCCATGTCACCACACAGGAAGAAAGAGTCCTATGATTGGATACAAGGCGGGGATAGGTTGGGGTCTTGCTAAGAAAGTGAGGACAAATCAGGATGAGCCTTCACTTTATAAAGGAAATGGGGAGTAGAAAGGAGTGTTAAAAATTAGTGCTCTCTTCTCCAAATTTTGCCCACATATTTCACACACACACACACACACACACCAGTTATGTGTACTTATGGGAATGAAAGTATGGTTCTAACAGTTTCCTTTTGTAGGATTGAGGAAGAAAGTCTGCCCTGAAACAGTAAAGGAAACTGTGAGGCATGAAAGCACTTTTTCATGTGTCTGTTGGCCATTTGGATGTCTTCTTTGCAGAAATATCTGTTCATGTCTTTGACCCATTTCTTGATTGGATTATTGTTCTTTGGGTGTTGAGTCTGATAAGTTCTTTATAGATTTTGGATACTAGCTAAAAATCTTAACAAAAGAGAATAAAACAACAGGAAACCTTGAGCTCTCTCTATGGGTCAAATACATCACTTTCTTTATATTCATTCTAGAAGATTAATAACATGCCTGAGGTCACAAAGATATTTGTGTTCCTGCAAATGTTGGTAAGTATTCTACAAAATGAGTTCCATGGTAAATAATTTTTTTTTCCTTACTCATAAGTTTAAGGCATTAAATAATTTTTTTTTAAAAAAAAGCTCCCACCGTTTCTCTCTTCTAGAGATTAAGCTCTAAGGAGTCGTGCAGAGATCAATCTTTTTAACCTTTTTAATATCTCTTTAATGCAGGACTTCTCAAACTTATGATGGGAAATGTATTTGTGTGTGTGTGTGTGTCTTTGTGTGTCTGTGTGTCTGTGTTCTTACTACCTTTGTGAGCACATGAATGTTCCACTGGAAGCATTTTGGAAAAGGCAGCCAAAGGCTATAATAGAACTAAACCAATAAGACTAAATTTAATACAGATAAATTTGAATCAGATATTAGGTACTTTAAAAGTCCAATGACAAAAGAACAAAATTCAGGCCAACAGTGCATTTTAAAATGCCCGAGAGAAGGGCTATTGCAAGTCTAAAGATGATGACAAAGCTAAAAACCAATGAAATCGTAGGCTACATTAATAGGAGTATGCTGTCTATATCAAGGGAGATTAGGTATATGTCTGGCCCTAAATGATACCTTAAAATAGAATGTTGACAATTTTTTTTTTAAAGATTTTATTTATTCATTTGACAGAGAGAGAGACAGCGAGAGAGGGAACACAAGCAGGGGGAGTGGGAGAGGGAGAAGCAGGCTTCCCGCTGAGCAGGGAGCCCGATGTGGGGCTCGATCCCAGGACCCTGGGATCATGATCTGAGCCGAAGGCAGACACTTAACGACTGAGCCACCCAGGCGCCCCAGAATGTTGACAATTTAAAAGAAAATCGGACATGGACAGTGAAGTTTAAAGTTCTGGGAACTGTATCACATGAATTTATTGGGGAAGCTGGGAATATTTTAATTGCTGTAAATATTTTACTGGAGTTATGAGGTCGCTAAGATGTGGTAGTTAACATTCTTCCCATAGTTAAGACTGTGATAAGAATAATGGTATAGACTTACTTGGTGTTTTCTTAGAGTCCTGAACTAGGAGTAACAATTTATAGTTATAAGGGATTATGTTTAGATGTCAGATAACAAAATGATTCAATAAGCTGTCTCAGAAGAAAATAGACTGATGAAGGATTAGGCTCGTTAGACAGTCTCTTGAAAGTCACCAAAGATCAGAAGTATTTTTCCAGTTGCCTCATTTAATAAGGATGAGCTCTGAAAATTCAGTAGTAGTGAAAAAGGACGTCTCAGAAATGCCATAGCCATGTTTAAAAGAGAAATAAAAGTTTATTTACTGGTGGCCAGAACTGAATAGCCCCTTTGTTTATCCAAGAACTGTTTCTCTTGACCCCATGACAACTTTAGTAATTGACTATGCTTGAGACCGTGCTTCTCCTCTTTGCTGCTCTAACTGCATTGACCTGCCCCACAACCCACAAACGTCTTTCCCTCTCATGGCTTCCCACACCTCAAGGCAGGAGCAACTGCCTCATGGCTTCTCCTCACTAGTTTCTCTGTCATTTGGCTTCTGACATCTGTGCTTTCTGATGATTTTCTCTCTGCCTTAACCTGAAAACCTCCTAGAAGATCATCTTATCGGATTGGCCTGTTAACATCCAGCAGAGTGCAGCACTGTTAGAATTCTCTTACTGCGGGGCGCCTGGCTGGCTCAGTTGGTTAAGTGACTGCCTTCGGCTCAGGTCATGATCCTGGAGTCCCTGGATCGAGTCCCGCATCGGGCTCCCTGCTCGGTGGGGAGTCTGCTTCTCCCTCTGACCCTCCCCCCTCTCATGCTCTCTCTCTCTCATTCTCTCTGTCTCAAATAAATAAATAAAATCTTTAAAAATAAAAAAAAATAAAGAATTCTCTTACTGCGGTCTTCCAGATGGCATGCTCCAGTCAGCTGCCTTATGGAACTGCCACCCAGCCACGATCTACTGAACGTGCCCAGAGTGATGTGGTCACAGCATAGCAAACACTCAACCTATATGTGGGACATTCTTAGGAGGGGATATAAATGGCAGACACTTTGGACGGCCCATCTAATCCCACCATCTCATAGGAATGTTCTAGAAGGTACTTCTGTTTTGTATGAGGGATTAAGTAATATCTCTTGTATAGTCCCTTCTGATACCAACATTCTATTATATTAGGGCATAACTCTAACCCATTATTTTTCTTCGTATTGATAAACTAAATCTTAAGTCTTATAGAAATAATAGATTACTGGTACCATATTTGATACAAAACATAACGTCATATTACTTCTTTCAATAAAAGCCTCTAATCTAGACCATTTATTAATGAGGGACAAAAGAGAAATGAGAATAAGATGTGAATATACATGGACACAATTATCTATTTTCCATGTCCCACCCTGGCTCTTACTTGCTGATTTTAAGCAGATCTCAATATCTCCAACATGTGGTTTCCTTATTTGAAAAATAGAGAGACTATGACCTGACTTTCAGGTGTGAGAATCATATTTTATAACATGAGTATGACAATTCTGCATAAGTTGCAAAAATTTCTGTAATGCCTTAACACTAATCCAGAAATGATTCACATCACGGGATTTTGTTTCCCTCAATATTCAGTTAGCAAAATAAATTCTTTCAGGCAATTGTAGAGTGCCTGCTTGGTGCTCAGAAGAAAATTGGGCATTTGAGATTTTCAAAGGAACAAAAAAACTTGAGGCATCCTTCTAGGTGATGAACTTACTACGCCAGCAGCTCTGCCTTGATTCTTACCTTTCTTTTCCTCGTGGTCTACCATTTGCTTTCCCTCCATGATTCTTAAGTATAGAACCACCAATTATTTTATATTTCATATTAATCTCTGCAAACCAAATTGAGTTCCAATTTAGACAATAAATCCTAGAGGAAATACCCAAGAGACTGTCATAACACATTTCTTGTTCTCGGCATAAGCAGAGATAATAATTAAGAATCACATGACATATCACTAAAAATAGATCTCCTGTGCCGTTTTTGTCATACATGCATCTAAGCCTTTTTTTTTAATGTTTATTTTAATATGCTGTATACATTTAGCCTCTGGGAATCATTTCACTGAGTAGCTGGGAAGCTGCAGTTAATTTCTGGTTACTAAAAAGACAAGTGCATGGATTATTTAAACATCTTTATGTCCATGACAATAGGTTTGTTTGAGACCAATCTTCTTGTTGTGGCTAACTCTTAAGGAAGTCACATCAGAGTAGGAGATGCTTTGCTTTTTTTTTTTTTTTCCTCAATACATGATCATCTTTAGATATTCACTCATTCAACAAACATTTATGGAGCATCTACACTGGGTTAAGGCATTTCTTCCGGGGCTGAGGATACTGTAGTCGACAAGACAGATGAGTGTTCTGCTCCCATACACACAAATCTGTTTTAGGAAGGCAGATTGTAAACAAGGAAATAAATTAATAGATAATTCCAGATGGAATCAAGTGTTAGAAAGAAAAGAAAATGGGTAACAGAATAAGGAGAAGCAACAGAGATGGGGATGAGGAAGAACATCTTTAGATGGGGTGATTATGGTGGGCCCTCGGAGGTGAGGAGCCGAGTGATGAGAAGCCTGCCGCTTGAACATCAGAGGACAAAATTGTCAGAGCACAGGGAACGACAGTGGCATGACACATTTGGGGAAGACAGGCCAGAGTTGCTGGACCACAGAAATCAGAATGCGGTCAGCGTGACAGACAACAGCCAGATTCTACATGGGTGTGTGCAAGGTGATGAGGAGTTTGTACTGAATCTAAATTCAATGGGAAGCAATGAGAGTCTTAGTAATGAAGCAATGAGATCTAATTTACATTTTTAAGAGTTTACTCTGGTTATTTGGGGGATAGGAATGGAATTGGGGAAATCACTTCAGCTTTTGAAACATTTAGTAGCACAGACCAAAAACAAGCTCAGGGTTTGGACTACTGTTGACAGGCAGGTGGGAAGAAATGGTGATGGTGAGGAGTGGTCAGATTCGGGACACGTTATGGAGACAAAGCCAATGGATGTTTTAATTGATGTGACATGTGAAGGAAAAATGAAGGATGGAGGCAGAAATTTCTGAATCTTGCCCCGCAGTTTATTTTATACTGGTTTCTGCATTGCATAGCCTGGTTGTATGATCACTGTAGGAAGACCAGAGATTCTGAATTTTCTACTTCCTTCCTATGTAATAACAGATGAGCCTACTTTGTCTTTGCATTTTCTACAAGACTATACCTTTTGCACAATGTTACATTAAGCACAAAACCCTACTACTTAATTTCAGTAAGATTTGGTCAGCAAAGGTGAAGACAATGAAAAGAGAAAACAAAATAACCGTGAAAAAACAATGTAAAGGCAAAAAGGATGAAAGAAATAGAGGGGAGAAGCCTGAAACATGCCTGGGGAATACAAAGAAAGTTCATTTCTGATCATCAGCTCCTGTGTACTTTTGAACTGAGGAAGTTTTGAACTGAGCGAGTTCAAAAGGTGGCCAAGACAGATAAAGTGTCTTTGTTAATGGAAAAATTTAAAACTGAATCTACTCAAGAGAAGCAGATCACAAAGTCCTCTAATGAATTTCTCAGTGGCAAAAAAAAAAAAAAAAATATATATATATATATATATATATATATATATATATATATATGAACCTAATCCTTTAAGTTCAGTATGTTAGTTTTCTTAGTGAAAGAGGAGTCTAGTGAACCAACTTTCATGAAAAGCTGAAAGGGAAATGTTGCAGAGAATTAGGGCTACAAACCATTGCATTTTAGGCCTTTCCCCTCTTTTTTTTTTTTTTTAATCCTCTTTGTTGGCTCATCTAGAAACCTTGCGTCAGGCTGCCAGGCAATGCAAAGGTCTGAACTCTTTGTGACAGGATTTGGAAATAATCACATTATGTCTGTGAAGGCTTTGTAAATAGGGAAACAGTAAAGATCAAGAGAAAAAGTCAGCAATCTGTATGGGTATTACAAGGATAATGACCAGGACCCATTGCACTTAGTGGAAGAATAATGTGGGATCACAGGCTAAGTCCTTGAAGTACAAATATGATTGCACAAGGCTTCCCATAGAAAGCTGCTTCTTTGAACTTCATGGTCCTTGGTATTTTGGTAAACCTAGTTTCATAGCCTTATAAATGATGCAAGGGAATTTCAATATGAATGTCACGAAGGTAGACCTGGGTTGTAGAAAATTTTATAAAGCTTTACTTCTGTAAGTCTCAAGGTAATTGTAAACACCCAACTTTTATCAGTTCATTACGTCTGGGAAATAAGTCAGGTGCGTTTAGCCATGGAATAAAGAGAGGGGAAATTTAAAGGTTCAGAGCTCTAAACTCTTCTAACTCATTTTTTTAAACAGTTACAGAAGATATTTTGTCAACATGAATAAATAAAACCAAGTGGTACTGGAGTTAAAATGGAGGTATTGCTCCACAAAATAAGCATATAGAACTATTAACAATAAAATGGCCAAGGTAAATTGGATAATGGGGCTGGAGGTACAGACACATTATTTCTGGTGATATAAAAGTAGAGAACAAGTATTCCTTTTTTTTTTTTCTTAGTACCAGCGTGTTCCTCTAGAAGCAATATTTTCCATCAACAGAGGAAAAAGAACTAGCATATTGGAATGCTAAAAGAAAAATCTGGGGAAAAAAATGTCAAAAACAAAATGCTTAAGTAAGATTATAGCTTAATGCATATATTTGGGCTACTTTATAGGAAGACCATATGGTATTGCAAAAAAAAGTACAGAATATCTAGTAAGAAAGAAATGTTTGCATCCATACTCCAACATTTACCAGCCAGGTGATCTAGGGCTAGTTACTTCACCTTTCTGACCTTCAGTGTCCTTAACTGTAAGATTAAAATTCAAAAATTAATCTCATAGACCTGTTGGAAGACATAAATGAGACATCACCTTAAAAGGGCCTGACCCTTGGTATATAATACCTAAAACAGGGCGCCTGGGTGGCTCAGTCGTTAAGCGTCTGCCTTTGGCTCAGGTCATGATCCCAGGATCCTGGGATCGAGTCCCACATCGGGCTCCCTGCTCGGCGGGAAGCCTGCTTCTCCCTCCCCCACTCCCCCTGCTTACGTTCCCTCTCTCACTGTGTCTCTCTCTGTCAAATAAATAAATAAAATCTTAAAAAAAAAAAAAATACCTAAAACACATTCACATCTGAATTCACAGTTGTCTTCGCTGGTATAGGTAGCAAAACTATATCAATTTGTATTTA
Organism: Mirounga leonina; assembly: GCF_011800145.1. Taxonomy (NCBI): domain Eukaryota; kingdom Metazoa; phylum Chordata; class Mammalia; order Carnivora; family Phocidae; genus Mirounga; species Mirounga leonina. The sequence continues at coordinate 72,242,052 of NW_023270377.1, read as the reverse complement.
AAGGAAATCTGCATTATTCAAGAAATAAGAAAACTAAAAGAATTCCATATTTTCATTGTCCTTTAAAATACTGCATCCTCCCTCTGTAATGATACTGAGGGATTTTATTAGTGGCAATGAATTAACCACCTCTTTACATAAGTACACTTCTTCCTGTTATCTTGGAGTCTTAAGATAACAGATAATGGGAGACTTGCCTTTTTTTACAGGCTTAGGGATCAAAGGAATAAGTTAAAGTAAGAGGCTAACAAGATAGGCAATTTCTTCTCTCTCAATGGTGTTTTTAGAAAGGGGATCAGAGCTTCTAGAGAAGAACACCAAATGTGGAATTATTTAAGGTGAATTTTATTAGTTGGAAAGTAATGATCTGAGTTATGGGAACTCAAGTAGGATTATCCATAAATAAAGAGAAATTCTAGAAGCAATGAAAAAATTTATCAACTTTCACCTTTTTAAAAGAATTGGGAAGACAGATACCAAAGTGTGGCAGTTTTTTAACGTAATTAACATTTACTGAATCTTTTTTGTGGACCAGGCACTGTACTGAGAGCTTCTATTAACAATCTCATTTAATCACCGAACAATGTTGCGAGGTACGTAATATTTTGCCATCCATTTTTAAATTAACAAAAGAAGCCAAGATCATACAATTTTTAGACAGAGGATACGAGCATCTGATTCCAAAGTCCTAGTTCTCAACTACTCCACTGCACCATTTGGTAACACTGTTAAATGTCATGAGCCTCTGCTCAAACATCTCCATTTATACAGCCTCCTGGTATTTAGCCATACTTTATGGGATTGAATTCTTCAAAAGGAGCAGTATGATATGGTGTACAGTCTGACAATTTGTCATTGTCATTTTCTTTAAGAGCCTGTGAAAGTCTCCATATTGGGCTTCCTATTTTTAGTGAATTTATAAACACAATAATCCATTTTCTTTTCCTCTTGAAATTATCACTAGGTACAAATCTCTGTAAACTCCGATTCTCAGATTGATATACAGGAATTCCCTCCTGTGATGTAACCTCTTGCTTTCAATGGAGATAGGAGTTATTTATTGTTTCTGTAGCTGGCATTTATTGAGAGCTCAGTATGCGTCAGACATTGTGTTAAGGTCTCTGTATAACTTATCTCATTTAATTTTCACAGCCCTCTCCAGTTAGATGCCGCTATTGTCTCCGTGGTATGGCTGAGGAAACAGGCCCCGAAGGGATAAGTTGCTGCCTTGCCCAATATTACAAAGCTAGCAAAAAGTAGCGGCAGGATTTGATTCCAGAGCTATCTGACTACAAACCCAAACTCTTAATCATTATAAAATTCAATTAAAATCACATTTTACTAGGTGTACATACCTTGGGCAAGACATATAACCTCAGTGAGCCACAATGTCCTTCTGTGAAAAATAATATAACTGGCTCTTGGAGTAAGATGAGCAGAGATGACACAATGTACAGGTAAGAGTTTGCAGAGTGCTAGAGCATATAGTAAGCATTAAATAAATGCCAACTAAAATTTTAATTCTACCCAACAATGTTCTCTGAATAGAAATGCTAAACTCCATACAAATATCTTTGGTCATTTCTTGAGATCCATGAAGCACATAGTTGCAATAATAAGAGTGAAAATTCCTAGAAAGACCTTGGCCTGATCACATGCTGTTCAAATGCTACAGTTGGAAACAAATAATGCAATATATGTTAAGAAAAAAAAAAAGAAGAAGAAGAAGGTAGCGGGAGGGGAAGAATGAAGCGGGGGAAATCGGAGGGGTAGACGAACCATGAGAGACGATGGACTCTGAAAAACAAACAGGGTTCTAGAGGGGAAGGGGATGGGAGGATGGGTTAGCCTGGTGGTGGGTATTGAGGAGGGCACATTCTGCATGTTATGCACAAACAATGAATCATGGAACACTTCATCTAAAATTAATGATGTAATGTATGGGGATTAACATAAGAATAAAAAATAAATAAATAAATAAAAAACAAATGCTACAGTTGGTTGGTGGTGGTTAATCTTACTAGGACTTGTCCTAATAAGAGGACTTTGCCTCCAACCCCACTCTCCACGTCAACTAGTATCCAATTCCTATGGAGAGAGGAGGCTGTAAGTGAAAGCTTCCATACTATTTCTGTGATTCAAAATATTTATAAGACTCTGGTGTAGAAACAGGAATGCAAGGTGCCACTTCACTATAATCAAAGTAACATGGAGGAAAGAGACTCTCCTAAAAATGTTTTTCTGGAAAGAAGTTAATAGTGTATGCACTCTTTCTCTTGCTTTGCTGTTCAGGTTGAGCACCTTAGATGGCATTTCATAGTACACCACATGAAATGGCTATCCTGCAGGCTTACATTGAGAAAGAAATAGGTCTTATATTTATTCCTATCCTTCTAAAATTGTTTGATTAGGAGTTTCAAGGAAATAATGCAGATTAATGACATATTTATTCTGTATTTTTCCTTGGAATCTATTAAAAGTACCAAAAACTTTTTAAATTGGGAAGAACGTTACAAGTTCAGAAAAGAGCTATAAAACAAACAAACATAGAAAAAAAATAATGGGAGCATACTCACACAAAATCTACCAATTTCTGTAAAATGTGGGCCAAAATGAAGGAGAAAGCTATAAACTTAATACATCTTAAAGTAAGCCAGAGGATTGCTAAGGACTTTCCCCAATGGCATTTTATATAAAAGAAGAAAAAACAAAGGAATGGCAGTCCACAGAAGACTTGGGAAATATCCCTAAGAAAGTCGAAGTCAACACTATGCAAATAGCATAGGAGAAATTGACACTAAGGCTGGGATATTTGACCTCAAAAAACCATCTGGAGGTAACATGAGGAGGAGAAGAATAAAAAGAGAACAAAGATCAGATTTGTAGTTAAAGATGAATGCAACTGAGCAGAAATAAATCCAGAATGACCACTTCTAAAACCACAGTAAGCCACGAGGCTCTGCTGAAACCCAAGATGACCTTGGACCAGTTCACGTGCTCACCATGAAAAGAATCATGCTACAAGGTCAGTAAACAATGTTGAGTTGATGCGGATTAGTGAGGCAACACTCCTGATCTGAAGCTGTCCATGGCTCCAGCTCAGGTCATTGGTGCTTTTCCACACTGCTCTGAATCTAAGTGCCAGTAACATTAATTTTTTCATTCAAGAACAGTAATAAACATAAAGATTCCAACATGAAACCCTCAACCAGAAGCTACAAAAAACTTTTAAAATGAACAAAAGAACAAGGACAAATAAAATCGTACACTAAGAAATAGAAGACAATTAAGCTATCATGTTCTATGCTCTTACAAAATCAAAGGGATTATGAATTTTGAAAAGGGAGTCAATGAAGAGCTACAGTGATCAAGAACACACTGTAAAGACAAGTAACGCTCAGTAAGAGTCACAAGAAGCAACAGATTGTATCATTAAGGTCTTCAGATATTGGAGGTATCAGATACAGAATATAAAATAGTGGTGTACTAGTTATTTTTACAAATAAAAGATTGACTTCTCTTTTAATGTACAAGGAAAAAAGAGTAATGAAAATTTAGAGAATAGAAGCATTGAACTTAAATATTTAGTGGATGAATTAAATAGTAGATAAGCACAGCTAAAAGGACCATCTGAAGAAATTATCAAGAATTGGTAACTTTGAAGAAAGCAAGATGAAAACAAAATGAAACTAAGAAATGGAATATGCAAAAGAGACATGCAAACACAGAAACACAGAATGGGATTCTTTAGCACACATCTAATTCAATATACGGAGGGGGGAAATGGGGAGACTGAAGGAGAGGTGATATTCAAGAGATACGGCTGAAAAATCCCTGATCTGATGAGAGATAAGAAGCCTTAGATATGGAAAGTGAAATAAATGCCATTCAGGATAAACAAAAGAAATGAACACGTAGGCACATTTCAAAAAATGTGAAATAAAGATTTTTTTATATTAAAAAATGAGAGTTTGTTATTAGACTTTCACTAAAATTCAATATTGGGAAGAAAGAAAATGATGTCAGAAGGACTGCCTGAGATATAAGAAGAAAAGGTAAGGAATTAATAAAGATGAGAGTAGTAAATGTTCACAAAAGAATCATTGTTATTATTTATTTTGTATGGGTAGAAGAAAGAATTGAAATGCTGGGAAACAATAACATACAAGTCAAGAGAAGGGTAATCACAGTTAATGGGTAATATCCTTGCTTTCTTCAAAAGAGGAGGTTAACTGTGTGTGTTAATTTCAGACCTTGCTAGGTTATTAAGTGCACACGGTACAAGTTCAAGTGTGTCCATTAAAAGAACAAACTAGAAATGTATACCCTCAAATCCAGCCTAATAGAGTGAAAAGCAAAAACAAAACCCATTCATTTAAAAAAGAGAATTTTTATTTATTTTATTTATTTTTATGTATTTTTTTAAAGATTTTATTTATTTATTTGAGAGAGAAAGAGCATGAGCAGGGAGAATGGCAGAGGGACAGGGAGAAGCAGACTCCCTGCTGAGCAGGGAGCTCCATGCAGGGCTTAATTCCCAGACCCTGGAATCATGACCTGAGCAGAAGGCAAACGCTTAACTGATTGAGCCACCCAGGTGCCCCTGAATTTATTTTTTTAAAAGGAGAATTTATGAAAGCATAGAGAAAGCAAATCAATAGTACAATATAAGGTAATAGGACACATACTAATAAAATGAATAATCAAAACAAATAAAATAAAACTAAGTATTCCAAATAAAAGATAGACTTTTTAAGGATGGACTTTTAAAAATCCAGCTATGTTCTGTTTACAAGAGACACATCAGAAAAATAAAGATCCACATATGTTGAAAGTGTGGGAAGGATGTGCCAAATAAATAACCACCATAAAAGAATTCCATAATAGCTATTCTATATTAGAAATATGGACTTTATTCCAAAAAACATTAGAGAAAAAGACATCTCTACATAGTGATAGAAGTTTCCAGTAATCAGAAAAATATAATAATTCTACACTTACAGGTCTACAAAATAACTTCAAAATATGTAAAGCAAATTTTTTAAACACAAGAAATTGACAAATCTAATCCAAAGTGATAAACTTCTAAGTATTTGCCTCCATTTAATAGCCAAGCATAAAAAATTGAATTATATATAATTCTGCATCCAGAAATTAGAGATTACACATCTGCTCAAATGCACATGGAGCAACAACAAAAAAGGCAACCATGTAATAAGCTAAAAACAAATCCCAGCTATTCCTAAACAGTAAGTATCATGCAAACTGTATTATCTGAATTGTAATTAATTAAAGGATTAAATAACACAAAAGTTAAATGAAGTATCCCATGCATTTGGAAATATAAAACACAATTCTGTATAGCTCATTTGCAAAATAACTAATCATAATGCAAATTAAGGTATTTAGAACTAAACAATAATAAGAATAATACATATCCAATATTTGTCAAAACCCATGGGATGCATCCAAACTAGGAATTAGAAAGACATCTGTAGCCTTAAATGATTACTTTAAAAAACACAAATCCATCCTAACAAATTAGAAATATAACAGTAGACCAGAAGAAAGTAGCAGAAAGGAGAAAATTTTTAAAAAGCAAATATCAAGGAGTGCTTGGGCGGCTCAGTCGGTTAAGCGTCTGCATTCAGCTCAGGTCATGATCCCGGGGTCCTGGGATCAAGTCCCACATTGGGCTCCTTGCTCAGCGGGGAGCCTGCTTCTCTCTCTCCCTCTGCCCCTCCCCCTACTTGTGCTTTTGCTCTCTCTCTCTCAAATAAATAAAAATAAAACCTTTTAAAAAAAGCAAAAATAATCAAATAAAAGACAAAATACAATAAGTACAACAAAGATAAAATGTATACTTTAAAGACTACTGAAGTAGGTAAGCCTTATCCAAGATTGAAAGGGGAAAATGTGAAGAGATAAACAAATATTAGGATTTTTAAAGATAACATAACTCAATATTTAATAGAGATTAAAAAGAAAATAAAGTGATACTATGAAAATTATTATACTAAAAGATTTGGAAATTTACATGACATGAGCAGAGTCCCAGAAGTATGTAAATTATTAAAAATCTCTCAAGATGAAACAGAATTCTTTTTTTAAGATTTTATTTTTTCAAGTAATCTCCCCCCAATTCAGTGTTCGAACCCACAACCCTGAGATCTAGGGTCACATGCTCTACCAACTGAGCCAGGCAGGTGGCCCAAGAAGAAACAGAATTCTTGAATAATCCTATAATTAGTGAAGAAAGTCAAATAAAAATTTAAAGGTGTTTCAGAGAAGTAAATAGCAGACCCAGATGACTTTATAGTTGAGTACTACCAAGCTTTCAAGGAACAGATCGAATATCTGCAGCATAGACAAGGAATAAGAAAATCAGGAATCATTAGCATGTGCAGGAATGATCACAGTGAACAAAGGACTTATTAAGGTCGAGTTAATATACTAATTAGAAGAGAATTTTTAGAAAGGTAATTAGTAATTTCAAGGTGAAGTAATTCAATTTTAAAGGGTTCTAGAAATTAAGAACTTGATTCTGAGTTTTACAAAAATAAGTCGATGTACCAAAAGGGAAAATAGACCTTGATTTTGAAGGAACACCATCACGAATAAAGAAAAAAGAAGAAAAACAATGGCAATACAGAGGGAAAAAAAGAGAAAAGACTTGGAGAACAGAATATTTGGATTTTTAAACTATACAAAGTGGGAATTCGAGAAAATAAAGATAGACTAAAGCCAATAGTCAAAGAACAAAAATAGGAGTAAACTATCAGTGAGATGGACGAAAAAGATAATTTTTCAAGTCAAAAGATCAATCTAAACAAGTTTAATACACACACACACACACACCACTCATACTCCTTAGTCTGTTTTATAGGTAAAATATTTCCAAGAATGTTTTCCAAGAATAAGTATCCAAGAATCCAAGAATAAGTATTGCAGAATATACTTTGTAAAAGAAAAAGAACCAGGCTTTGGATTGTTTACATGCAAAATGAGAAGACAAAAGATCAATGATATTACCATCTTGAGAAAGGGCTGCCATCCTAAAGCACTATCCCACTAGTAGAGCATTCACCTGAGAAAGCAAAGCAGAAATGTTTTGATACATCAAAGGTTCAAAAAATATGCATCTGATGGAGTTTAAAGATAAAGCTGTGGAACATTATAGATAGTAAAATTCAGTTCATGTAGATACATTTAAATGTTTTATGGTTTTTAGATATTAAAAACTACCATTTAATATATAAATTATAAATATTTTTAGGTACAATTTAACTTATAAGTGCCCAAAGGCCTGTAGGAAAACTCATGAGTTGGAGCTAACTGGACACATTTTTAATTTGATTTAATAAAAGCATAAAAATTATTTTGTCACTGCTAAGCAACTATGCTCGTGGACATTCTCATTTGAGGATAGTCTGGCAATCCATGCTTGACTTCTGGTAAGTAATCCATGCTTGTTCCTTTTTCTGGCACCTCACAGGGGATTTTGCTCTTATAAACCTGACATTTTTGAATTCTTTTTTGTTTCCAAAATAAGCCCAAAGCGCACACGTTTCTATTCCTTTCTAAAACGACTGCCAAATTTTCATATGTCCCGTACCTAGTGATGCATACACAACATTTAAAAATCTTTTTGCTTATAAGGCAAAAAATGTCAATAAATATCTTTTGGATATTTGGATATTATATTAAAATTTCCCTCTAAAATAGTAACAATCAAAACACTCCAATTACACAAAGGTAAATAAAGCACATGCATTCTTTTATAATCCCTCCCCCCAAAGTGTAAAATCAACATATATACTGCAAACATGATCAACCACACCCTAAAATCCAAAGATTTTGCTAAAAGCAATGAACTCAGCATTGGTCTGGAAACATACCATTTCTAATTTCAGTGTATCTTTTTACCAGGGGCTGGTTTATCTGTCAATGACAGAAAAAGGGGAGACACTCATTTGTTATAACTGGCCTGCAAATTCTGAGACAGATCCTAAGTTTCTTGAGTATTCAAATACAATCCATTCACAGCCCTCTGATTAACAGTAGGTTTGAGCACCCATCTGAGGCCCAGATGAGCCTGCCCGTCAGCATTACATGATCCCAAGTAAGAAAGAGAAGAGTTTTGAAGCACAAGAAACCAAGCCAGTCTCAATACTTCCCATTTGCATAGACAATGCTAGGTACTAGGAGAAACATGAAAATGAATAAGTAAACAAATTTACCTTTAAAGAAGGTGGCATTTTTAGGAGCATAAGAACATGAACCACTATATATTGTACACTGTTATATACAGTATAACAAAGAATATAATTAGTTATTAGGAAAAGGAAGCGTAAAGCCAAAGAAAGCTAAAGGATGGAGAGCTCACAATCAAGGAGGACAAATCAAGGGGAAAATTGTGGGTGTATGTATGGGTGTGTGTGCATGTGTGTATTTGCACATCTGTGGGGTGATGGGAAGGGTGGCAACTGAATCAATTTGTAAACAATTCACTGAATTTGAGAAAATTCGAAATGAAGAGAGGGGGACCTATAGACTATGGGAACAGCATCAACAAGACAACAATATCAAGAAAGCTTGGGGTGAAAGGAGGGTGCAAAATACCTGATTTAACCTAAGATAATTTGACATCCATTTGATCAATCTACAAAGTTTGCTAAAGCAGGTGATCATAAAAACCTGAAGATTTCACCTAAAATATACAGGTGTAGACTCATTCACCAACATTTTGATCTAAAACCAATCCCTCTCCTTTGAGTATGGACTTGCTAATTGGAATGCCAACAGTATCATTTCGTATAAAGCATTATCCAGAATATCCAGCCCTAATTTCTTTAAAGTGAGAGGAGAATTAAAAGACCCTCATGAAGCAATCTAAGTGCAGAATTTGGGGTTTTTACTGTTTTCTTCCATTTCATCAACAATTTTTGGGAACACAACGAAACCTTGGACAGCGTACACCACCTTAACAAGAGAATGCAGAAGTCACATGAACACACCGAGTGTGAATTAACACGGGCATGGAGAGCTTGTGTTGGTCTGATGAGGCACGTATGCAGAGGTATGTTTAAAAAGCCTCTACTTCACTCCAGAGGCATGAGATGCATGTATGGAAGCAGGGGAAAATAAAATCGTGACTATGTTGAAGGGGGCATTTAGAGCTCTGCTAAGGTTTTGTGGTTAATCTGATGGACAGTGGAATATTTTACTTGGGAAATGACATGCTCTGCAGTTCACTTTAGCCTTGGAAAGATTAATCTAGCAATTGAGTAGGGCGAGCAGGAGTAGGCAGAGAGTGGAGGAAGAGTGTGGATTGTGTAAGAAGTTTCTTCAACAATCTAGATTTAGGTCAGAAATTGCAAACTGGTTTCCAGGAGGCTGAATATGGCTGACAAATGTATTTTCTTTGGCTTGCACTGCACTGTGTTTTCTAAAATTCAAATTTAGTGGTCAGTGTTTAGAAACCGGGAGAATATGTATGGCTCAATTAAATACGGAAAACAGTTCACTGGAGCTGAGTACCAGCTGGCCATCTAGCCAGAAGCCCTGCGGTCCCCATCTCTTTCTGTTGTCCTGACACTGAGGCTGATTTGTCTTTTCCTTGCCCACATCACTCACTCATGTATTGTATTCTCCCTAATCTTTGTAGTTATAGAAAAGTTTGTCTATTTGATACAATTGAAAAGATCTCTACGGGAGACAGGGAGTGATGGGGTCAGATGGTTAGATTAGAAGCAAGGAATTTGGGGTGCCTGGGTGGCTCAGTCAGTTAAGCATCTGCCTTTGGCTCAGGTCATGATCCCAGGGTCCTGGGATCAAGTCCTGCATCGGGCTCCCTTCTCCACGGGAAGCCTGCTTCTCCCTCTCCCACTCCCCCTGTTTGTGTTCCCTCTCTCGCTGTGTCTCTCTCTGTCAAATAAATAAATAAAATCTTACAAAAAAAAAAAAATAGAAGCAAGGAGTTCTGGCCTGGGAAAATGGCTGAGGAACCCAAGTGATATTTCACAGGGAACCCCAGGGAAAAGAGCAGAGAGAGGGAAAAGCAGAGGATAAAACTCAAGGAATGACTCCATTTAGGTCTCTGAAAGAGGAATTAGAAAAGGAATAATCAAGAAGGCGGGTGTAGAGTATTTCATAATGGAGAGAGTCTGATTGCGGACAGCAAATGTTACAAAGAGTTTGAGAAAGACCTAGATTAATAAAAAGCCTTAATATTGTTCTTTAGAAGGTGATCAATGACAAGAAGGAATGATGACAGTAAGCTAGACAGAAACTAGATCACAGAGGATGAGCCTCTGTAATTGCGTTGGAAAGCTGTGAAGACAGTGAATGGGTGCTACACTTTTCCGAGAAGATGAGTTATGTTAAGAGAAGGAAGATACAGTAACAGATTCAAGGAGAAATCAGCCAAGAGGAGATTCATATATACAGATATATACATATACATGCATTTACGTTTCTGTGTATATACATATAGCTCTAGATATACACACGTATTTAAAACATATAAAATTATGACAGAATTCCCTAAATCTAGGAGTGGAGACAAGTTATCTTGGAGTATGGTTTTGTTATTAAGGGAAGCCACTGTAGTGGCTCTTTAGTTACTAAATGTAACCTACTATCCTAGATGTAAAGAAATAATAGAAACTTTTATCAGCTAACAACAGCTGTCTCTGGTATGCAAAGTTGGATGCTGTTGCAGGTGAGTCAAGAAACCAGGAAAGAAATGCTGATCCCTCTCTTTAGACTCTAAAATTAGTGATTTAAGACCTCTGATGCATTGAGATTGTCCTTAATGAGATCCACTCACAGGAAAAGTATGCAAAGGAGATTTCACACAAGGGAAGGAGTAGTCTCAACAGATGGTCTTTGCTCAATACCAGAACCCTGCTAGACATGCAAAGAGGGTTGCTCTGGTGTGAAAATTAGACCATAACTCCTTCCAATTTAGCCAACCCAATATGAAAGGGGTCTTGAAGACAAAGACTAAGCATGCAAATTAAAGCTTAAAAGAACTGTCGGGCGCCTGGGTGGCTCAGTTGGTTGGGCAACTGCCTTCGGCTCAGGTCATGATCCTGGAGTCCCTGGATCGAGTCCCGCATCGGGTTCCCTGCTCTGCGGGGAATCTGCTTCTCCCTCTGACCCTCCTCCCTCTTATGTGCTCTCTCTCATTCTCTCTCTCAAATAAATAAATAAAATCTTTAAAAAAAAAAAAAAAAGAACTGTCATCTTGGGAGCTCACATTCTCCTGGCTGAATTAAACACCAGATGACCTAGACTGGCCTCTTTCCAAAAAATCCCAAGATATTGAAGCCTTGGGACCAGGAACAATATCAGTGCCTTGAACTCTGGAAGGCAGGATGTCAGTAATGACATTTTGTGACACCAACAGAAGCAACAGTAATTGAACCTGGGCTGCCTACTAACTTTTCACATTCTCCATATCTCTTTTCAGGAAGTTTGGAAGCACAACCAACTAAGACCCCAACATTCTCATGGAATTTGGGAAGGAAGATGGAATAGGATCCATGAATGATAGTTTCCTCATGCTAAGTTGAGCAAATCAGAGGCTCACAAAATTAATTTCAATGTTGAAGACATATGACCTCTTTTTATTCTATGCTGATAAAGCAGGCCCAAATGGTTAAATTCAAACAAAGAAAAACGGCAAACATTTATAGGCCTGATGGAAGGAATCTGTGGATAAGTAAAAAAGATGTGAGATGTGGGGAAAACATGGATTCACATCCGTCAGTATCTTTTTTCAGAAACAGGGGCAGAGGGAAAAGGAGACAGAAATCATTGGGGATAAAAGAATTGAGGGCATTCCTTTCAGATGCCTTCCATTTCAGTGAAGTAGGAGTCAGAATCACTCCTTGTTGAAAATTGAGGGAGAAATTGAGGTTAGAAGGAGTAAAGATTTCACACAACCATGATGGGAAATCTAATAGGAAACTACTAGGGAGTAGCTTTCTTCTAAAGACACTTAATTTTTGACATTTTTCATAATTTTTCCTATACTTTTTTTTTTCCTTTTTCACTCAGAGTCCAACCCTTTACCAATAACAGAGCTGGCAGAGAATAATGAGTTTCTAGAGCACTGTTTCTCAAAGCATGGTTCCTTGGCCATCTGTGTAAGAATCTTTTAGGGAGCTTGTTTAAAAGGAAGATTCCTGGATGCCACCCAGGCCTATTTGATGGAATTTCTGGGATCGGATGCCTGGGAATCTGCATTTTACAAGTTTCCCAGGTGGTTCTTTTGCAATAAGCCAGCACTTGTCTGAAGACTGTTGTTTTAGAACCACTGTCTTAGCTCATGTCTAGTCCAACAAGTCTTGTGCATGACTACTCACCCACATCCTGTTTTTAATCAGTGGCTCTGTCTATAGTTTTAAAACTAAAATAAAAGAGTCACACACTGTGGTGAGGAAATGACAACTGTGTCTTCAAGCTAGTTAGGAGCAGACTCCTACCCATTATCCTCTTCTGTGTTTTACCTATTTATTTAATAAAAACACTTTAAAAATTTGCCTAGGCATCATTTATTGATGGTCAAGAATGATAGTTACCATAATTAAGCATAATTATGTAATTTTATAGTATTAAACTGCATTGTCTAGTCAATTAGTTTATCTTTCTCCACTCTTTAGTTGAGGTAGTGATGAGGTTGAAAGATACTGTTACTTGATTATGGACATTTGAGGAAAAAGCAATTAGAAAATTTCTACTCTCCAGTGTAAATACTGTTCCTCTCGTTTCCTTGCTGGCACTATGGGTTCATTAGCATTTGGAGATCCAGGTTATAAACAGTTGTGGCAAGAATGGAAGACACGGTCTTCAAACATCTGTGGAGAAGGGAAGTGGGTACCAGGCGGTATTTTGTACATTCATCATTTTGAGCATGGACATCAGTAATGAATCTGTAATCTGCCCAGAATGCTCTCAGGTTCTAATCACTAAATTGACACTATTGTAAAGTAAAGGGAAAGCTTACTTCAGATCCAGATTATTTGCTTGGATGAACAATTTTGTAATTTCCCTTATCATACATCTGACTTGATGTCGTAGCTTAAGTGAAGCTCTTTGCACTCCTTCCCTGAAGGGTTTATGTACAAAAATGATCACATTTCTAACTTCAAACTGAATTAGGTGGCCCTTGAATAGGCTCTTAAAATATATTAGGTATCTTCTTTATTTTAGAATTTATCATACTCTAATATGTGTCTTCTGACACAACTCTAAGTATTGAAGTGAGGGACTTTTATTTGTTTTGAGTTTCGAACACAGTTCCCACTAATTAAAATTGGGCAATTGTTCATTGACTTCTTGAGTGATTGAAGAAACAAATGAAAATTGAACATAAGCACTTTTGTTAATCAAAATTCTTTTCCCTTTAATAAATAGCTTCTTCAGCTAGTGGCTACAGAATTGTAAGAAGGAAAATTGCACATGTCACCAAAGGTAAATTAAGTTGTGTACCTACAAAAGGCTAGCAGCAGTCTGACAAAAGATATCACAAAGTGGCATTCTTTATCATGGAGGATTCAGTTAGTGGTGGGTGTCCTCACTGGTGTGTATTTAGAAACTTGATTCTGCCAGCATCGTTATTGTTCCTTGTAATCTATCTTTTCTCTTTAGTTGCTTTTAAGATTTTCTCATTGACTTAAGTGCTCAATGGTTCCACCATAATGTGTGAGTGTGGGTTAATTTTATTTACCCTGTTCATCATAATGTAGTCTTTCTCACTCTCATAATTCAAAGTTTGGGTTTTTTTATGGATTCTGTTAAATTCTCATTCATCAGCATTTCAAATATAGCATCTCTCTCATTTTCTGTTTCATTCAATGTATAATGGATGCTTTCATTATCTCCCCCCCCATCTGTAACCTGTTTTTAAGGTTTGCTCTTTTTTTCTTTCTCTCTCTACATCAAGGTAATTTTCTAGATCTTTTAGTTCACAGATTCTCTGTATCTATGTTGGATGTGCTGCCCCTCCCATCTAGAGGACTTAATTTCAATGACAATGTTTTCAGAATAAAAATGTGTTTGTATTTATTTAAATCTTCCCAGTTAATCTTGATATTTTAAAAATTCCACTATGGTTTCTATTCCTTCTTTTTATTCTCGTTAATCAGTGTCCATGTACTTTTTTTTTAAAGATTTATTTATTTATTTTAGAGAGAAAAGAGCAGGTGCATGCGGGTGAGCAGGGGGAGGGGCAGAGAGATCTTGAGCAGACTCCCCACTCAGCATCAAGCCTGAGGCAGGGCTCATTCCCACAACCCTGAGATCAAAGCCTGAGCCAAAACCAAAGAGTCAGAAGCCCAACTACTTGAGCCACCCAGGTGCCACCCCCCCCATGTACTTATTTTTAATAAACTTCATTTTTTGAACAACTTTTGATTTATAGAGAAATTCTGGAGATACTTCAGAGTTCCCATATACCCGCATCCAGTTTCCCCCATTACTGTCATCACCATACATTTGCTACAATTAATGAATCAATATGGATACATTCTTACTAACTACGCTATTCAGAATTTCTTTTTACTTAGTGTCCTTTTCTTGTTCCAGGGTGCCATCCAAGATACCACATTACATTTAGTCATCATGTCCACTTTGGCTTCTGAGGCTATGACAGCTTCTCAGACTTTAGTTGTTTTTAAGGACCTTGACCATATTGAGAAGTACCAGTTGGTATTTTGTAAAATGTCTCTTAACTAGGATTTGTCTGTTTTTCTCATTATAAGCTATGGGTTTGAGGAGGAAGACCACAAATACGTAGCCCTTCTCACTACATCATATAAGCATACATAAAATCAACATGACCTGACAGTACTGATATTGATCTTGATCACCTGACTGAATAGTGCTTGTCAGGGTATCTCTGCTATAGAGTTACTTTTTTTCTCCCCTTTCTATGCAGTACTCTTTGCAAGAAAGTAACCATGTTTAAGGAGTGAGATATTATGCTCCATCTCCTTGAGAGTGGAATATCTTACATAAGTTACTTGGAATTCTTCTGCACAGATTTGTCTCCTCACTCCATTTATTATTTATTTTATAATAAGTATTATAGAATAAACAAATATAATAAATATTCATCTTTTTATATCAGTGTGGAACCATCCATGGTTATTTATTTTATATCTTTGGCTACAGTCTAATACTCTTTTACTTAATTTTTTGCTCAAACTTCCATATTTGGCCATTGATTGGAGTCCCATTCAATTGACTTCTGTCTCCCTTTGATACATCCCCCTTATTGTAAGGTTTTATTTTCTATTTTAAATACTTCTTTAAATTCTGGCGCTGCAAAATAACCCAGGTTCTTATACATTTCCTGCCATAGTCCTGGAATCAATCATTTACCCAAGGAATCTTGGTTTTTTTTACTGGAAATGGTATTAGAAACTGAGATTTTGGTATTAAGTTTGCTCATTCCTTCTATATCTTTTCTGCTGTCAACAAATTAATATGTGTATGTATATTAAGCCTTGTATATATCTATAAATATTTTTCTATGTAACCATCTGTATCTATATTAAGCTAGTATTGAGTGCATATTGATGTCTCTATCTCTAACCCATTTCCACATGGATCATCCTAGCCTGTTCCCTTAATTACCTGTAAACTACCACTCCAACAGAAAAAAACCTTGTCTCCCATCATTAGTCAGTCATTTATTAATAGTTCAATTCCAATATATATGTACAGCAGTATCAGAATGATTAACAGCTACCCCTGTGGGAAGCAATTTTCTCAAATGGACGACAATGTTTATGTATGGTTTCTTTTGCCTTTAAGTTACAGACTCTAATCATTTCCAAAGTCCTTCTATTTTTCTTAAGTAGGCTGTTTCATATATTAGCAATACATTGAGAATGTCTTGTCCCATTCTGCATTCAATCCTGGATTAAACAATAGTTTTCTAACAGTTCCGGATGATGATTCCAGATCCAGTCCAAGATTAAGGTTCCACAGGGTTTGGTTTCTGGAGAGAGTTCTCTTCCTGGCTTGCAGATGGCTGTTTTGTCCTTGAATGGCCATTCCACCCCCACCCCCACCCCAGCTCTGCTGCTGAGCAGCCGGCCTCCAAAACTGTGAGAAAATAAATTTCTATTGTTTAAGCCACTCAGTCTGCAGTATTTTGTATCAGTAGACCAACTAAACTTAGACAACTCTATAAAACTCACCAGGGCTCCATCTCTTCAACTTTCTCCAAACACACATCATTCCATCCTACCCCCAGACCCCCAGAAACCACTGGTTTATTTACTATTGCTATAGTATTGCCTCTTTCAGAATGTCATGTAAATGGAATCATATAATAATAACTCTTTCCAAATAGCTTCTTTAATTTAGCAACATGCATTTAAGATTCATCATGTCTTTTCCTGTCTTGATAGCTCATTTTTTTGGACCTGGATCATATTCCATTATAAGGATATACCACAGTTTATCCATTAACCTATTGAAGGACATGTCAGTTGCTTCCAATTTTTGGTGATTATGAATAAAGCTGCTACAAACAACTGTGTGGGGATTTTTGTGTGAACATATGTTTTCGGTCAGTTGGGTTAATATCTAGGAGCACAATTGCTGAACCGTATGGTAAAGCTATCTTTAACTTTATAAAAAAAAAAAAAAAGATGCCAAACTCTCTTCCAAAGTGGCTGTACTATTTTTCATTCCCACCAGCAATGCAAGAGCATTTCTGTTGCTCCACATCCTTGCTATGAATTGTCATTGTCAGTGTTTGGGATTTCAGTCATCCTAACAGCCATATAGTGGTATCTCGTTGTTTTAATTTGCAAATCCCAAATGATAAATGATACTGCATTCTTTCAATGCACTTATTTGCCATCTATGTATTATCTTTGGAGATGTGTCTGTTCAGATGTTTTGAACATGTTTTACTTACATTGCTTGTGTTCTTATTTTTGAATTTTGAAGTTCTTTTTATATTTTGCACACAAGCCCTTTTTCAAATATGCTTTTTGCAAATATTTTCTCTCAATCTATGCCTTTTTATTTTCTTTACAGTATCTTTCCCAAAGCAGATTTTTTTAAATTTTAATAAAGTACAATATATCAACCTTTTCTTTCATAAATCATCCTTTTATTGTACCTAAAAATTCATCACCAAACCCAATATTCAATAACCAAACTGATTTTGATTCCTCTTATGTTATCTTCCAGAAGTTTTATACTTTTATGTTTTATAGATAGGTCTATAATTTGTGAAATGTGTAAGGTCTTGCATATGGATGGCCAATTGTTCAAGAACCATTTGTTGAAAACTCTGTCCTTTCTCCATTTAACTTCCTTTACTCCTTTGTCAAAGGTCAGTGGCTGTATTTGTATGGGTTGATTTCTGGGCACTCTCTTCTGTTCTGTTGATCTATATGTTGTATTTTGCCAATACCATGCTGTCTTAATGATTGTAGATTTATAGAAAGTCTAGAAATTGAATATTGTGATTCCTCCAACTTTCTCCTCCTCTTTTTCCTCCTCCTCCTCCTTCTCCTTCTTCTTCCTCACTTTAGCTATTCTAGGTCTTTTGCTTTTCCATATAAACTTTAGAATCAGTTTGTCAAGGTCTATGAAATAGTTTACTGGAATCTTGATTGGGATTCGCTAAATCTATAGATTAAGTTAAGAAGTCACACCTTAACACTCTTAAGTCCTCCAATCCATGAACACAGAATATCTCTCGATTTATTTAGATTTTCTTGGACAAAGTTTTGGGGTTTTTCACATATAGATACTGTACATATTTTGTCAGGTTTATATTTAAGCATTTCATTTTGGGGGTACTATTATAAAGTTACTGTTTGTTTAATTTCAAATCCCAGTTGTTCATTGCTTGTATAGTAATTTATATTGTGACTTTATTGTACTCACTTATTACTTTCAGGGGTTTTTTTTGTTGTTGATTCTTCATGATTTTCCAGATGGACAATAGTGTCATCAGCAAACAAAAACAGTTTCATTTCTTCCTTCTCACTTTGTATAACTTTTGTTTCCTCTCCTTATCTTAGTACACTGGCTAAAACTTTCAGCACAATGGTAAATAAAAGTAGTGAGAGGATATCCTGGGTTTGTACTTGATCTTGGGGAGAAAGGAGCCTGTTTCTCACCATTATGATATTTGCATATGTTCTTTATTGGGTTGCACATGTTCTTTGCATATGTTCTTTATTTATCCTCTATCCTAAGAAATACATATCTATATTCTTTCAAACTGCTTTATTTTCTCTGGTTCTGATAATTCTGATATTTGTGCTACCTCCTGATTTTTCCTCATGGTTGATCATTTCCTTTTGTGCATTGTAGTTTTGATTATGAGAATTTTATTTTGTTTTTCTGTGGAATTCCTGTCCTGTGCTCATAAAGATGTACCCATATAGAAGTGATAAATTTCATCATGCCAATCACTAATTCACTTAAATACACTCAAATTCCCTGAGAAGAATTTTAAGGCAAGTAACTAGCTCACACTTTAATATTCTTTTAAAATTTCCTATCATTTCATGCACTTGAGGGACAAAGTCAGGAGACCTGGATTCAGTTTCCTACTCAGCATTTTGGCTAGTTATACAATCTTGGCCAGGTTCTTTAATATCAGAGATCTTACTACTTCTCTATTAAAAATTATAACATCCACCATTTATATTTGTTCAAAGGAGTTTAGAAAAGACTCAATATATTATCAAGTTTGTGAACTCCTTGAATGATGTTGTGAACAGATCCTAAGGTACCTCCTTGATCCCTGCCTCTTCATGTTCATGAACTTGCATAATCCCTGCTCCTTGAGTGTGGATGGATCTTATGATTTGTGTCTAACAAACGGAATATGGCATAGTTGGTAGGCTCTTACTTGTGTCATTATGCTCTGCTATGTGGCAAAGTTGAGAAGATGTCACTCCTGTGGTTACATTGCATTGTTTTTTTTTTGCTCTTTTCTTTTTCTTTTTGTTATTATTTTTATTGTTATGTTAATCCCCATACATTACATCATTAGTTTTAGATATAGTGTTCCATGATTCATTGTTTGTGCATAACACCCAGTGCTCCATGCAGATCGTGCCCTCCTCAATACCCATCACCAGGCTAACCCATCCTCCCACCCCCCTCCCCTCTAGAACCCTCAGTTTGTTTTTCAGAGTCCATCATCTCTCATGGTTCGTCTACCCCTCCGATTTCCCCCTTCATCCTTTCCCTCCTGCTATCTTCTTCTTCTTTTTTTTTTCTTAACATATATTGCATTATTTGTTTCAGAGGTACAGATCTGAGATTCAACAGTCTTGCACAATTCACAGCGCTTACCAGAGCACATACCCACCCCAGTGTCTATCACCCAGTCACCCATCTCTCCCACCCCACCCCCCACTCCAGCAACCGTCAGTTTGTTTACATTGCATTATTTAAGACTGTCTTGCTTGCAGCCTCTCTCTTTCCATTACTGGCTTTTACTAAGCAAGCTGCCACGAATCCTATGGCACAAGGAAATAATTCTGATCACAACCTGAGGGAGCTTGGTAGCGTATCGTTCCCCAGGCAAGCCTCCAGGGGAGAGTTCAACGCTGGGTGATGCCTTGACTGCAGCCTCATGAGTCCCTGAGCAGACCCAGCTAAGATTTGCCCAGACACCTCACCCACAGAAACTTTGAGGTAATAAATGTGTTTTAAACCTCTAAGTATGTAGTAATTTGTTAAGCATCAGAAAACTAATACAAGTGCAAAGCCTCAATTAAATAGGTCATGCCTTTTTGACTAACATAATAAAATTAAATTAAATTTTAAAAATAAATAAATAAATAAAAACCTCAAAGAGGAGGTATCAAGATATCGCCCCAGATTTTTTAAAAAATCTGCCTTGAAAACTATCATTTCATTTAAGATAAGTAGGTAAAGAGATAGAGACTGAGAGATAGAGAGATGGGGCAGAGGGAGAGAAAGGGAGAGAAGAGAGATCTGACACTGAAAAATAGTATTCTTTATTTCAGAAAGGTATCAACTTTTTTTATTGCCCATATTTCTGTAAAGAAATGGATATAAAGTACCAATGATCTTGTGATCTGAAGGGTTCAATATAGTTGTTATGTATTATTTACTATACTTAGATTATATACATCCATAAATACTTATATGATCAGTACACACAAACTGTACCCAAGTTTGATTTTTTCAGTTCAAACTAGGATTTTTAATACTGTTTGTACATGCAACTAAGACATAAAAGTACTGCAAAGTAGAAAGTGACAAATAAAAGATCATTTCAAAAAGTAGAGCACCAACCTGTTGGACATGGTGGGTGGTGTTCCTTCAGCCACAGGACAGAGTAATTCTCAATACGCTTGATTCGAATTTGGTTTATCAATGCCATGCTACAAAAGTGCATTTTCATAGCCAATTGTCAATTAATGAAATCCACCAATATCACACATTTGACAATTTGGGCGTAAGCAAAAAACAAAACACTTCACTTTTCAATTCATTTCCCAGGAAGTTACATCAAAGTGAGTCATTGTGCCCCAGAAGATTAGAGAAATGAAATCTTCTCAACTCCCACTGAGGTCAGATAGTCTGAAAAGCTGTGCTGTGAGAAATTTACCCACATTTCCACTAACAATAACTAGTTTTCTTACAACTTGTGAACACACAAAACATGACATACCCTTCCTTCCTGTACTTTGGTTAAAAACTGCTTTTCTTTTTTTCCAGAACATCTCAAACTCTTGACTCTAATGCTTCTTACCTCAGACTACAGTGAAACTTGCTCTGTCCCTTCCCTTCACCTTTTTGAGTTTGATATTTACTGTAAGGAGGAAGAATTACACTATATTTAACACTTCAAGCCATGAGAAAAGCAAATGACCTATAATCTGCTTTCCCAGATGACTTGTGGAAGTTTTCGAAACCCTGATCATGTTGTAGAAGAATTTAAAGTCACCTTTCCTCAAATAAATGTGATTCTTTCTTTCCCCTGGATTTGGCAAGATGGGATTAACAAGATATGTTGCGTTCACGGAAGCAGATTTTTAACATGATAATTCTAGTCTAAGATGGGAAATAAGCAGTGTCAGTCCAATCACAACTTGGACTTGCAAGGCTTTGTTGAAAATAAATGTATTGTTAATCATGCAGTTATTAATGTGCCTGTATTTGAAAACTTGCTTGTGGGGGCCAAGAGAAAGAGTCATTCTAAATGTCTGTTTGTTCCCTTATTAACCAAAGACATTTTTTATCCATGCAGTATCTACAATTGTGTGTTTTAAGTATTCCACGACGGGTGGGGGGGTGGGGGATGGGAGGAAGTCCTGTAGGGATGACCACACAGAACCCGCGAAAGAGTAAACAGTATCTAGAGAGACTGAGACTAGGCCAGAGTCGGAAAGAACTGGTTTCCAATTTCAGCCATGCCACTGGCCGTGGGAACTTCTCCAAACTCCTGCTCCTTATGTATGGTTAACACCCACCTAACAGGGTTGTTTTAGGATCAACGGGAAGCATCTTTAACCTGCTAGGTATTCAGTAAATGGTAGACAGCATTGTTATTGTTCCTTCAAAACACCTCACCCTGCTTTTCATATGAATGATGCCAAAGCTGAGCGCACTGGATAATTTGGAGTTGAAATAATTAAAAGACAGCAGGTAGCAATTAGCAATCTTTTTATATTTTATTTTAATATTCATTTCTTACCCTACAAGCTTCCTTACTCTCCCCTTTTTTTTCTCAAAATGACTCATTCTTTACTCAATTTATTTAAATGTGGTAACACTCAAAGTCACCTATCAAATGTCTGTATTTCTCCCAAACACACACACACACACACACACACAGCTTTAAATCAGTAAGGACTATTTATTACATTGTCTGCATTATCTACTCTAGAATATAGGTCATGAGCAGCTGTATCACCAGAACAGAAATCATGGGCTGGAATGGGTACTGAATAAAAATGTGATTGAAAGGCTAGAAGTAATGTGGTACCAACATAACCAACAGGCAAAAGAGTGCTGAGGCAATAACTGTTGGGAATATATAACATAAAGTGAGGAGTAATGTGAAAAAATCTACAGGAGGAAAATCCTTTCCCTGGCTCTAATTTTTCAAATTTCAGACATCTGCTCCAAAAAAAATTTACAAAGCTGTATGCAGGATCTTGAGAATTCTAGACTTGCCATCAATGTTTAGGCAGAACAAAAATTGAATTAAGTAAGAATGACATTCTCACCCACTTTGTTTAGGCTGTCTATTAAAAAGCCCTTATCATAATCTTGCTCAGCACCCATCTTAGACAACATGTTCCCATGGATCCCAAACCCTCATATTGAATCTTATACTTCCTGCTTTATTGTATCTCATACTTCCTGCTTTATTGTTGCTGTGGATGTGAAAAATAGCTGATGATCCTCTTTGTTTATAATCCTTCACAGATGGAAACAGAAACATTCAAAATGACCTATTATTAAGCCTCCCTGGAGGCTACTGACCTTAAGCAAAGTTTTATGACCTACCAGTGAACCTACGGAAGGTATCCCAAATAATTATATTCCATCACTCTTTTATTTACACTTGACTGAAAAGTTCTCAATTCTCACACAATCTAGAAAATAAATATTACCCTGGTCTTCACAGGCAGCATTAGGATAAGCAAGGATGTGCTTAATTTGTCATCTTATCCAACTTATTACCTAGTTCCCCTACTTTCTGTTTATCACCTGCGCTTTTCTGGTTACAAAAAATGACTTAAGAAGCAAACCTTATGATACAAAAATTTAAATAAAGGTCACTATCGTCATGGTATGGGGTTTCAGTTTTGCAATCCAACTGCAATTTCCCACCAGGCTGGGTGGAGTTAGTCTAACCAAGTCTAGAGATATTTACGAAATAAGAAAGGTCAGGACAACCCATCAAAAGCGACTCTCTTCCTCTTCCACTGCACGGTGAAGGCCAGGGATGAATTTTAAGAGCTGTTTCCGGACACTTCCCCTTCTGCTTTTCCGGGGCAGGGTCCCAAACATGTTTGAGAAGTTGCCCTCCCACAAGGGGGACATGGACCCACTGCTGGCCGTACTAACACTCCGGTTCCTCCTCGAAGAAGACCTCTTCAGGAAATCGTCCCCATCCTTGGGGACAAAGCACTCATCATCTGTGCTCGTCTGTCGACTGAAGCCTCCCCTGCTGGAGTCCTCAGACACACATGTGTGGTAGCCGTCCTCGCTGTCCATCGTCATGGAGCTCAGACAGCTGCTCTCACTGGATAGGCGATTCCGGTCCAGGAGGGCTGGGCCTGGCCCCGGCAGAGTTCCAAACAAAACCGACTCATCTATGTCCATGTTTTCCAAACTTGGGCAGTTACCTATGTCACCTGGAAGGCAGAAAACAAAGTCCACTGTGGAATGGATATGAGTATCACTCCCTACAAGCAAACACCAAAATTTCTCTTTAAACGGTGCAGGAAAGAAAGAGTAAAAGTGAAGAATATTTTTCACTGAGCTTCGCCCGTATGAATAAATGACTCTTTATGAGGTCATTTGATAAAACCTTAGAGTGGTGTTTCCCAAACCATTGTTCATGGGCTGGCTTCCATGTAAAACTGTTCCACGGTCACAAATAGTCATGCTAAATCAAATAAATGTAAATAGATTCTTCACATAAGAACAGTCAACTCCTCTGAGAGTATGCCAGTGTGACTTGTCAATCTCCAAACGTATCATTTCTTAAACGGAAGTGACCCTGCAACCTTCTATTAATGTGCTCACAGAAATTGCATTCTAAACTACATACTTGGGAAAAAAAAAAAGAATATACTTGAGAAAATGCCGTCTTACTCCATTAAGTTCCTCTGATTTTCAGTTACTGTATTTTTTAAATAATTATAAAATTATTATAACATCACTCGAAGTGTATGGGAAACACAGTTATATAACTTGCACCCGTAGGCTGATTATAGAGAATTCAAAGGTGTTTAAAACAGAGAGGATATCTTCCAGCCTCAATATTCCATGCTTCTTCCTAGAATACTTTAATACTCAAATGTTCTGGAATGGTACCATACCCAGAAAACAGCCCTGTCCTCAAATAAATAACAATTCATTTGTGGAAGTTGAGTTTTATCTGCTTAGCTGAATTTTTTCATCAACCTTTCATAACCTATATCTGGGCTCCCCAAACTCAAATTTTAATCGCACACCAACATCCTGTCCCTACCCCACATGCTTGTGTACTATCTGAGCTGGCTGGTATGCTACTAAAAGGAAGGGAATTATTTGTTATACCAGTCTGAGAACGACAGTCTAGAAGGTGACTCTGCTTCAGGAAAAGTAATAGAACATTGCACACTCAGAAATGGTTTTACTTTGTGCTGATTATTTCTCTATTGTTGCTCTCCTTTGTCCTTGAATAGCAATACAAAAAGAGACAGATTTTTCACTTAATCTGCAAGGTTAAATTCGGCCAGCTCTGCACTGACTAGTCAGAATGCTTTCCTTTTTACTAATAAAACCTACTTATTTCATCTGGCAACGAGTTGATGAATTCCTTTGATTGGAAAGCAATTAAGAATCTCATGCCCTGTATATTTATTCTGCGTCTAGGAAAAGTAAACTACAGAACTCCTTCAATCTCTCAAAAAAATGGGTACAACAATGGCTTTAATGAAGAGTCATTCCCCTTAATCTTGAACTAAAGACCTTGTCTATACAAGCTATTCCTATAGAACCCCAGGACTGCCTATATATATTAGGCCAAACCCCATCTCCACTCCAGAATGTTCCAGAAATGGGGGAAAAGTTTTCCCAAACACCCTCAGGTCTACAGAAATCCAGGAGTGGCTGGATTTTATACCTTTGTCTGGCTAGGAAACTTCAGACCCCTCAAAAATCTACTAAGAATTTTTTAGCATATTAATTTAAAAATATACAAAAGAGAAGTAACTTATATAGAAGTTTCATTTAAAAAAAAAACAGAATTTAAACACAAACCTCTAAGCCATACATTAGTGCTTAATTATGAATTAAATGTATCTTTTTTTCCTGTAAATAAATTATTACTTGAAACAAACATTCTAGGTTATAAATAGAGACTTTAGCTCAGTGTTAAGAAGGTATAACCTACATTTCACACCCACATAGCTAGTGGTTTCAGTGAATTATTTGTACAAACAAGTTCATTCCTTAGGCTACACCAGACACGTAGCAAATGTCAGATCAACAAATTTTTATTTTTTTTTTAAGCAGGCTCCGTACCCAGCATGGAGCTTGACACGGGGCTCGAACTCATGACGTGAGACCTGAGATCAAGACCTGAGCCAAGATCAAGAGTTGGACACTCAACTGACTGATCGACCCAGGTGACCCCAAATCAACAAATTTTAAACTCAACCATTCCCTTCAGAATTCACACAACAGCAAGAGCCATGCATTTACTGTTAGAATGATCATTGGTATTTCTGTCTTAGGTTTGCAGGCCATGAAGAGGCATTTCTCTGCACTCATGTAACTTGTATAATATGAACAAATGACAGGATCTCTACCCAAGAAACATGCTCCCATTCCAGCCTCAGTAATTTCTGAGAACTACACAACCCTTGAGCCACAAACGTTCTCAGAAATTGAATTCATCTACTGTAGTGGTAGGAAAATCAAGCTATCTATCACTCTTACTGCTCTCCTAAAATCTCCAGGTGCCTCTTGTAAATGTGTGCACACGTGGGAGTGTGTGCATGTTTTCATGTGTATATGTGGTATATACATGGAGGGGATATGACTTGACCTACTCACCCTCCGAAAACAAAGGTCACTCCAAAGGTCATGCCAAAAACACAGACTAGTATTCTTGATCCACGCTAGACAATTTTTTCTTATAATGATGATAATCTTACAACAACTTAGAGGCAGAAATACCAAAAAGATGAATGTTACTGCGGTTTCTGAACAGGAAATCACATTTACCATGAAGCAGACGCTGTTCCTGTAACTGCAGCGATCTGAACTCCACCCATTTTTTCTTCAAGGTTTGCTGATAAAAAAGAAAAAAAAAAGTGTTGATAATTGGGAATCCCCAGTGAAGATAGCAATTTACTTCTAGGTGATGAGATTTGTCATTAATTTCTTTTTTTCCTTTCTTTCTAGCAGTAGCAACCCCTCCCATTCATTGGAAAGATTATCTTTTACACAAAAGGGAGATACTGGGAATACTACTTTCTCAAGAAATAATCTAGTGGCGCCAAAACGTTGAAACAATGACTTCGTTTCAATAGAAACAACAGACAATAGAAACCATGACATTTATTTATTTATTTATTTATTTATTTATTTATTTATTTATTTATTAAAATAGTAGAGAACCCAATTGTTTGGGTTTGTGTCCATTTACTAGCTGTTGAGGGAAGGAGTTACACTCCAGGCTTCTCCCCGCTACCCCACCCATGTGTAAGATGAAGGCAATAACAGAATCGAAACCCTGGGATTTTCCTCAGAATTAGGAGAGTTAGTAGATGTAAAATGTTCAGAACAGTGACTAGAGCTTAGTAAATGTTCAGCAAACAGCATCATTCTGTAAGCCTGGGGCATTAAAGCTGTGTTTATTGCTGTACACCTATGTATTTGTCACAGCAAAAAGGGGAAGCCAGACTGTCTGAAAGGCTTCCTTGGAGGGCTAAACTTAGAACACTGCTAAGCACCCTGACTTCTTAACTGCTTCCTTCCTCTACTGCGCAGCACATGCAAGCAGTGGCCCAGGGTGGCAACGAAGTGGTTGCTGTCACGGTCAAGACTGCTCATGAGGCCTGACCCAATCCTTCAAAGGGGCTGAGGTGATGAGAAACAAAGCAACCAGGCTGAGGCCATCTGTCAAGGACAGGTAGAGGCTCACTCTCCCTCCTGCCCTCTGGCCTTTGCCCTGCCCCTTTCCCTGCCCACTCAGATCCCCATGGCGGCCCAGCAGGCAGGCACAGCTCAGCTTTGCCTATGGACACTTAATCCCAAGGAAAGGCAGCCTCATTGGAAACAAGCACTCCTTTGCAAGAAGCAGTCTGGGAAAGGTAGATGCAGGCTAAAAAGGAAAAGGGGGAAAAAGTACATTTGGAAGGAGAAGGCTTAAGGAAAAGAAAATCATAAAATTACAAGAACGTCATCAACTGCTTAAGGGAAGAATGGTTGGTTCCTCATTTCGGGGGCTGAACAATCACTGGGCGGGATTTTCCAAGCCTTGATCACAGTAACATTTAGCATCAACCCTTACGGTTACCTATATAATATGCAAGCACTAAATCAAAGCCATAAGATGCCTGGCTCAGTTAATTTCTCGTTCCTTCTGCCCTATAGGATAGTCAGTATGGCTGCAAGATTGCTTGGCTATCCGGGCCACAGCTCCTTTCATCTGTGTCAACTGTGGTCCTATGAAGGTCAGAGTTAAGGACCCACAGAGCACAGAACTAACAAGGATCTAACCCCTTCCTTCTCTCTGAAAGGGGTCTATCTCCTGCAAGAGAATAGAATCCAGGAGAGGAGCGTAAGTATAGGTTGACAGTCAAAACTAAATACAGAGAGAAGAGGAGATTGTATTGTTGCACTCACTATACAGAAATACAAAGTCATGCTGTGCCAGATAGCTAATTTTTGTGAAAATAAAGGTTTTAAAATATCTAATCTGTTGACTTGGCCCAGTCATTTAAGTACGTCATCACTTAAACCAAGAAAACACCAGTGTAAAGAGCAGATGTGCCAAAGTGACTAAGAGTTTTTAGTCTCTATCTCAGCTTCCCCGTTTTCCTCACAATCTGTTTCTGCCTGTTATTAACAATACAGTTGTATATTTAGACAAATGAGATGTCTCCCCATTAGAAGAAAATTAAAACATGTGGGAGATCTAACCATACCGGGCCCTATCATCTCATTGTACCTAGCTCAGAGCCTGGTACATAGCAGCTGCTCAGTAAATATTGGTTGAATGAATATATCAAAGAATGGCTTCCTGAAATAAAACTCAACTACACAGATGGATATTTTGAGTTGGATATATTTCCAATGTTTTCAATATACATGAGACATATAGCTACACATTTCCATCTTTAATACTTTTACAGTGCTTTCATGGATAACATGCTGTTTAATTTTCCTAACATTCCTACAAAGTTCCAGATTAGAAAATAAAGGTGAAATGTAGCAAAATACTTCCCAAGGACTACCAACCCAGTAAAAAGCAGAGCTAGATTGAAAAGTAGCTCCTCCAGCTAGCACAGTGGATGTGCTGTTTTCATGTTAAACATCTAAATCATAGGTTATGAGAAAGGAAATCCTTGAAAACATGACTCAGAAAAGACCACCATTTCTAAGGAAGAGCTTGTGGCCTCATGGAGTCTTTGAAATATGAATGCATAATTACATAGGACACACAAATTAAATGTCATTGTGTGAAGGGGGAGCCAACTTGACCCTGGTTATAGGTCAGATCCAGACATTTCTGGTTCAAGAGGTGAACTGGAAATCACATACTTTCAAGATTAGAAAAGGAAAAGAAATGCAAGAAGATAAGCAAGAATGAACCCAAAGATCTGTCGGACCTGGAGAAGCAGAAACAGGTAGCTAGGAATTTGGATCCTGTGGCAATATATAGTTCAAATGCACTTATTTATCTGAGACAGAGGTCAGAGACAAGTTTCTTCCTTGAACCTTGGCTAAGCTCTACTACCATGAAAAGCAGGGTGAGAAAAGCTGCTGCTGATGTCTATGGCTCATGTGGGACTCATGCCTGGAGAGTCGGAGTACATAAATGCAGCCTATGACCTGAGCCAAACAGCACACGAATCCTCGAGGAAGGACCTGGCTCTGGTTTGGGATCGAGCCCCACATCGGGCTCCCTGCTCTGCGGGAGGCCTGCTTCTCCCTCTCCCATTCCCCCTGCTTGTGTTCCCTCTCTTGCTGTGTCTCTCTCTGTCAAATAAATAAATAAAATCTTTTAAAAAGAAAAAAAAATGCAAGGTGGAGGCAACCCAAGTACAATACTGAGTGGAAGGGAAAGACCACTATGCATGGGAAGTGAGCAATATAAACTCAAAAAAGGTATGAAAGACAACAAAATTGATGGTCAGCATGGATTCTCTCAAAAAAAAAAAAAATGAAAACAGAACAGTGTCCAAAGAAGACTTTAAAACAAAAATATTTATAATCTTCAGAGGAAGAAATGAGATCAATGTTGATCAGAACAAGAAATCTGAAACAAAGAAATAAAACAAGAACAGATAGACATGAAAAAGAATGATCTGAATTCACTCTTTTTTTTAATTAATTAATTTATTATTTTTTTAAGATTTTATTTATTTGCGAGAGAGAGAATGAGAGACAGAGAGCATGAGAGGGAGGAGGGTCAGAGGGAGAAGCAGACTCCCTGCTAAGCAGGGAGCCTGATGTGGGACTCGATCCCGGGACTCCAGGATCATGACCTGAGCCGAAGGCAGTCGCTTAACCAACTGAGCCACCCCAGGCGCCCGATCTGAATTCACTCTTAAAACTCAATGGAAACAACTCATTCTATACAGAATAAAGACATTACTGAAGAACTCAACAGGAACATAACAAAAAAGATAAAGTGATACAAAATATGAAAGAATGGTTAGGAAGCAAGGAAAATAAATCAAAAGACTCTAAAAATATGTCTAACAGGAATTCCAGAAGATAATTCAAGGAATGGTGAAGAAGGTATATTCAAAGAGCTCAAGCTGTTAGTTTTCCAAAACTGAAGAAATTCACAAGTCCTTGGATTGAAAAGGTACTGCAATTTCTAAGCAGTATAAGTTTAGAAGTGAATCTAGACCTAATCACATTTCAGTGTATCTTTAGATCAGTAAGACAAAAGAACATCTTAAAAGTAACCAGAAACAGAAAAAATATTGCCACAAATTGAAATACTGGTTTTTGAAAAGACTCAAGAATAGAAAATCCTCTAGATAGAATTACCAAGAAAAAGAGAGAGAGCGAGAGAGAGAAGGCATAAAAAGTAATACAAATAAAAATGGGGACATAATCTTTGTGAAGAAAAGAAAAATATGGGAACAGAATTTTCATTATCAACACATACAATAAATTTGAAAATCTTAAAAATTTATTAACAAAAACATTAATTCAATAAAACTGGCTCAAGCAAAACAAACAAAACAGAAAGCCTGAGATATCTTATAATTAATAAAGAAACTGAAACAGAGTTTAGAAGTATTCCCACCAAAAAAGAACCCTAAGCCCAGATGATTCAGATAGCTACAAGAATTCTACCAGAGAAGAAAAAGGGGAAGATTCTCCCCAGCTCATGCTAAGAGTCCAGTAAACATGATACCAAAAACTAAAGAAAGATAGTTTGAGAAAAGAAAATTGCAGGCCATTCTACCTATAAAATGAAGTTACTTTCAAATATCCTACAGAAAATTTTAGCAAATCAAATCTATATTTATATAAAAATGATTATAAATTATGATCAGGTTGGATTATTCTAGAAATGCAAGGGTGGTTCTACATTAGAAAATCTTTAAATGTCATTCACCATATTGACAGATATTTTTAAAATAAATAAGCGAGAATAGCGCTTACAGAAAAAAGTGTTTGATAAAATTTAATACACAAGCACTATAAAAACTACTAGAAAATTTAGTATGGAAGGGAGTATCCCAAATCTGAAAAGTATATTCATAGAGAGAGTTCATTCCTGATGGGAAAAAGTGGAAATTCCCTTTAAAATCAAGAGCAAAACAAGGATACTTATTATTATAGTTTCTATTCATCACTGTATAGTAAGCCCTACCCAGTGTAGTGAAGAAAGAGAACTTTATGTCATCCTTAACAGTTATTATCTTCACAGAAAACCCAAAATAATCTACAGATAATTTGTTAGAAATTATATAGTTTAGAAATAGTTTGAATTATATAGTTTGAATGACAGCATAAAATTGGTTTTACAAATCTACCCATCAACCTCAATCAAAACACTTATTGTTTTCATAAAGAAACTATAATATGAACAAAAATCGTAAGTAGAAAGGAATATATCTAGTGAAAAATGTATAGGATCTATCTGCATAAAAGTATAACACTTTATTGAAAGACATAAAAAACAATTAAAAATGGTTAAGATTATGAAAACTTTTCCTCTAAGATCAGGAAGAAGACAAGGATGTCCACTTTCACCACTTTTACTCAGCATAGTACTAGACGTCCTAGCCACAGCAGTCAACCAAGAAAAAGAAATAAAAGGAATCCAAATAGGTTAAGGAAAAAGTAAAACTGTCAATTTTTGTAGATGATGTGATACTATGCATAGAAAACCCTAAAGAGTCCACCAAAAAACTATTAGAACTAATAAATAAACTTAGTGAATTTGCAGGATACAAAATTAAGATACAGAAATCTATTGCATTTCTATACACTAATAATGAAGTAGCAGAAAGAGAAATTAAGAAGACAATCACATTTATAATTGCATCAAAAAATATAAAATATCTAGGAATAACTTTACCCAAGGAGGTGAAAGACCTATACTCGGAGAAATAGAAGACACTGATGAAAGAAACTGAAGACAACACAAACAAATGGAAAGATATACCCATGTCCATGGTTTGGA
Source organism: Mirounga leonina (assembly GCF_011800145.1). Taxonomy (NCBI): domain Eukaryota; kingdom Metazoa; phylum Chordata; class Mammalia; order Carnivora; family Phocidae; genus Mirounga; species Mirounga leonina. The sequence goes on along the minus strand of NW_023270377.1, from coordinate 72,210,410 downwards.
AGGATTAATATCATTAAAAAGTCCATACTACCCAAAGCAATCTACAGAGTCAATGTAATCTCTATCAAAATCCAAATAGTACTTTTTACAGAACTAGAACAAATAATCTTAAAATTTGTATGAAACCACAAAAGACCCCAAATGGCCAAACAATCTTGAGAAAGAACAACAAAACTGGAAGTATCACAATCTCAGATTTCAAGATATACTCAAAGCCAAAGTATTCAAAACAGTATGGTACTGGCACAAAAATAGATACATAGATCAATGAATAGGATAGAGAGCTCAGAAACAAACCCACACTTATATGGATCATCAATCTATGACAAAGGAGTTAATAACATACAATGAGGGAAAAACAGTCTTTTCATTCATTGGGAATACTGGACAGCTACATGCAAAAGTATGAAACTGGACTACTTTCTTACACCATACACAAAAATAAATTCAAAATGGATTAAAGACCTAAGTGTGAGACATGAAACCATAAAACTCCTAAAAGAAAACATAGGCAGCAATCTCTTAGACACTGGACATATTTTTGGATATGTCTCCTCAGGCAAGGGAAACAAAAGCAAAAATAAACTATGGGACTACAACAAAATTAAAAGCTTTTGCACATCCCTGAAGAAAAAAGGAACCTATTGAACGGGAGGAGATACCCAATAAAGGGTTAATATCCAAAATATATAAAGAACTTACACCACTCAACATCAAAACACCCCACATAATCTCATTAAAAATGGGTAGAGGACCTAAATAGGCATTTTTCCAAAGAAGACATCCAGATGGCCAACAGACACATGAAAAGACATTCAATATCACTCATCATCGGGGAAATGTAAAGCACAACCACAATGAGATATCACCTTATACCTGTCAGGATGGCTAATATCAAAAACAAGAAATAACAAGTGTTGGCAAGAATGTGGAGAAAAAGAACCCTCATGCACTGTTGGTGGGAATGCAAATTTATGCAGCACTGTGGAAAACAGTATGGAGTTTCCTCAAAAAATTAAAAGTAGAAACACCATATGATCTAGTAATTCCACTACTGAGTATTTATCCAAAGAAAACAGAAACACTAACTTAAAAAGATATATGCACTCCTAGTTTATTGTAGCATTTAAAAAAATAGCCAAGATATATAAGCAACCTAAGTATCCATCAATAGAGGAAGGGATAAAGATGTGGTATACATACACAATGGAATATTATTCAACCATAAAAAGGAATAAAATCTTGTCATTTGTGACCACAGGAATGGGCCTAGACGGTATTATGCTAAATGAAATAAGTCAGAGAGAAAGACAAATACCATATGATTTCACTTATATGTGGAATGCAAAAACACCCACAATCAAACAAACAAAAAAGCAGAAACAGATCCATAAATAGGAAGAACTGGTGGTTGCAGGAGGGGAAGGGAGTGGGGGAATGGGCAAAAAAAAAAAAAAAAGATGGTGAGATCATCTATCACTAAGAAAACTCAAAACTATGGAAATGTTAAGTCTTTTCAAATTGAGCTATCTACATAAAATTTAATACCAATCAAAAGTCCAAAGTTTATTTATAGAACTTGATAATCTCATTCTAAAATTTATATAGATGATCAGAAGAACCAAGAATAACCTGGAAGGTTTGTTCAACCAGATATCAATATTTATTACAAAGGTATAATAACTGAGTTTGAGAGAAACAATGGATCAGAACACGGAGCCTATAACAAAATCCATGCATATATGAAACTTGCTTAAAAATAAAGGCTTCACTGCAAGTCATTTCAGGGGGGAAAAGAAGGACTAAAAGAAATGGTACTGGGAGAACTGGGTATTCATATGGAAATTAAAGAAAATTAGAATCCTATCTCATACCACATATACAAATTAATTCTGGGTGAATTCAGACTTAAGTGTAAAAAGGAAAAACTTTAAAACTTTTGGAAGAAAATATAGAAAATGCAGATTACCTACAAAGGATAAACAATAAGAGCTCTTACATAAGCAAAATATCAAAGACACAATACATTTAAAATACTAAGGAGACAAAACATCAACTGAGAATCATTTAATCACCTAACAAAACTCTCCTTCAACATTAGCAGTGAAAGATTTGTTTGGACAATGAAAGCCCTACTTACCCTTGCTAAAGGAAGTACTACAGCAAGAAAGAAAGTAAACCCAGAGGGAAGGAAGAGAAAACAGCAAGCACATCAATTCAACACATTAGCCTATGTGTTACCTCAGAACAACAATTTTTATTCCAAAAATTGATAGAATTCTCCAAAGTAAAGCAATAATAAGAAAGATGGTTCCTTGAGATGAACATTTAAATATGTTAAGGTCCTCATGGTGTTCTAGGAGAGGATGGGTATATTGAAAAATGTATACTTCATTTAAAAAAAGTGGTAGGTGTGAATATTAAAACTTCAAGAGAAAACACTGAAGGAGCAGAAATTGCTTAGAAACATGAAATGTGCTTTTTGCTGGAGAAGGCTTTATTCCATGAAATATAGACCTATTTGTTCGGTTATGTTTTAATTAACACCACCAGTTTATTTTGTACATTTTTTTCCTTTTTCTACAAAAAGATAAAAAAGCCATGTTTACTTTAAAAAATGATCCTCACTAATACTCTCTTTTTTATAAAAACAAATTAAGTTTTGACAGTTTTAAAACCTAACTGTACTATGAATCACTGTTTATTCCATACAAGAACTTAATGATAAAATGTTAGAGGCATTCCCTTTAAAAGATTATCACTATTTACAAGAGTCCTAGCCAATGTTGTAAAAGAAGAAAAATAAATTATGTATTGACCCTTGAATAATACAGGGGTTGGGGTGCTGACCCCTGCACAGTCAAAAATCCACATATAACTTTGCCTCCCTAAAAACTCAACTACTAATATAGCCTAGGGTTGACTGGAAGCCTTACCGATAACATCAATAGTTGATGAACAGATTTTGTATATTATACACTGTATTCCTACAATAAAGTAAGCTAGAGAAAGGAAAATGTTTTCAAGCAAATCACAAGGAAGAGAAAATACATTTACAATATTGTATCTTACTTATAAAAAAACAAAAAACAAAAAACCCTGCATGTAAGTGGATCCATGCAGTTCAAACCTGCATTGTTCAAGGTTATTCAACTACAGTTGAATAACCAGGGCAAATGGGCAAAACTTTCAGTATCTGCAGATGATATTATGCCTATATAAAAAATCTACAAACATTGGAATAAAGAGAGTTCAGCAAGACTATCGGAGTTGAAAATTTACACAAAAATCAATAGCAACAAATTAAAAGATCTTTTAAAATTAAAAAATCATGTTTATTATAACAAGAAAACTTAGAAGGCACCTAAGAATAAATATAATAAAAGCTATATAAAAGTGTATGAAGAAATGAGAAAATGTTTTTGAAGTACATAAAAGACCTGAATTAAAAGGTCAAGAGCCTGTGTTTGAAGTAGGAAAGGTGAAAACCATAAAGATGTCAATTGATATTTATTCTATAAATGTCAATTCCTATCATAATCTGAACAGAGGAATATTTCAAGGAATTATACAAATTAATTCAAAATATCATAACGACAAGTAAAATGACAAGAGTATAAAACCAGTGTGAACACAGAAGGAAACAGGGTTCATTGATGAATTAGATATGGGGGGGGAGAATACAAGATAAAAGATAAACATAGTAACTCCTCTACAGTCATGGGCTCAGTAATTAAGAAGTACATACTTCATAAAGAAAATTCATAAAAGCCAGCTATTGCCAAACACAGTGCAAGTGAGCAACCTGCCTGTAAGCCATGTGGTCTCTGCTCAGACCCGCCACCTCACTGCCACGCAGGGGAGATCTCTGAGAGAAAGAGGTCAGTGCGGTCTGCAGGACCATGACTCAAATGCACACGGATGAGGGTCTGCACTTCATGGCCTGGCAGAGCCTCACCAGTCTAGCAAACTGAGATTTTCAAGACCCTCAAAGAGCCATCCCAGGGAATTTTCTCTGAACTCTGCATTGTGTACTATCTCCTGGAAACTTTTATTTTTTTTTCCCACTTAAAAGCTGATTGTGTGTTTGCCAATGAAAGTAGATTCAAGGACGGCCACAGGAGCAGAGGGAGATGATTTTTGTAGGAAGAATGAAGCAGAACAGAAGGACACAGAAGAGGACAATGGAAAAGCAAAGCTATCGCTTCTCAGCCTTTTGGCTAAGATCAAGTGTGGAAAAGCAAAGCTTCCAGGCCCTCCTGCACACATGCAGCACTTGGAAAAATGAGGAAAAGACCAGCAACTCCTCCTTTGTTTCCCCCATCCCCTGAACAAAATGTAAATCAAGAGAGATCACAGGTGCATTAGTGAAAAGTTCTTCAAGTGATGTGCCTTCCTGTTGCCTTCCTGAGCCTCATAGAAACACAGAAGGAGGAAGGAAGAAAGTGATTTGCACTGGTTTGTGGAGTTTAATATTCCTGTAAAGGTAATTGTGTGGCTCTTGATAATTCAGCAGTTTAGACTCATCACGACATTTCATCTTCAAGGGCTATTTCAATCCCTCAAATAGATTTTTATTCTACCACTCACACATTCAAGGATGAAAAATGTGCCTCACTGTATTAAATTAAATTACCTTTAAAACTTGCAGCTTTGCTTCAAGCTCTGCTCTTTTGAGAATCATTGTTCCATTAAGAGTCTCTATCCTGTTTTAAGAAAGAAAGGGAGGGGGGAGGAGAACAGCATGAGTGATCCTTTCAAACAAGTACCATCCTTATGGAGTACTACACTTTGAGCACAGACTATACTTAAAAAAGCAATATAAATGTTATTATGATTCTCATGGCACTTCAAGTATCTGGACCTAGGCTGAATCTTCTGACACTATTCAGGGAAAGGAAGTGGGAAAAAAAACAAAAACAAGAACAAAAATCCCCTCGAGAGGGTGGTTGAAAGAAAAGATATTGGTTCACTTGTAAGCTGTAGCTTATTTTATAGACGCCACTGTATGACAATGACTATCGTTCTCCACTGGAATTCATTCTTATGGGCTCTGGCTGAATCACCTATTTTATTTGGTCAATGCTTATTGGGCATTTACCACGTGCCAGACTTTAGACACCATGCTAAGCATGAGGTGTCCAGCAATAAAACATGTAATAGGGATCTTCAAACAGTGGAATAGACATGCCATTTCTTGGAAAAGGGAAAAGTCCTTTCTTTCCCAGGATTCTAGGAAACTGTACCTCTGTAAATTGCCTTAATTTTTCAGCTAAAAAAAACAGAGCCAGAACCACTATGAGATAATAGCCTTCATATGACTCTCACATCTCAGAACCTTTTAAGTTTATAAACTTCAGTCCTAGAATTATCAGTTTAATGGTGTTCCATTTCTCCCTATACCAAATGCCTTTCTAAAAATAAAAAGACTTGTTCTATCCTGACTCATTTGATTTGTTTTGTGGGCTCATGTTGACACCTGTATTTTGACTACTAAGTCAGCAATCTGAATAAGATAACAAATTTCATGTGTGAGTCACACACCTAAGTATTTAAAATATTGGTTCAAATTCCTTCTGATAAGTAAGCTGTAACTATTGTATTCAGATGCAGAAATTTTTCAAGTCATAGTTAAACAATAGCATTAAATATGAAGACTTATTTTTCTCTATTTCTAATAGCATCATTCCCAAGATAATGAGATAGTAATGCAAGCCAGGATGTTGTCTGCTTTCTCATTAGGGTGGCCTCGTCTCTGGGCATTAGTGAGGATCCTATGAATCTGTTTCAACAGAACTCTTAATGCCCATCTGACCTGCCCAAGCAATAGGTGTCTATGTGCAAAACCACAGGCATACATTGGTTGTTCTCTTCAGTGTTTAGACAGATGTCTCTCATTTTCCTGATTTCTGGATCTCCATTTGTCTCCACCCATTACTTCTTAATTATATCCCTGCATTCTGCCCACTTCACCCATTTGGAACGTAGCTTTCTGATTCTCACTGCCACCTTTCCCCCTTGGATTCTATATGGCTCCAACCTCATAGATTCAAGTTTCTCTGGAGTAAAGAGCACCCCGATCCTCTACCCTGAACTCACAAGATCCACAGAGTTGGACTAAGTCCTCTACCATCGGGAGTCGTCTTTTAAAACTACTCTCGCACACATCCAGAACATCTTTGAAGTTTTAGACTAGAATCACTGAAGAGCATCCCGTGGATTTTCTACTGGCAACTTGCAATGAGCAGCTGTGGGGTAGCCGAAGAGAATGGATCCTGGCATCCAGAGCAGATGGTCAAATCCTAGCCCAGTCACTTACTAGATCATTGATCTTCACTCCACCTAATTTAAGCTTCAGTCACTTTATCTATAAATAGAAATAAAACTAACCTCACAAGGTAGCTGTGAAGAATGAAGGAGGTAATGTAAGACCCAACTTGGTCGGAATAAATCCTAAACTACTTAGCCTGATAAGACCCATGCTCTGCCCCCTGGCAAACTCCCTGCCTTTACTTCTTATACTCTCCCTAATCTACCAACCACCCATCACACTGGTTGTCTCTCTATCTCTTGGACATGCCAAGTCCATTTTGAGAATTCAGACACCTCTCTCTTTGCATGAAATGCTTTCACCAGGAGTTCATATGACCATCCCTTCTCTTTCTTTAAGTCTCAGCTCAGATTTCCCCTCCTCAGAGATCTCTTTCAACACCTAAGCTACAGAGCAGTCCTCTTACTCAGTATTCTATCCCATTCCTTATTTTATTTTCTTAACAGCAGTTATCAATAATTGAAATATCAAAATTACTTCTTTTGGAGGCTCTCCTTGTCCATCTCCTCCCACAATCAATAAAGCACTATAAGAGTCTTTGTCTATGTCTCTCCTAAGCCTATTGCAAAGCTGGAAACATATTTGCTCAATAAATATCATTAAAATGACTGAGCAAATTCCATCTTTCAACTAATTACTGAAGTCTTACTAGGTTCTAAGGATGGTATGGTGGAAAGGTCAGTCAAATCTCTGGTTGAGGAGGCCACTCTCCCATTAGTAAGTCTGGAATATTAGTAAGTGTTGAGTGTGTGTGTTGCAGGGCAGAGAGGATTGAGCAGACTTTTTTCTTCCTTCCAAATAGGACACTAGAAAAGAAAAACAATTGGCTTGTGGTATAAGAGAAAAACTTCAGCCCTTCTGACCTTTCATTTGTTCTAACCACAAGATTATATCAACCATGGAAATGGGACCAGTTCCTCTCTGACCAAAGAGAATATGTGCCAGTTTCATTGAATTTGACATAAAAAAAAATAAATTTTCTAAATGCTATCCCTCCCACACAGACATTTGAGTTATTGATGTCCTCTGACTTCAGATGTTGACAGTATGTTCAAATTTGAGGAAACCTTGAGAAACAAAAGGAACTGATAAACAATGTCTGTACCCAATCCCAAAGCTATGGTGCACTGCCTTCCTTCTTGCGGTCCTGAACAAAAAGCCTATTCATTCACTCAACAGGCATTATGAAAGACGGTAACATTTTTGAAGCCCCGACGGGAAGCAGATGGATAGTTACGTTAACAGGTTGCCTGACGATCTGATCAGGTCAACAACTTGTTTGTGGGTAAAGCCTTCCGTGTTCACGCCATTGATATTTGCAAGGACATCACCTGGGAGATGCCAAGAAAAGTGAGCTGTTAAGATAGTTGCTTAAATAATCCCTCCTGACATGCAAAAAAAAAAACAAGCCCCAAACCTTAGCAACATAAAGGAGCTAAGAAAATTCACAGCAGCAATCATATCTCAACCTTTGACATCATAAAGTTTTCTTTTCTTGCTATTTAAGGAATTCCTAACACAAGCAAAGTTACAAATTACCAGTTTGCAGGCCAGCATAGTGTGCTGGGCTGTCCTCCTGGATTTTGCAAATCAGAGTGCACATCTCTGAGGAGCACAGGTTCTGGTTCTGCAGCCTGTACGTCTGTAAAAATTAAAGTGATACATAATTACTACTCAAAAGCCTCAAAATCCATGTGTCAAAGAATAAAATGTGTTGATTACCTTAAGCAGTATAGTAGGTAAGTACAAAGAACAATTTGGAAAGGCTTTCTTGAATATGAACTGAATCAAAGATACCAATCGGGAAATTCAATGATGCAATCTGTAGCCAACCCCAACCATTAAAAAAGAGGGGGGTGGGAGGGTGCACCGGAATGGTTCAGTCGGTTAAGCATCTGCCTTCGGCTTTGGTCCTGATCCCAGAGTCCTGGGATCCAACCCCGTGGGTTCCCTGCTCAGCAGGGAGCCTGCTTCTCCCTCTCCCTCTGCCTGCAGCTCCCTCCGCCCCCACTCATGCTCTCTCCCTCTCTCTCTCTCTCAAATAAGTAAGTAAAATCTTAAAAAAAAAAAAAAAATCCCAGCTTGAGGGAGAAAGTAGGAATAAGACTGCTTTAAGATTTTGTATGTTCAAGCCTAAGAGACCACCTGATGCTCTCATTATTACATATCTATTAAGAAAAATCAGGTCTCTTATTTCCCAATGGGATATAACAATAGTAGCCAAAAGCAAAGAGAAAAATCTCTGTGTAGTTCTCCCAAGCTAAAGCACTCATTACAGCAGCATACGGAACAGTACACATCCAGGAAGGGAGATATGCCAACAATAATTATTTTAAATCAGAGCTCTGCAAATAATGACAATCTGCCCTGCATTTTTTCAAAAGTACTATAATCGACGCGATCACCTTCTTGTCTAAGTGCTCTCTGCTGTGCCTGCCCTGAATACGCATCGGTTCATTAGTCACCCAACCAAATTAGAAAAACTTATGCTTCATCTCTCGCCTCAGTTTGGCAAAAGCAGCTTGGTTTTGTTTTTGTTTTTATTTTTGTGTCAAATTGTACCAAGAATACTGCATAAATATTGCTAGAGAGAGTGGCCCAATGACCTATAACAAACAGATTTGTATTTTTCACACATCTAAGTTATGAAGCCTAGTTCCATTTAGAATCAAAATCAGCACCTGAGTTAAGTAATCTGATTCCTAAAGTTAAACCACATTACAGCACAGCTTCCTTGTGGAGAAGTTAATGTCTGATGTTCATTCTTTCTTACTTTACGGACACACAGGCTCCAGAACCCAGAAGTCAGTCACGTGCAAGCAACTCCTAGAAACTTGACTTTGTTAATATCTAAGGAATTTCTATTCTCTCTGCGAGGCATTTAGAATCCCCGTATGGTAAATGTAGAAGGGACCTTTTAAAGATCATTTAACATCCTTCCCATCTATGGCAGAGACCTCTTTAACAGCTTTTCTGCCGGGAAGTCTTCTTGCTAGAGCCTGGACCCTTCCAGGAATGGAAAGGTGATCTGGTTCATGTGGTACATGGGCCAAAGCTCTAACAGTCATTCCTCTGGGAAACCACTGTTAGAACAATTTTTATTATCGGTGAGCATCTACTCTCCAGGTACAGTGACCAAAGTGAGTCCAGTGAGGGGGAAACGTGTTGATTTACACAGCCGGGATATATGTTTGCAACCAGTGTAAAACACGTGGGTTGGGGATAGAGAAGAAAAGGCAGAGGCCCCAACGTTATGGATGGAAATAGTCAAATATTTCTCTCTCTCACCCGGTCTTCCAGGTCCCATTTTTAGAAGCCAATGACAAAATAATCCCCGGCATTTCTGAGAGATACAAAAGTCACACTATGCTCTCTCAGGCCCAGTGACTTTAATGCTAACGCCTTCCATTGGCTGATCTACTGATACCGGGCACGTTACTAAGTACTTTATAAGATGTGTTATTTCATTTGAAACTCCTAAAAACCCCACAAGGCAGCACTGAGAGAGCATGACCTTAGTATGTATGAATCTAACGTTTGTCTTGCTCCCATACAGCATGATTCTCACTAGCAGTATAAAATTAGCACCCGTGGAAATCCAAAAAGGAGGTGGACTTGTTTCTTTTCCAACATGCCCTTCACTCGGGAGACCAGGCCCCAAATACACGTTAACAATGGGCACACAGTAGGGGGACCTGAGGCTCTATCTGGTCTTCAAAAAGTTCCCAGGGCATTTCCCCTATTTGGTGACTACTGCTAAAGGATAGATTAGGGGGTGGAGGTGGCAATGGAAAGCATACACTAAATGGGAATCGGCAGGAGAATGGGTTCCTACTTCCCTGGAACAGGCTGCAGTTCAGAAGGGAAATCCTTGGCTCGTGTTGATCTACAAAGGTTCAAGGTGCTGTAGCCTGCTGTCCAGTACTGATAGTTTTGACCCTTGCTTCACGTAGAGTTGGCATTCATGGTATGGGGGAGAAACACGGGGGAAACAGTGACCTATATCATAGAAGAGCCAGAAAAAAGATCCCCATTTGTTGCACTAAATAGGGTAAGTGAGTAGTCATTGATCCTGTTTCCAGTAGCAACTGCTACACCTCCTGTGGGTAATTCTCATTTAAAAAGAAGCAGTCACAAAAAGCACCATGTCTCCACAACAGAAAGGGAGTGTTTCGTGTGAATGGGGAAGAAGTGAGAGTACTATGCTTCTAAAGCCTGATAGAAAAATTATAGATTTCACCAAATTTAAAAGTAGAATAATTCAGAAAGTAGAAAGTATCTTTCTTCCTCCTATAGCCTTCTCCCTAGTCATTATAGCTAGAGTTCCATTTTGTTTTGTTTCTTTATTCAGAAAGCATGTTTTACTTGGCAGTTTCCTGTTCCTAATCTTCAAATACACACTGACTTTCCAATATGGGGGTTGATATTTGGTCACCAAACTTTTCTAAAAGCAGCACCAAAGCTAAGACCTAAAAGCTGATGTGCAGTGTAAAAGTATGATTATGCAAAAGACATAAAAAAGAAATGCAAAAGTGTGATGGAAGAAAAAAAAACAATAATACTTAAGCTATTACTGTTGGACTTAATTGGATTAGACTTCATTTGGCCTAACTCACCATCTTTACAAATATGGCCATGGAAGAGCAGACAGCAAATGAGAAATGAAATTCTTAGGTTATTAGAAATAGAAACCTATGGGAGGGGGGGAGTCGGAGGGGGAGAAGAACCATGAGAGACGATGGACTCTAAAAAACAAACTGAAGATTCTAGAGCGGAGGGGGGTTGGAGGTTGGATTAGCCTGGTAATGGGTATTAAAGAGGGCACATATTGACTGGAGCACTGGGTGTTACATGCAAACAATGAATCATGGAACACTACATCAAAAACTAATGATGTAATGTATGGTGATTAACATAACAATAAAAAATTTTAAAAAAAGAAAGAAATAGAAACCTATAAAGACTCTTAGAAATTTCCTAGAGCATGAGATAATATGCAAGTAGATCCAACTTTTCTAAAATGTTTCAAATAATAATTATAAGATGTTGTCATTAAGAAAAAAGTCCAGCGGCGCCTGGGGGGCTCAGTCCATTAAGCCTCTGACTCTTGGTTTCAGCTCAGATCATGATCTTAGGGTTGTGAGATCGAGCTCCACGTGGGGCTCCATGCTCAGGATGGTCTGCTTGGGATTCTCTCTCCCTCTCCCTCTGCCCTTCCCCCTGCTCATGCACACACATGCTCTCTGTCTATCTCTCAAAATAAATAAACCTTAAAAAAAAGATAAAAGTCCTAATTTCTTCTTTATATCTGAGATGATATCTTTAGTATTTCAAAATGTAACAGGAGTTATATATGAATACATGCAGTCCCATACACACAAATCTGCATGTTTTCAAGTATTTCTTGAATACCAAAGTATAGATTTAAAATCTGATATACAGTATAAAAATGATTATGCAAAACACATCTGAAATGCAAATATATAAAAATGCACATCTGTAAAGAGTATTTCACTTTCTTATTTGAGACCTGGCTGATATCAAGTATTTCTGGTCAGTCTCAGACTTACAGGAAAACTAAAGCAACTAAGAGCAAGTTGCTGAGCATGTCTCAGGGGTTTTATTTTAACTGCTTCAATGTTTTCTTTCCTTGATGGTACCTAGCCTACTGAAACACTACCCCAAACAAACCACTGCACATTGAATAAAAGTCACAGTGTTCATCACTCTCTAATCCTGACTTCACCCTTGCCTTGCAAATATCACACTACCAGCACCACTTTCTTCATTAAAAGTCTGGAAAATTGAAAACTGCCCACCTGAATTTCAAATCCAAACATTCCATTATCTTGCTTTTCCACGGTAATGAGCTTTCTGTAATAAAACATTAAAAATATGCATGAAGATCAAAGCATCACATTTGGCACATTCTTATCATGAAATAACTATCACAATTACAGATGACTGACATTCAGGTAAACTGTAATTTGTAAGACTGTGTGTTTGTGTGGGTGTGGGTGTGCACGTGTGTGTGTGTGTGTGTGTTAGTGCATGCTGCTAGGAGACCAAAAAAATTCATGAATCTCTTTACCTTTGAGACCAGGAAAAGTCACCTAAAGAACTTGATCTTGTCAAAGCAAGCTGAAAAATATAACAAGCACACAGTTATCAAAAGGTCCTAAGACACATTTATAAAATGTTCTAAATCACAAAGGACTTTGTTCTTTATCACCTTCTTCGGCCCAGCTCTGGGAAATCGTTACGTAAAAGTGGTAATTTCCATTCTCTGTTGGTAGCAAAGGAGAGCCCGGACAGGGAACATTCGAGCATTAAAAAGCTAAAAAGAGGCTCAGATAATAATACACCGTGGCAAAAGAGTTCGTGTAATGTGGCAAAACTCCAAAGCTTCCAAAAAGAATGTCATATCTAATCTGTATTGAAAAGAGCCCCTGAAAGATTAACCAGAGCAATTTATAATCACACGGAAATCCAAAGAAAACAACACCCATAGAATGGCATATAAAATACTTGATAGTTTTTTGAGATACTGATGAAAGGACTGTATTTACTATAATAGTTCAATGTGTTGCTGTTTTTAGGAGGATATAATAATCTGTAAAGAACCAACACATACACAGAAATACAACTGAGGTGAAACCAGGGACTCAAAACCTCAATTCTGTTTTATGATTTATCTTTGCAATAGTTTTGGAAAAGTGCAATGAGATTTCTAGCCAAGAAAGGAAAGGAACCTCAAAATGGTATAAACCGTATGAATACTATCACCTTCACTCTCCTGCATGCTTTGGAAAAAGATCATATAGACATAAACTCCCAGGATATATTCTACCCCTGTAAGTAGGAAAAATAAGCAAAAGGAAGCATCTTGTTTTTCAGGTGATTGCTGTGAGTGTGTGTGTTTTTATTTCATTCCTTTAGGAATTAACACAAGTTAATTAACCCTTTCTCAAGTCTTGGTCCAGGGACCCAAAATGTCAGCTTACAGTACTAGCTAAACCATGGTGTTTCACTGTCACTCTGATATGCTTGTCATCGATCAGTGAGTACATTAAAAAAATGTCAGGAGATGAACACATAGTCCAAACACATACAAATATATACTCTCAATACATAGTCCAAACAAATACAAATAAGACAAATAGAGCATGAAAAACAGGATAAAAACGCATAAAAGTAATTACTGCACACAAAAAAAATCCTTATTAAGGCATTTGTTTGGAGAGAAGCCTGTATCACTGTTAATGAATTTGAGTTACCAAGTAGCAAATGCCAGCATTCTCACAAACTTTCTGGAATGGCTCAGAGTTCAGAATTCACCTATTGATCAATAAAGCTACTGTAAAGAGGAGCTGGTCTTCTCTCATTGATTTGATGTAAATTAATTACATTTTGTAATTCCTTGTCTTTTCAGTTCTGGACCTCAGACCATTTATATCATCCTGAAGACTGCACTAGGAAGGCTCAGCCCCAAAAAAGAGTCTCTAGTTTTGCTAAAAAGTATTATTTATTTTCAATTTGTAAGGACTAACTGTAGAAGGCCTCCAACAATTTGTATGGTTTGTTTCAGCCTGATTTGTCTTACCTACCACAGACATGGGCGGGGACCACTCAGCTATGCAATGGGGCCACCTTCGTATGGAGGAGAGTGATAAACTTGACATTCCCAAGCATTCTCATCTCTCCAGTATACTGTACTCACATTGTCTTAATCTGTTTTCATTATTTGTATCTGCCTGGCTTTTACTCTTATTTGCAATTTTAAGGTACTTAGGTAGGTCATATCTACTTATGTTATCTGTTATTGTTAACTAGGGTTTCTATTTAAAAAATACTACTCTTGACTTTCAATATTCATCATATCATTCAGATATTCATATATGAGGAGACATGTATGTGTGTTTATATACAGGGTATGCTGGATCAAATACCTCAGTTCTGAACATAATTATCCGTATCCTTTGGGCCTCTTGGGGAATGTACTTGTTATTCCCCTGTGCCTAGTGCAGGGCCTGGAATAGAGAGGAAACTTAAAAATAGCTAAACAGACAAACAGAAGTAAACTACTAAACACCAGTATAAGTAACTAAGTAGTGGTGAAAGATCAAATGCAGGAGGAATGTGTTAAAATACTTTTCAACTTTGTCCTTCAGCAAATTTTAAATATTCACGGGAAAATCTCAAGGGTAATCATTAAAAATACAGAATTAAATTTAAAAAATCCAAAACATGTGGCAACATTAAAAATGAAAATCAAGTCAAAAAATAAGATCAAAAAAAAAAAATCTCAATCCAAAAACAACAAGAACCACAGAGAAAGGACTAACAGAAAGCAAAGGAAGTTAGTAATGCTTTAATACATCACCACCAAATGAATAAATGATAGCAAGGATTAATGAGTTATTAAAATTTCCAACCTTTCCTCAGCAATTTTAAATGCCCTTTTGCCAGGCAAATAATCACAATATTGATGGGAACCTCAGGATTCCATCTGGCCCACCTGCAATCTGCCTTCTAAATAATAAAAAAAAAAAATTATATTTAAATTCAAATCTAAAATCTTTTAAGTCCACAAGACAAATCCAAGACCTCCACACAGAAGGAAACTGCCCCACCCTTCTCCTGCTAACCTTTCTATCTAGCTAATTGACTAGTTGAAAATATTTGCCTAGCACAATGCAAGATGCATGGCAGAGACTCAATTCCTGTGGACTGACTGATTTGGGTTATCCGTGACACACAAAAAGATCAGACTAAGTCAAAGTATAAATTAGTTTCTACCCTGGATGAGCGATGAACCTCTCTTCGGCACCTAATATTTAAATAAAAAAGAATTTAAATAAATTAGGTACCATCAAATTCTCTGACCCGTGCCACATCTTGACACAAAGCCTACTCGTCTTTGATCTGGGCTGTCAGACTCAGGCGAAGTGGAAAGGAAGGTTCTCAGGGTTCCACCTTGCTCACACACCAAACTTATCTGCCGAAGTGGGAGGAAGTATGCCTAAGGCCTTATGGAAGGACTCACGCTTTGGAAAATGTATTGCCCACAGCCCTTCTCCTAGAGTGAGCTGTCCTGTTCTCAGATCCAACCAGTGGAGGCCGCGCTCCCGAGTGCCCTCCCAGCCAGAGCGTCTTCTCAGGATGGCAGTGCGAGACGCACGAATGAAGGAGCTGGTGTGTGAACGAATGGTATATGCTGGCAACAGCTGTCTTTTATTACACATTATCTAATATGAGAAATCTAGGTTTGGCGATTTGGCAGGCCTGCAAACTACACATTCAATTACCACTGCTGATTAAGACAAAGCTCCTTAACCCCTTGCTGCCACTAATAGAAAGATGCCTGGGGGTGAGCTTACGATTCCTCTTCTTTTTGTTTTTAGTCAGATGACTTAAAAGATCAGGCATTAATATTCAAAATGTAATTTTTGCTGTTATGCAGTGATTCACAGTGCCCCTCTTTAGTAGGACGCGAAGACCAAATATTTCAGCTGTCAGTTTGCAAAAGATATGGGTCATCTGTAGCTCAGAGAGCTAGCAGGCCGGGAGGAGCTCCAAGTTCAGTATTGTAGCCACTTCAGCTGCTAAGTAACAGATTGTTACTTCCTGGTCCCCACTCAGTGAACTCACTTCCTGAAAGTATCGGGGGTGGGGAGGGGATACTTACTAACAGGGAAGGTGTTTCTTTTGCTTTTATTGTGTCAAGCCTCCACAAATTATGTGCCCTGCTCACTTTCGAGTCCCTGCCTCCCTCTCCCTGATTCTTCCATGAATATGGCTTTTTTTGTCCCTGTTTCCCTTTTAAGCCAGGAGCCTTGGGATAGCAGGGCTCTGCAGACTATTCTAAGATACTTGCTTAATGGAGCTGACTTCAGTTTCCTAACTTGTAAGTGCCCTCAAGGAACCCAAATAAAAGTCCCAGCTTCCCGAGAAAGTCTCATTGTGGATTCATGAGCTCCTTTTTCAAGAAAAACTGTGGGCTATTGATTCCAAGCATGTCACAATACGGATTAGAGGACACTTCTCGAATTCTTTAGTAGTGAAATTAATAGTTTTCTACCTGAAGTATTCATTAGATGATCCAAATACCTTGTTGTAGTTAGGAACACTTGGGAGCTTCGGTAACAGATGGGCGTGCGGCCAGAAATCAGGTGAAAGCCCCCGAAGGGCAGAATCCACCCCAGAAATACACGCTTTGCAAAATTCTGTATCTGAGCTTTTAAGTGAAATCGCCCTTTCAGAAGGTGCCTGTTGAGCAATAATTCGGTAACGGGAAGACTGTCAGGCAAAGGCAGTCTGTGCTACCACTGAGGCACAGTCCAGCTTCCTGCCTGGTCCGCAGGTCCCTGGCTCTCGTCGCAGCTTTTGGTGAACTCTGTCTTCCAAATGCAACTTACTACCCTCGGGGCTTATCAGGCACAAGCACTACTCCTTTGCCATCACCACATTTATAAAGCCTCTCCTTATTTCCTCTGGTCTCCTTTCCACCGTGTTTTCCATTGCAGGGATTTTTTTTCCCCTAAAATTATGTTCAGAGGTAGAAGCTGCACTGCAGTGTCTGTCACCTCCTGCAAATACAGGTATAGAGGTAATATGCACACACAGAAGTCTATTTTTAAGCAATTCTGAGTGTAAACACCCAAATGCTCTGAAAATTAATCTGAAACTACAGGCTCACCAGATACAGCTTTGCAGAAGCCAAAGCCAGCAATAACGAGAAGTATGAATTGTTGACGTCAGCCCTGAAAGTGTTGAAAATAACAGTGGGCAGAGAGACACCTGCTCGTGGGATTGCCTCACAGGGATCTTGTTGCCTGCAATTCGGTCGGTGCAAAATGGGTGATTATTCTCTAAAAACCACTTAAAAGAAATGAACATCAATTTGGAAAATTCTGAAATGTTGGGATAAACTTACATCAAGTCTCATTGATGAGAATTGTACAGAACCCTAAGTATCATGTAGAAGAGGTTTTGGTTTTGGTTGTTTTTTTTTTTTTTTCCTTACAGTAATTCTCACAACAGGAAGAAAAAGCTCTTCGAATAGGAGTTTACTATGGGAAAGAACATGAGAAAAGGGAGAAGAGAGGACCTAAAAAGAGAACATCAGATAAATTCATTGGTGTGGGAATGTGTGCATGTGCATGTTCACGAGTATATGTTATCTACATATGCACGATGAGTGTGTTCCATCTCCCTCCATCCCTCTCACAGTCTCCTTCCAATAACCTACTACTGACTGCCTTCTCTTAGTCCACGCTGTCTTAACCCATGCTTAAAACCAGATGTGACTCCTCCATCTTCACTGCCTTTCACAGCCAAGTCTCTGGGTCTCCTCTCCATTCCGTCCATTTCCTCTTTCTCCAACTACTGCAAAAGTTGCTCCCTCGCCACTCATCCCTACCCACTTACCGACACACCACATTTCTAGAGTGAGGTTCCTAAAACCCTCTCCTGCTCAAACACACCCCGTGGCTTCCTGTGCTGGTCAAATGACTGCATCCTCGGGGGAAGTGCTCAAGTGTTTCATAAAGCAGCCCAGCTCCAAGGTCTCCCCTCCCTTCCCACAGACACTCTGGACACAATAATGTGCTGTTATCTCAACGTGCCCCAAAGGTCCCCAAATCTGTGCCTCAGCATTAATTATTGCCTTGCTCTAGAATACCCCTCAATCACTGGAATATCTGTCCTTCAAGGTTATATTAAAAGGCGTGTCCCTGGATTAGAGCATTTATGTTGTATAATGCCTATTCATTTGTTCTGCCTACTGAATTGATAACCCTACAAGGCCAGGAAATGTGTTCTTCTCATGTCTGTACCTCCTACACTGCTCTATATCTGAAACCTGAATAAAGATCTTGGTGCTTCCCACAGCTGCTTTATTTTCAGGCAAGTAGTAAATTGATAGAAGTGTTCATCATTTGATTAAGCTTAATGTCATAAAAGCATTTGGGATTAAAAAGATCAAAAATCCGAACCATGGCAAATTATGCCCTTATCTTCATTGTGAAAAATAATGAGGAATCAGCTATATACATCACTGAGAAAAGATCACGACTCTCCCTCTATGCTTTAACTCTCTAATCCTGAAATTAGAAGGTTTAAGAGGAGCCCGTGATGTGCAGTAGGATTTAAGGGCAAAACCTCATGCTTTAAAGCAATTCTAATTCTAAATTCAGATATGTACTTGGAGCATGATAGCAAGTTATAGAACCAAAACCTGAAGAGGTTAAAAAATTGTTTTAAACATTGGAAATCATAGAATGAAAGAAACTAACTCAACTGGACATGGATTTTTCTAAATAAGTTTTCACCTCTAGGGAAATATCTTGCAGTACAAATAAAAACGATAACATAATTTTTAAGCACATACTACATGTCAGTCACTGTGTTAAGCACTGCCCACTTCCTCACTTAAGCCACAGAAGAGCTCCTTAGGGTGGGTCTGTTGTTATCTCCATTATAGAAAAAAGAAAACTAAATCTTAGAGGGGCAAATGAATTGTCCAAGATCCCACAGCTAAGAAGTGACTGCGCTGGTATTCCATCAGCCATTCACTTATCTAATAAAAGCCTTAATTCCTAATAGCATTAGGAATGTGCCTGTACCCCAGCCCTAAAAATAATTTAGTCAACAAAATTTGTCCTGAAGAAAAAGTGCTCTCCTTGGATTGGAAATGACTATCAAGGAGTGAAGCCGGGAGGAAGGAATCAATGAGACACGTAGGGGTGGGGGGGGAATCAATAATTCTCAAACTGGCCATGTCTATATGAACTAAGTTCGATGCACTTAATGATTTTCATTTTACTTCAACACCTCTTCAAATGAGAAAAACAATCTTCTTTTAAGTTTTGCCTTGAAATTTTTTTTTTTATTATGGTCTTAAATCTTTTGGACTAGTCCACAAGCTCTCTGGGCTCCCTGTCTCCTTCCTCACCCATACTCTTAGTGACTAATTCCAAAGCCTCTAAAATACAATTTCGGTGTGAAGTCAGACAAACACATCAACTCTGCTCTCAAGAGAACATGAACACTCTGAAAGTACAAAACAGTAATCATACCTGTTTTCGTCCCCGAGGCAAAGTAGCCACAGTGTCTGCCAGCATTTGAATCCTTCTATTATCATCCATTCGGAAGCTGCCCGTGAGCGGGGAGTAAGAGTTATATGCTGGACCAGCACAGTAGTCCACCAAATTGCCATTGCAGCTCTGTTGCATGAGTCTTTGTAAAGACATTGTGAATAAAGATTACTCCAGCTCATACATGGTTGAGTGGCCTTGCAGGATGGGGGAAGCTAAAAACTCTCTGACGAGTAATCAAAAGTAGCAAAGCAGAAAAAGCCCATGTGACTTCTGTGGTTTTAGGTACTTGTTACACAAACCCTATCTTGCAGTTCACTCCCATTTCTCAGTGCTTTTTTCTTTAAGCCCCTGGAAGAAACTAGTTTTACCATTTAAAAAAAAAAAAAAAATCAACTTATTTTTTTTCTCTTTCAAACAGCCAGAACTCTCATGCTTTTATGTTCTACAGCAAGTTTTGTTCAAAACACCATCTGCCTTTTTTTTTTTTTTAAAGGAAGAAAGAAAAATTTCCCCAAGTTCTGCCATGTGTTACCCACCCATTCTCCTACTCACTATGGGCAGTGCAATGTCAAAGTCAGGATATGCAGACATTGAGTTCTTGTGGATATAAGCAAGAATTACAGGGTCCAGTCATGTCTCACAAAGTCCTTTTAATGTACTTTCCCTGAAGTATACCCTAGCTCATTAATGTTCATCAAAAAGACATTGTATCTGCCACTTGGTCTGTAACCATTCAGCATTCTTCTGCTTGCCCTTCTACTACTCTGTCCTGACTAAAATGATCCATCATCTTTACAAGGAACAACGGGAAGAGAAGACCAGCACATTCAGAGCTCAAAGTTGGCCCTATCTTAGACTGCACTTTATTGCAGCATCAGCGTGTGGTCCTGGGGGAGGAATGGAAAGGACAGGAAGGTATCAGGCAAACCAAGGTGGCATAAGAATGTTACCTGTTGGTCCCTGCATGCTCAGATGGGCCAAGGGCACCATCATGAAGTACACAAGATCACATACACTTTTTTTAGTGGGGGATTGGCACATGTAGTTTCAAGAGAACTGGTTTCAGAGGAGGAGCAGGGGATGTAAGTAGAGGAAAGATTCAAAACAAAAATCAAAAAGAGAAGTTTTACATACTACAAAAAGTCAACTGTGACTTTCAAAATAATTTTGAAGGTCAAGAGTAGAATATAAAGGAGTAGAAAGTTGTGAACTAAAATGGAAGTCAGGGTGAATTCAGCTCAAGCAGAACCTGACAAATATAAATGGTAAAATCTTCTGAGTTAACAGTGCTTCACGAGATAGAACTACTTCAGGAATTTTTAAAACCTGATCACAGCATAATTCACTACAATTGGAATTGGATTATGACATGAACAAAATGATGTCTCTAAAAACATTAAAATAGGGGAGTCTGCCTTCAGCTCAGCTCATGATCCCAGAGTGCTGGGATCGAGCCCTGCATCAGGCTCCCTGCCCAGCAGGAAGCCTGCCTCTCCCTCTCTCGCTGTGTCTCTCTCTGTCAAATAAATAAATAAAATCTTTAACAAAAAATAAAAATAAAAACATAAAAATATCTAAATCAGGGATTATAAATGCATTTGCCTTCAGGGGCCAGGTGGGTAAAATAATATAACATAAATGTGTAAAACAAAAGAGAGTGGTAGAGACTTTGGCAACTAAATAATATGTCAATTATGAAAATATTTATGTAGTGTGTGTGTGTGAGAGACATTTTAAAACATCTCTAGGCTGTGAGGTACATGATTTAAATCAACACTATTAATTGAGGACAGCAGTCCACCTGTCCCCTAGGAATTTTATGAGTTAGGTAATTATTTTTATATTTCAAAATGCCAAGTGGAAATTACACATTTGCCTGATATAAGGCCATATAGGCCAGGTGACAACCAAGTGTTACAGACGAATGCTAAAGTTGTATCAATTTTGTATGTTATACTGATATTAAACTAATATAAATTACAGAAGTCTGTTATTAAATTAAGAAATCGGAAAATAATTTTTTTTACTTAATTTATGAAATGTGTTTAAGGAGTAGAATCTTTCAAATCATGAGATCCCTGGCTGTACCACCAGAGACAAAGGCAGATCTGACATTCAGCCAGTTCATAACAGTATGATCACATCTGTTAATTATATATTTAGGACCTGGTCTATTTTGATTGGCCAGTTCCCTGTTCTGATTGTTAAAGTCTTATGTCATACTGGTTATTAAATATTTTGAATAACATCCCTGATCAAACATCCTTTGTGATAAAAATGTGGGAAAACACTAATCTTTTCATACAAATATGACTTCAAGCCTCAAACCCTTGATTCACAAAGGTGTTCTACTATTTACAACTTCTTTTTTTTTTATAGAATTTACCTCAGGGCAATTACACTATTCTGAACTCTCTTCCTCTTCATCCTCCCCTTTATTTTATTAAGGAGATTCTAAAAGTGAATCTGATCAAGCTATCTACCTACTCAAAAGATTTCAGAAATGCCTCATTGTTCATAAAATAAAATAAAATAAAATAAAACTTCTAAAAATTGCAGTTCTTAGCTAACTTTATTCTCTGAAATGTCATATCATCTTTTTTTCTCAGATATTTCTTTTGACATTTAACATATTATACTTAAATTATACCTAGAAAGCAAGGGCCATTTTGTATCTTTAAATTTACATTCATGTTCTATGTGTAGAAAGTGTTCGAGAAATGTTTGGGTTTTTGTGTTGTTGTTGTTGTTCTTAAAGATTTTATTTATTTATTTGAGAGAGAAAGTGAGAGAGAGAAAGAGAGCGAGCAGGGACAGAGGAAGAGGGAGAAGCAGACTCCCCTGCTGAGAAGGGAGCCCGATGCAGGGCTAGAAATATTTGTTAATAAAAAGAAAAGGGCAGGGAAGTAGATATTTAACAAAATGAATTAAACAATATTCTTCTAAAGCATCAAAGCATATTTCTAAACTAGTAGAAAATGTTTGTATTACGCACCCATATGCCAAAGTACAACAGTCTTCTGTAAGGAGTAATCTGAGAGATGAGGAAAGAATCTCTTTTAAAATATGTCTGTTATGTATTCAGAAAGCTAACATCCCATTATTGGGGGGGGGGTATTCTTATATGAGGCATTTTGTTCATAAATATGCAAATACTCTTGGAATGAATCAACCTTTAGTACAAATTAGATGAATCCTGAGGAGCTGGAACGTGGGGATGATGTGCTGGAGCAGGTGAGAAGGGTATGACAAAAGTACAGAACACAGAAAGGCCGAAGGGTCTAGAAGACAAGCTTGGCCAACTCTGGGACCTCCATGAGACTCATAGACAGCTATAGGAAGCTACAGGGGCTTCAGCGCCTAACTCCTCAAATCCTGGCTCTACTGTTCAACAGTACCGTGACCTTGTAAAAGTCACTTAATCTTTCTGCTTTGGCCTGAGTTGTGTCCCTCTACACTCGTATGTTGAAGCTCCAAACCCCAAGGTGACTGTATTTGGACACAGGACCTGTAATTAAGGAAGTAATTAAAATTAAATAAAGTCATAGGGTGGACTCATGATCCCATAGGATTAATGTCTTTCTAGAAGAGACATCAGAGAGCTAGTGTTTGCTAGCTTGCTCTCTGTTTCTCTGCCACGTGAGGACATAGAGAGGGGGTAGCTGTCTGCAAGCCAGAAAGAGAGCTCTCACAAGGAACCCAATTACTGGCACCTTGATCTTTGACTTCCCAGCTGTAATAAACTATAGTAACTATAATAAATTTCTGTTGTTTAAGCCACCCAGTCTGTGGTATCGGTCCAAGCTGACTAATATGCTCTCTAAACCTCAGTTTTTACATATCTAAACTAAAAATTTTAGGGAGAAACAGATCAAATAGTCCAAGCATAGCACTTGGTACAAAGTAAAGTATTACTATTGAGTTTTAAGTAATAAGAATTCAAAGGAAAAACTTCAAAGGACATTACTTGAATTCTCTACGAACTGCCTTATTTACTACCAAACGCTCATATATGTAGCCAGAATGACCTCATCCATCCAAGAGCAGTCTAGAGGCTAGACTACATGTGAAGATCCTCACTGTCGTATACCAGGCAGGTTATGCCTCTGAAGCATTGGCAGAGCCAATGTCTGAAATTTCTGGATTACCATTAGCCCAACTACTCTATTCATTAGTGTGGATATGGGAGAGGAGTTTAAGTGGTTCTTAAAAAAAAAAAAAAAAAAAAAAGAATTCCTCTGTGTCCTTCAGATTTTAAGACAGCTGTTGAGTTTTTTGCTTTATTTTGGCCCTTTGCCTTTATTTGCACAGGAAGCCTTTATTTGCTTCCTGGAACCATAGGGTTTTGTTTTGTTTGGGTTTTTCATTTTGCTTATTTGTTTTATTTCAGCATTTTGTCTTTATCTGTACAGGGAGCCCATATTTGGCTACATGGACTGACATAAGAGACAGGATAAAGTCATCCAGACAATATTTGATTCTTTTATGTTTGAATTTATATAAAGTAGATTTAGTTTGGTAAGGTTACTCTCATATCTGAGAGCCAACCAACAGTGACAACTGTTTTTTCCTATTTCTCACCTTATTTGAGTGACTGAACTGGGTGGATGGGTGTCTCTATCTTCCCCAAACACTCAGTGTGGGTCACTGGGATTCTGAGAGCATTCCCAAAAGAGGAGGAGCCTTTTTCAGAAAAGGGTAAATTACAGTCAGGCCTGGTTCTGAAAAATAGCAAGCTCAGAAAAGGGAAATAAGAGAAAAAGAGGTCATGAAGTCCCTATATTGAAAATCTTAATGTGGGTACAAACCAAATATTAGCTTAGAGTTGTGACGTATGTATTTAAAACCACACATACACATGCACACAACATTAAATCTAATATAAATAATAGCTAACAATAGAGCATATCCATTATGCTTTACTAGAAGTTCAAGGAAACAATTTGCTGACCTATTAAAGCTTAATCCAATCAAATCGTGAAGCTATGGGTAGATTAGAGTATCAGCCAAGAGATTTAGCCACTGAATTCCTCTGGGGCCTTAACCAGGTTATCTAGATCAGTGTTTCATGAATCCACTAAGTAAGATAATTTCCAGCCTTCTTTTAAATGTAAAAGTACATGATCTTGATACATCCATTTTGTGTATTTATCACAGAAAAATCATTAACTGCATATTCTTTCATTTTTTTTTTAACCCTCTTCAGGTTTAGGGAGAGTCCTCTGAGCATGGTGAAACATGCCAAAGATGTATCTCTGGGAGGGTCCATGTTAAAGATATAAAGTTATATGTGGGCCACTTAGAGATGATAGGTATGTGTGTAGGGTTTTTACGGGATCTTTGTGGACGTGTCAATGTTATCTATACAAAATGCTCTGTAGATACAGAAGAGTTAAGTCTTCAGGAGACAGTCTCTATGATAAGTTTAAGGCTGTACTCCTCCAAATGTAAGCAGATCCTTTGCGTTACCTGGAGAAGAAAGTAAAGGTGACAGCTTCTGAGATGTCCAGCCCTGACTTTAACCACAGTAGTTCTGCTGTTATTTGCTTTAGACAGTGTTCCTCCTTATACCACATGGTTTCCTTGGGTTAAAAGATAAAAATTGAGTGAAAACAACAGGCTTATAGAAGAGAGAAAAGAATCAACACATACTGTGCAAAGAACAGTAGCCTTTGAAGTACACTCTATAAGAAAGTGTCAGTCCACAAATGAGTTTCTCAAAATCCAAGACATGGCTCCCTTTTGGAGGGAAAAGCCCTAATTGTGAGACAGGGTCCATGGGAACGAGCTCCAGATGAAAAACACTGGGCACCTAGGCGCTTTCTGTTCTCTGCTGTTGTTTAACTGCTTCTGTTACGGAACAGAACCGGGACGTGGCCGGGAGGCAGCCTCATATGCAAGCCAGACTTAAAAACAGAGGACCCTGGCTCCAAAAAGCACCATTGAGCTTCCTGGGTCTCCTGCCAATATTGACCAATTAGGACAAGGCTCTTCCAAACAATCAGAACTAGGTCCTTTCAACCAATCAGGACGAGGCTCTTCCAGCTGGTTAGGAAGGAGGCATTTTCTCCACCTAAGCCAGGCCAGCTCTGGGTTTGGGGATCCCTGCCTAGCAACTGCGGGTAGGTGCTGTTGCTGCTGTAACAACAGTAAAAACTCTCTTTAAGCATAAACACAATGGAGGGGGGAAATCGGAGGGGGAGACGAACCACGAGAGACTATGGAGTCTGAGAAACAAACTGAGGGTTCTAGAGGGGAGGGGGTGGGGGATGGGTTAGCCTGGTGATGGGTATTGAGGAGGGCGCGTTCTGCATGGAGCACTGGGTGTTATGCACAAACAATGAATCATGGAACACTACATCTAAAACTAATGATGTAATGTATGGTGACTAACGTAATAAAATTTTTAAAAAAAAGCATAATCAGTAGTCAAAAGATTCCTACTTTTTTTGGTTGAAAACAGTCTTTAAACAATTTTTCTTCATGAATTAAGACAAAGGTGGAGAAGGTTTAACCAAACTGAGGTACGTTTGCATCCCCCAAGAAATCATTCTACGAAATGAAGATGACTTTCTGAGAAATATTAAGTCTCTAAGAGAAATAGAGTGGCCACCTATTATAAGAGTGTTTTCTTTGCTTGAGGGCTATTATCTTACCCAAAACAAAAACAAGCAAAAACAGGTTGCTATTTTTCTTTTAAAGTTACTTGGTAACTCGTAAAGTAGGCATACAGCCAACCAAGTTTAAAGATCAAGATATAGATATCTTCATACATACATATGTATGTATATATCACGAAATATATATAATTGCTCTAATAACCATGAAATAAATGAATAATATCAGCTACACCTAGCAAAAAATTACATCAATAAAGTGGGTGGTTTCCATTTGAATATAGGAGTAATTCATTGAAATGAGTTTATTCAAATCCATTTCAGTCAAAGAGCAGGACCTTAAGCATTTGGGCAAGAAGATAAAATATTTATAAATAGATAATATATACATATGTGTATATACATATACATATATATGTGTGTGTGTGTGTGTGTGAGAGAGGAAGAGAGAGAGATGAAGTAGAAATCATAAATAGACCAAAAATCAGAGAAATTGGAAAAGTAGTCAGAGGTCTGTCCTTTAAAAAATATTGAGATCCAGGTGATTATCAGTGCAATGCAAAATTTTCAAGATAAGGATAATTTTTTTTTATTTTATTTTATTATGTTAGTCACCATACATTGCATCATTAGTTTTTGATGTAGTGTTCCATGATTCATTGTTTGCATATAACACCCGGTGCTAAATTCAATACATGCCCTCCTTAATACCCATCACTGTGCTAACCCATCCCCCCACCCCCTCCCCTCTAAAACCCTCAGTTTGTTTCTCAGAGTCCATAGTCTCTCATGGTTCGTCTCCCCCTCCAATTCCCCCCCCCCTTCATTTTTCCCTTCCTACTATCTTCTTTCAGAGGTACAGGTCTGTGATTCAACAGTCTTACACAATTCACAGCACTCACCATACCATATACCCTCCCCAGTGTCCATCAATCAGCCTCCCCATCCCTCCCACCCCCCACCCTCCAGCAACCCTCAGTTTGTTCCCTGAGATTAAGAATTCCTCATATCAGTGAGATCATATGATACTTGTCTTTCTCTGATTGACTTATTTCGCTTAGCATAATACCCTCTAGTTCCATCCACGTCATTGCAAATGGCAAGATTTCGGGGTTTTTTGGGCTGCATAATATTCCATTGTGTATGTGTACCACCTCTTCTTTATCCATTCATCTGTTGATGGACATTTTGGCTCATTCCATAGTTTGGCTATTGTGCATATTGCTGCTATAAACATTGCGGTGCACATACCCCTTCCGATCACTACATTTGTATCTTTGGGGTAAATTCCCAGTAGTGCAATTGCTGGGTCATAAGGTAGCTCTATTTTCAACTTTTTGAGGAACCTCCATACTGTTTTCCAGAGTGGATGCACCAGCTTGCATTCCCACCCACAGTGGAGGAGGGTTCCCCTTTCTCTGCATCCTCGCCAATACCTGTCATTTCCTGACTTGTTAATTTTAGCCTTTCTGACTGGTGTGAGGTGGTATCTCATTGAGGTTTTGATTTGGATTTCCCTGATGCCAAGTGATGTTGAGCACTTTTTCATGTGTCTGTTGGCCATTTGGATGTCTTCTTTGGGAAGATGTCTGTTCATGTCTTCTGCCCATTTCTTGACTGGATTAGTTGTTCTTTGGGTGTTGAGTTTGATAAGTTCTTTATAGGTTTTGGATACTAGCCCTTTATCTGATAGGTCATTTGCAAATATCTTCTCCCATTTTGTCAGTTGTTTCTGGTTTTGTTGACTATTTCCTTTGCTGTGCAAAAGCTTTTTAGCTTGATGAAGTCCCAAGAGTTCATTTTTGCCCTTGCTTCCCTTGTCTTTGGCAATGTTTCTAGGAAGAAGTTCCTGTGGCTGAGCTCAAAGAGGTTGCTGTCTGTTTTCTCCTCTAGGATTTTGATGGATTCCTGGCTCACATTTAGGTCTTTCATCCATTTTAAGTCTATTTTTGTGTGTGATGTAAGGAAATGGTCCAGTTTCATTCTTCTGCATGTAGCTGTCCAATTTTCCCAATGCCATTTGTTGAAAAGACTGTCTTTTTTCCATTGGACATTCTTTCCTGATTTGTCAAAGATTAGTTGACCACAGAGTTGAGGGTCCATTTCTGGGCACTCTATTCTGTTCCATTGATCTATGTGTCTGTTTTTGTGCCAGTACCATATTGTCTTGATGATGACAGCTTTGTAATAGAGCTTGAAATCTGGAATTGTGATGCCACCAGCTTTGCTTTTCTTTTTCAACATCCCTCTGGCTATTCAGGGTCTTTTCTGGTTCCATACAAATTTTAGGATTATTTGTTCCATTTCTTTGAAAAAAGTGGATGGTATTTTGATAGGGATTGCATTAAATGTGTAGATTGCTCTAGGTAGCATTGACATCTTCACAATATTTGTTCTTCCAATCTATAAGCATGGAAAGTTTTTCCATTTCTTTGTGTTTTCCTCAATTTCTTTCATGAGTATTCTATAGTTTTCTGAGTACAGATTCTTTGCCTCTTTGGTTAGATTTATTCCTATGTATCTTATGGTTTAGGGTGCAACTGTAAATGGGATTGACTCCTTAATTTCTCTTTCTTCTATCTTGTTGTTGGTGTATAAAAATGCAACTCATTTCTGTGCATTGATTTTATATCCTGCCACTTTACTGAATTCCTGTACGAGTTCTAGCAGTTTTGGGGTGGAGCCTTTTGGGTTTTCTACATAAAGTATCATATCATCTGCAAAGAGTGAGAGTTTGACTTCTTCTTTGCTGATTTAGATGCCTTTTATTTCTTTTTGTTGTCTGATTGCTGTGGCTAGGATTTCTAGTATATGTTGAATAGCAGTGGTGATAGTGGACATCCTGCCATGTTCCTGACCTTAGGGGAAAAGCTCTCAGTTTTTCCCCATTGAGAATGATATTTGCTGTGGGTTTTTCGTAGATGGATTTTATGATATTGAGATATGTACCCTCTATCTCTACACTGTAAAGAGTTTTAATCAAGAACTGATGCTGTACTTTGTCAGATGCTTTTTCTGCATCTATTGAGAGGATCATATGGTTCTTGTCCTTTCTTTTATTAAGGTATTATATCACATTGATTGATTTGCAGATGTTGAACCGACTTTGCCACCTAGTGATAAATCCCACTTGGTCATGGTGAATAATCCTTTTAATGTACTGTTGGGGCCTATTGGCTAGTATTTTGGTGAGAATTTTTGTATCCATGTTCATCAGGGATATTGGTCTGTAAGTCTCCTTTTTGATGGGGTCTTTGTCTTGTTTTGGGATGAAGGTCATGATGGCCTCATAAAATGAAATTTTCCTTCCATTTCTATTTCTTGGAACAGTTTCAGAAGAAGAGGTATTAATTCTTCTTTAAATGTTTGGTAGAATTCTCCTGGGAAGCCATCTGGCCCTGGGCTCTTGTTTGTTGGGAGAGTTTTGATTACTGCTTAAATTTCCTTACTGGTTATGTGTCTGTTCAGGATTTTTATTTCTTTCTGGTTCAGTTTTGATTGTTTATAGATCTCTAGAAATGCACCCATTTCTTCCAGATTATCTAATTTGCTGGTATAGAGTTGCTCATAATATGTTGGTTGTGATCCCTCCTCTTTCATTCATGATTTTATTTATTGGGTCCTTTCTCTTTTCTTTTGGATAAGTCTGGCCAGGGGTTTATCAATCTTATTAATTCTTTCAAAGAAACAGCTCCTAGTTTTGTTGATCTGTTCTACTGTTCTTTTGGTTTCTATTTCATTGATTTCTGCTTTGATCTTTATTATTTCTCTTCTCCTACTGGGTCTAGGCTTTATTTGCTGTTCTTTCTCCAGCTCCTTTAGGTGTAGGGTTGGGTTGTGTATTTGAGACCTTTCTTGCTTCTTGAGAAAGGCTTGTATTGCTATATACTTTCTTCTTAGGACTGCCTTTGCTGTATCCCAAAGATTTTGAACAGTTGTGTTTTCATTTTCATTGGTTTCCATGAATTTTTTAAAATCTTCTTTAATTTCCTGGTTGACCCATTCATTCTTTAGTAGGATGCTCTTCAACCTCCATTTATTTGAGTTCTTTCCGACTTTCTTCCTGTGATTGAGTTCTAGTTTCAAAGCATTGTGGTCCAAAAGATGCAGGGAATGATCCCAATCTTTTGGTACCAGTTGAGACCTGATTTGTGACCTAGGATGTGATCTATTCTGGAGAATGTTCCATGGGCACTAGAGAAGAATGTGTATCTTTTGCTTTGAGATGGAATGTTCTGAATATAACTGTGAAGTCCATACAGTCCAGTCTGTCACTTAAAGCCTTTATTTCCTTGTTGATCTTTTGCTTAGATGATCTGTCCATATCAGTGAGGAGGGTGTTAAAGTCCCCTAATATTATAGTATTGTTGTCGATGTGTTTGTTAGATCTAACAATTTTGAATATCTATGCCCCTAACATGGGAGCAGCCAGTTATATAAGCCAATTAATAACAAAATGGGAGCAGCCAATTATATAAGCCAATTAATAACATAGACCCTTTAAACATAGCCAATTAATAACATAGACCCTTTAAACATAGACCCTTTAAATATGATATAGTGTCCTTCCTCAACTCTTATTATAGTCTTTGGTTTAAAATCTAATTTGTCTGATATAAGGATTGCCACCCCCAGCTTGCTTTTGATGTCCATTAGCATGGTAAATTGTTTTCTACCCTCTCACTTTCAATCTGGAGGTGTCTTTGGGCCTAAAATGAGTCTCTTGCAGGCAGCATATCGATGAATCTTGGTTTTTTTAATCCAATCTGATACCCTGTGTCATTTGATTGGAGCATTTAGCCCATTTACATTCAGGTTAACTATTGAAAGATACGAATTTAGTGCCATTGTATTGCCTG
Source organism: Mirounga leonina (assembly GCF_011800145.1). NCBI lineage: Eukaryota > Metazoa > Chordata > Mammalia > Carnivora > Phocidae > Mirounga > Mirounga leonina. The sequence continues at coordinate 72,179,503 of NW_023270377.1, read as the reverse complement.
TAGGGTGACTGTTACTGTATATTGTCTCTATTCCTTTCTGGTCTATGCTACTTTTAGGCTCTCTCTTTGCTTAGAGGACCCCTTTCAATATTTCTTGAAGGGCTGGTTTGGTGTTTGCAAATTCTTTTAGTTTTTGTTTGTCCTGGAAGCTTTTTATCTCTCCTTCTATTTTCAATGACAGCCTAGCTGGATATAGTAGTCTTGGCTGCATATTTTTCTCATTTAGTGCTCTGAATATATCATGCCAGTCCTTTCTGGCCTGCCAGGTTTCTGTGAATAGGTCCTCTGCCAATTTAATGTTTCTGCCATTGTAGGTTACCGACCTCTTACCAAGATAGGGATAAGCTTTATTTTAATTGTCACAGAGCATAAAAGAAGATGCTATAGAATGCATCTAAACTAGATATAGTTTAAACTAGATATAGAAGGTGAAAAGTAAGGAAGAATGGAAGGAGGAAAGGACAGACAGGAGGGAAAGAAGGGGGAAAAAACAGAAGGGATGAAGGGGAGGGAGGAAATTAAGTCAAATTGAGTCCACTAGTGAATGAAAAATAATGCCTCTCAACCAAGTAGGCTGTATCCCAGGAAAATGAGGATTGTTCAACCTTAGGACATAAAATTTTAACAGAAATCACTAAGTTTCTGGATGAAAGAAAATTTCAATGTAATAGATGCCAAAGCTATCAAGATTAATCTTTGCTTTGAAAAATCCCAAGTAGGGATTTGAAAAATCCAAGTAGGAATAGGAGGAAAACTTTTTTTTAACATAAGGGTATCTGCCAGAAACAGCCACCAAATATCATCCTCAATGTTGACCTGTATTTCAACTGGAGTGAGAAAGAAGACAGTGATGACAATAGCCTTCATGCCTGTCCCTGTTGTGCCCTGCTTCACAGATAGGAGGTAGAAAATGTGTAAAAAGACAAAACTGTAAGCTTTATTGATGATATGGTTGCATAACTAGAATATCCAAGACAATCCACAATCCATTGAAGAACAGACTTAGGAAGTGATTTTCTTAAGTGTAGGTTTCAAAGGACAACATATAAAGAGAAATGAATTTATCATACTGCAGCAATGGATGAAAAGAACTGTATTAATGGGGGAAAGAAACATAATCAAAATAGCCAAAAGCCATAAAATAGGAATGAACCTAACATGTTTAAGATTTGATGAAGAACATTATAAATTCCAAACTAAGGAAAAGAAATACCATATTCCTATATGAGAAGAGTCCTTCTTGTAAAGCTATTATCCCCAAATTTCCTAAGGTATCCAGTGTACTGCAAATCAAAATCCCCACAGGTTTGGTTAGCTTCTTTATCACATTTGACATACATTCTTACACTCGTCTGAACAAGAAAGTGCACAAGACTAGCCAAAAAGAATTTGAAAATAATAGTAGTGGGTGAGTATGGGCATTGAGAAAACTGCCCCACTTGGGTATCAAAAGATATTATAAGAGTTAAAACTGTCGAATAGAAAAGGTCAATAAAAAGAATATTAACAAATACAATATTGTCAAATGAATAGAGATTCCCAAAACTTATCCATGTATATTCAGAAATGTATCATATCATCCAGGTAATTTATTTCATTAGGAAAAAATAGACCTTTCAATAAATGGGGATGGTACCCACCTGGAAAAAAATTAAGTCATAGTCTTTTATTACAATACAATAATAAATTCCAGATGGCTTAAACAGTTAAGTGTAAAAGTAATTTTACATAGATGAAATAATAGCAGAAAATATAGAATATTTTAGTAAGATTAGGTTGGGAATGGTTTTTCTAACAATACAAAAGTCCAGACAGCATTAGCAACATAAAGATTAAAAATTTGTGTTCAATGAAAGCTATAATGTACATAAGTTAAAGCTAAGTGGCAGATAACAAGAAATTTCTTGTGATGTACAATTGATTAAGGCCATAATATATAAAGAGTGCTTACAGTTACACTTTACAAAAAAGTACTTTTAAATGAGCAAAGGCTGTGAACAGATAATTTGTAAAAGAAATACAAAGCATCGACACATTTATTAAAGGATATTCAAACATATTAGCAAGCAGGAAAGTAAAACTTGAAATAAGAGATACAAATTTTTGCCCACCAGATGAACAAAAAATAAAAATGGGTCACAGGTAAAGTTACAATTAAGTGGGCTTTTCACACTTTGTAGGAATATAAATCAATAAAGCTTTATTAGTAATTTGACAGTTTTGAAATTAAAATATACATACTAGGAATTCTACTTCTAAGAATTTACCCTACAGAAGTACTCTTACACGTGCAGAAAACAGTGCAAGAATGGTTCTTGTGGCATTGTTTGTAATTGTGAAAAACTGGAGTTTTAAATGTATTATCAATTGAGAAGTGTCTAAGTAACTGATGGTAATTCGATGGAATATTCTGCACCCGTTAGAAAATATGAAAGAGACATCCATATGCATAAAGATCTTTAAGGCAAATAAAGCAAGAGAAAGAACAATGTGCATAATAGAATCCCATGCTTTTTCCTTAAAGAAAGATCATGTATGTATATGTACTCTAACATGTATAAACCTAAAAAACTGCACAGATATATATCAACCTGTGAGTAGTAGTTACCTCTGGAGAAGGAGTAGTGGGGACAGGTGGGGAGGGGTGCGAAGCAGGACTGACAAAATTTAGTCTACGTATGGTATGAACCTTTTATAATAAGTATGTATTCATATATTAGTCAGTCAGCTTTAAGAATACCAATAATTCACAGAGAATTTTAAGAAGCCAATCACATTTTGTTGATAATAATATCTTTGCATTTTCTAGGTCCTCCTACTTGTTTATGCTTATCAATGAGAATTATTGGATGTTTGCTGTTTGTTCATAGGCTAACATTTAAAAGAAGCTAACATTTTGCTTAATGGGTTTTTTTTTACCCAGTTAGGAAATTCTTTCATATTTCTTTATCATTTTGTTTCAACCAAGTAGACTTCCCCCTCAGAAAGGACTGCCAAAGTCCCCACAACAGTGTGGCAAAGGAGAGGAACACAATCACAGGCCACTAATTGTTATGCAGGTAAAGGGCGTTGGTTTGTCCTATGGAAACGCATGCTGAAGCGGCAGTTCTCAGCTGCCTAGTTCAGTTCTCATTAGTCATTTATGACCCCTCCCCTCCCCCCCCCACACAAGCAGAGTTCCATTTCAAAATCCAAATCTTTCATCAAAATTCAAGGTAAACAAGTGACAGTGTTCCTTCCTCTTTCCTTAGCTAACACTCTGCGTCACCCTCGGTGCTCAGCTTCTTCTCTTGCCCAGGGCCTGCGGGCAGTGCCACCCCCGCAGAGTTGGGAGGGGTTGGGGGGTTTTAGAAAGGAGCTTCTTAGGAAACCAGAAACCTGTTTGGGACTGGAATTTTGTGTACTACTTAGAACAATAAAATACCTACCTGACAGGTAGGTAATTTCCTCCTGGCCTTTGAATAAAATCCAAACTCGTTAGCCTGTCCTTTGAGGTCGTGTACGTTCTAGTAGGTCCTGTGACCTCATATCATACCACATCCTGGTTACAGGGGCCTTTCCTCTGACCCTCTAACAGAAAGCAGTTTCTCCTCAGGGCTTTTTGCACTCACTCTTCCCTCTGCCTGAAACAGTGCTCTCCCCACCAAACTTCAAGTGTCTTGTCCTTCTCTCTCTCTCTCTTTCTCTCTCCAAATGTCAGCTCAAATATCACCTACTGGAGAGGCCCCAACTATTCCCAACTGAATGGATAAAGGAGTTAAATAAGCCACATCCAAATGGAATAACTCTGGGGACAGTGTTCACCTTGGAGTTCCCTAAGTAACACCTCTCCAATCTACTGAACACCCAGAGCCATCTGGATTCACCCTGCCACCTGTAAGGGACTTGCCTTTGACAAGAGGAAGAAAGTCAGCAGAGAAAAGCTAGAAGGAAGCAACTTAATGGAATGTTCCTCACCTTCTCCATTTTTGTCTTTAGAGTCTTGAGAGGTGGGGTGTACGTGTGTGTATGTGAGCAGAAGAAGGAACCACAGAAGAGAGATAAGGTAGCCTCTTGGAATATCAGAACCCTCTATCTTACTTCTATCCCTGTCTACTTACAATAAGAGGAAAAGACATGAAATCTTAATTTCTCTGAGATTCAAATGTAATATAGGGAAGAACAATATATTAGTCATTTCTTTCTATGTGCCCATAATCTAGCACAGAGCCTAACAATGGGCACTGATACATTTTTCCTAGCTTTATTTAATTAAAACAATAAAGTCAAATAGATACTACAAGGTAGTGAGCATAGGAGACAAACCAATAACAATGCATCCCTCTTTGGTAAATCCATAGTATTTGTTAGAATCTTCAATATACAATCAACTAAATACAGAAATGAAAAATACATACCCTTGAAGTCATAGGAAGAACCTCAGAGCCATCTCATCTAACTCCCTCAGTTTTCAGGTAAAAAAACAAAAACAGTCAACCAACAAAACAAACAAAACCCCATGAAGGCCTAGAACATATGTGTAAGCCTCACTGAAGAGACAGAGTAATTTCCATAGAAGAACTATGACTAGACTACTTGCTCTCCTTCAATTCTCAAGCATTTACTGAGTATATAATCATAGTAACAGCTAAGTGATGTCCTAAAGTAGTCACTCTCATAAAACCATAAGAATAGTATTATATTTGTCATCCTCTTTCAGATGAAGATACTGAAGCTAACATACTTGTGTAATGTTACACAGCTAATACCTAGGACAGCCAGGATTAAAATCCACATCATGCATTTCCAATGACAACAGTGTTAACCACTGTGCAGTATTGCTTCTGCAAAATTGCTCTAACACTGTGAGGACATAAAGATGAGCTAGATATGACCTCTGCCCTCGTGGAGATCAGAATCCAGGTAGCTAAGAGAAAAAAGTCTCAGTATGATAGAAATTAAGACAATAATTTTAAAAAATACTATGGATTTACCAAAGAGGGGCCAAGTATTTCCTCTACTATAGCTCAGCTCATTCCCCCAAGAAATTTACAATCAGATAAAGTGATATGACTTGTATATATTAACCATAATAAAAGGAAGAGTGCCGATTGTTGGTTATGGGTTGAATTGTGTCTCCCAAAATGATATGTTGAAGTCCTAACCTTTGGTACCTGTGACCTTATTTAAAAATAGGGTCTTTGCACCTCACTGATATGAGGAATTCTTAATCTCAGGAAACAAACTGAGGGTTGCTGGAGTGGGGTGGGGAGGGATGGGGTGACTGGGTGATAGACACTGGGGAGGGTATGTGCTCTGGTAAGTGCTGTGAATTATGCAAGCCTGTTGAATCTCAGATCTGTACCTCTGAAACAAATAATGCAATATATGTTAAGAAAAAAAAAAAAGAAGAAGATAGCAGGAGGGGAAGAATGAAGGGGGGGAAATCGGAGGGGTAGACGAACCATGAGAGACGATGGACTCTGAAAAACAAACTGAGGGTTCTAGAGGGGAGGGGGGGAGGATGGGTTAGCCTGGTGATGGGTATTAAAGAGGGCACGTTCTGCATGGAGCACTGGGTGTTATGCACAAACAATGAATCATGGAACACTACATCTAAACCTAATGATGTAATGTATGGGGATTAACATAACAATTAAAAATTTTTAAAAAAATAGGGTCTTTGCAGATATAATCAAGATAAAATAAGGATTTAGGGTGGTCCCTAATCCCTTGTTATGACTGGTGTCCTTATAGGAAGAAAACATCATGTTGAAGGGAGACACACAGGAATCAAACAATGTGACAAAGGCAGATTTCAGACAGTAAGCTTTGTAGTTGCAAGTCAATGAATATAGGGATGAATGGCCACAGCAGAAGCTGGGAAGAGGCAAGGAAGGATTCTACCCAGAGTCTCAGAGGGTGCATGGCCCTGATGACACCTTGACTTCAGACTTCTAGTTTCTAGAAATACGAAAGAAAAAAATTCTGAGCTAAGCCACTAAGTTTGTGGTAATTTGTCATGGCAGCCCTAGGAAATTCCTACACATCCATTCTTCCTTATATTTAGAGATCGTATAACAATATCAAAGGTGAAATTGCTGTCAATCTCAAGAAAAGGTGATCATTCAGCACCTCTTTGGTCTGGATATTGACTCAGAACACAGTGAAAGGTCTTTGAAGTCACAAGTATTGAAATTTTATACACAAATTCATGACAAAGAATTATGCAGAACTTGGAAACAATGATACTTACTCTTTAGCCAAGCACTGAACATTCTTTTTTACTAATGAGCTGGGTGGGGCCAGCAGGAAGGTTGTGGAAATGAATGATTTAACCTAAGATAGGTGGACAGCTGGCCTAGTTCCCAAAACAAAAGCCTTGGGAAATTGCCATGAAGTCTGGACACTAAGTCTCCTGAGGCATCCAGCTAGGGCTTTTCCCTCCTCACCAGTGGAAAAATACAGAAGCTACTGCTTCTCTGGACGAGCACATGATCATGTGGTCATGCTAGTGGCAGCCAAAAAGGGGCCCACTTCTCTTGTTGGGCAAGGATACAATCTACTTAAAACAGTACTGATTTCCAGTGTTGAGCAAGCCCATCAATTACTATATGTATGCCCATTTGCATCTCTGATTGTAAAGAGGAATTGTTAAGATAAAAGTAAGCAAGGACTGAGTAAGGACAATAGCAATGATCTAGGCTCCAGAAGATCTTGTTTCCTTCCCCAGCTCTACCACTTACCAGCTTTAGGGCTTTGGCAAAACCAGTGCCAATTTGGGGTATGTTTCTCCATGGACCCAACGCAGGGAGAAAGGCCACATCATTATGAGGTTTGAAATAAATGACATAGGAAATGGAAAAGATCTATGAGATTATAGTCTTGTAAAAATTTAAGCATCTTAAAGTTCCCTGGAGGGTGCTGGCTTTTGACACACAACCTACACTCTTCTGGTACCATATTTCTAAAAACCATTTTGGTCCAATCCCATTACACTCACCATTGCAGTGGAGATGTTGTATGAATGCCATCACATCAGCCACAGAGTAAACTTCAGAGTCCTTCACGTAGTTTGTAGCACCTTCCTTGGCCTGTGTCTAGCACCCTTTCCCAGCTGTGTATCCCTGTGTGTGACCCTACAGGTATACTGCTATGAAAGGAGTAAGGCCAGCCTGTTCAGCTTGAGCTCTTGGCCCCTAGGCAAGTTACTGAACTGATCTGTGCTTTATTGTCCTCACCCATAAAACAGGACCAAGTATACCACATATCACCAAGTAAAACATAAGAGTACCCAGCACATAATATTGCCCAATAAATGCTTCTTGCAATCGTTATTATTGTTACTCATATTTGCCCTCCAGCCACCCTGTGCTACTGTGTTCCTTTTATACAAATAGTTTCTCTCCACCTTCTTAGGTGGCTTTGTTCACAACGCATTGTTCACCTGAATTTATCTATTCTAGCTCTATCTGGAGGATAGACTCCTACCCATTTTCCCAGGTCTGACTTAAATGCCATATCCTTCATGAAGCCTTGCCTGATAGCCCCAAGCATATATGAGCACCACCTCCCTAGGGCATCCAAAACACAACTTGGGGATCTCTCTTATGATGAATCACATTTTCTCTTCTCCCTTAATAAGTTGTGAGCTCCCCTCCCCACCCGCAACCCCAAGACAGAGTTCTTTCCTCATTCATCTTTGTAACCTCCTAGCACTTGGAAGAGTGACTTTCTCATAAGAGCTTCTCAGTAAGCATTTGATGAATACATTCATAACCTGCCCAAAGCTCTGGCAGTTGATTTATTCTCCTGGTGATTCTTTACTTTGGGCAATGTAGGTATTTGATGAATAATATTTACTGTGTTTTTATTATTCAAATGTAATTTAGGTTTTCTGAATTGTTTGGCTTAATTGTAATGAGTATGAAATAATTCGGTAGTTTGAAGGGGAAACTTAATACAGCAATAATATACATATTATACCTTATTTCTATGATGATAAGGTGCCATCAACCACAGTATGTACCATTGATTTACTATACCTTTCAAGGAAAACTTCCACCTTAAATGTACCCATAGATGGTAAGAAGCATCCTAATATCAGAATTGTAAACTATGGAAAAGATATGCATTAGAACTGAAGAAGTGCAGCTAGGGCTCTTTTCTCCCAACATAGCCCCCTCAGTGCTCCATGCTGGACACATGTTAAACTAGACTCACCTAGCCTAGAGGCTGCAGAACACAGCCTCTCATTTCATTTGTCTCAGACTTCTCTTTTTCTACTTGCTTGAACCTTATATTTTGTCATTTCTGCCTCTAGAATGTCTAACATCTGACTCCCTATCTGCCTCTTCCAAGCCAGGCCCTGGGTTCAACCCTCAACACAACAAAAGGCAGGCAACTGGTCTCCCTATATACAGTCTTCCCAATCTAACCATTCCTATCCAACTGTGTCATAGCACAGTCCTACTGAATTTGAGTTTAGACTTCTTCGTCTTGCATTAAAATCACTCACAATCTAATTCTTACCTAATTTTCCAGTCTTAACTTTTAATCTAAATAAATTTAGAGGCCCCAAGACATAAAAGCCTTCCTCCTGAGAATACACCTAGCACTGTCATACCTCTGCATCTTTGTTCAAAGTGCCCTCTCTTCCTAAAACCCAATCCCCATTTCTAGTCATTGAAATTTCCCCCACTGCCACGTCCTCTGTGACATATTCCCTGATAAGGGCAGCCAGCATACCTCACTGCTACTACTGAACTCCTCGAAAATTTAGTGTCTGCCCCATTCGCACAGCCCTTGACACATCACCATATATTCTAGGTATTTATTTGAGTAGTCATCCTCCTATTAGGATGAGAACCCCGTTTTATATATGTCACCTTCATAGGCTTAAACAACATGTTAGTTTAGTAAAAATTGAACGAATACATGTCAAATGAGATAATAAGATTTTTAGAACAGATAATTCAGTTGATTGGATGTCACATGGAGGTTTCTGAGGTGACATGGAGGGAGTCAGAGCAGATAAAAATGACTCAAAATAAGAATTTTATTTCACGCTATCTCATATGTGTTCATTTGGTGGGGCACTCAGAAGTGTGGTAGAACAGTTGACATGCTTAAGGATGCACTACATGGTAAAATAGCCATAGTTCCTGACCAATTTCTTTTGTTCAGACTAAGTAGAAAAAATGTAAAGTAGAAGAGATAAAATATTAAAAATTCTTGGATCATGGAGGGGGAACACTAAAGTGTATGTAATCACCAAAATACCTGCTTTAGTTTAGCCATGTCAGAAAAAAGATGTCACTATTTTACAGAAAAGAGGAAAGGAAGAAAAAATATGCCATTTAATGGGAAAAGCAAAGGAAGCATTTTTCTGTCTTCCCTGCTAGTGGTTCAACTTCAGCCGACAAGCTCTATAACATGGAGAATTTCAGCACCACCCTCCTCTGTAACACTGGAGAAGAATAAAAATGAAGTTTGTATTCGAGATGCATCTGGAGAGAGACAGTAATTACTGGCCAGGACTGATTAAAATTCTCACTAGGACCTCAGAGAAGCACTGATCATGGCTCAGCAAAGAAAGGAAAGAAAGCATCGTTACTGCTTCCCAGAGCACGTGTGGAGTGAGGAACAAAGACAGCAAAATATATCACTGGCTTCTAGCCACAAGCTAAGAAAATGAATGAAGGAAGAGCCAGATTGTATCGATCTGTCGCTATCTCTGATACGATATTCAACTCCATAATCAGTGTGTAGGACAGCGCTTTCCCTGCCTGTAAGTAGATTGTTAATATTCCCTAGGTCTTTCTCATGCTGCTGCATTTCATCTTCCTAAATAATAGCAATCACAGGGGTAAACTTGGTTTGCGTTACATATTTGCCTCATTCATACACCTGGCAAAAAAATTCTGTACATGTTCCACAGTGATACGTAGTCAAAAATGGAATGTTTTCCTTCCCTCTTCACTCTAGAAAACAGACTCAAGGTTTTACTCCCAGAACCAGGGATTACAAGGTGGGTTTTTTTGGCCAGGCTGTTCACTCCCACCTTCCCCTGGCCTAGAGAGTTGGTTTACTAGTTGACTTCTCTAAGAGATTTTTTAGAATAAATGCTTTTGAAATATTCTTTCCAAAATGAAGGGATCACATGAGCAATGGTATTCACTCCAATTAACTTTGATTTGTTTTCCAGTAATTGCTAACTGATGACTTTACTAAACATATGTCTCTGAATTTTTCTAAGGGTAAAAATTCCCTTCAGGAGTAAATGATTCACTTGGGGCGCCTGGGTGGCTCAGTCGTTAAGCGTCTGCCTTCGGCTCAGGTCATGATCCCAGGGTCCTGGGATCAAGCCCCACAGCTCCCTGCTCAGCAGGAAGCCTGCTTCTCCCTTTCCCACTCCCCCCGCTTATGTTCCTGTTCTCGCTATATCTCTCTCTGTCAAATAAATAAATAAAATCTTAAAAAAAAAAAAAGAGTAAATGGTTCACAAGTGCACACCATTATAGATTTGTCACTCTCTACTGTATCCCTTGTTTGCTGTTTGCTCTCCTTTGCTTAATGGTTTAGCTTTCAGAACATGGTTCACTCTCCCAAGGAACAAATGGAAAATCAAACTGCCTAAATCAGTGAACTGCCCAGGAAAAACAATGTACTTGAAAATTCTGGGAGTGTTTGGGGACATACTGGGAGGTAATATGGCTTTAGTACTTTTCAGGTGAACCACCTGGCTTAGTGTAAATTTCCCTTTTCCACCACTTTTGAAATGTGATTTTCCTGTCGTGGAAACTATGAACTAAATGGGATTGTGAAGATCATCTAGTCCTTGCTTACCAAACTCTGAGGTCCTCTTTGTCAGTCCCCAAATAAGCAGAAGTTAATTATTTACTTAATTCCATGGGCGCCTGACAGATTTAGGTACAGAGAGGAATGTAATTCTGTGTTATTTTGCTTTTAAGTACTGGTAGTCTGCTAGTTTTATTTAATTTTGTAATTGTCTGTCTTTTCCTTTTGCCTCCACTTTTTTGCAAAAACTCTAACAAGGTTTACAAAGAAACACAAAATTGGCATGCAAACAAGTTTTGAGAAAAAGTGGGGCAGGCTGAGAGGAAACCAGTGGACTCCCCAGAAGAAATTGTACTTGGCATTAATTTTTCTATTTACATTCTTTTTTTATCTTTTTTTTTTTTTTTTACAGCTGGTATTTGAAAACTGCTAAGAATAAGCAAGACACAATGGGCTTTGCAAAGGGAAAGAAAAGAAGATAAGCATTGCACCCAAATGCTGACATCATGGATTGAATAAAATTTTCCCCAATTTTATGACTCTTTCATCCCTAGCTTTAAAAATGTTGTACATTTTTTGTTACCAAGGCTAACTTCATACACTCTGCACATTTCTTCTGTATTCCTGGTAGATGAAAAGCCATTAGAAAATTTGAGCTGGGGGTACCTTCAGAGTAACTCAGTAAAATGCCCTCGTTTCACTGCTATGGACAATTTGACCAAAGAGTTGAAACCCACTTGCCTAGAGACACGTGGACCCCTGGGCGTAGCTACAGAGTAAGGCGCAGGCCTTCCACTTCTCAGACCAGTGTTCTTTCTGCCAAACTGCACCACCTTTTACGGGAAGATCATCATTAGGACCTACTTTACCTTCTTCTCTTCTTTCCCCATAAGTCTAGCATTCTAAACCTTCCACCATTTTTATGGTCTTTCAACTAATCTCTAAGACTCTGACATGGCATAAGAGAGCAGGTAACTTTTCAACAAACTATAAAACAATCAGCTCATTTGCTCATAATGGTATCTAATGTTCCAGCTCTCTAACCTTACTATTTTTCTGTTCCTCTTAATAAAAATAGTTCTTCACTGCTATTTTCTGACTTTAAACTCTCATATGTATTTCTGTTTTTGCTCTTTTCCTACTCCTTCTCATGTGCTACCGATCAGACTGCTACGATTTCTGAAGCCTGACACAAGAGTCGTTCAGTACTCAATCCTGCTGCCTACGGCCTGTCAGCCGTCCATCAATTCAAAAATGAATATGTAGGAATGTATCTCACAGTCTTGGCAGGACAAATTTTTTAAAGACTCTGACTGATTTACAACATTTAACCAAATTGTTAGAAATATACTCTGACAAAAAATAACCCTCAATACTAAAACATAATTATAGGAAAGCAAAAAAAAAAAAATTCACTCCTCTGGTACCTGGAAAAAGTCTGAGATAAGACAACACTAAATAAAATGTTGATTTTCTTTTTGCCTGTTCTTTTAAGTTAAATAAACTAAAATACTTTTTGTACTTGATTATTTGACGTGGGGTAGGAAAAGAGATAGAATATAGATTCAACCACGGTAACTGGAATTTCATTAGAAAATAAGATGAACATATTAAAGCAATAAAAATCCATTGAACTAAATGTGCACACTGAATTAGCATGCCGTTTCTTCATGAGAAGGAAAAAGGCTATGCCTACGGAAGGCGTCTCGTGCTCTAATAAATATTCTCTCTCCAAAGCCTTTCTTGTCTCAGGTGGAAAACTAGGGAAATGCAAACTCAATTTAATATACTAGTAGTAAAGTGTAAAAAATACACATGGACACTGCCACAGTCTTTTTGTTCAACATGAGTCTACACAAGAATAAGAACTTGGGGTGGTCATTCCCAAAATGTTCCGAGTGTGCTGCTTGGAAAATTATGCCTTTTTACCTCTGGAAGAATAAAATGAAAAGAAAGAAAGAGAAAGCAGAACATAATGGGAAAGAGAAGGAAAATAGGAAACAAAGAAGAATAAGAAAGAAAGCAGCAGGAAGAGGAGAAGTCACAGACTCTTCCTGAGTTACGGGAAGACTCTCGCAGAGGGAGGAAGATGGTTCTGCCTGACACCCAAATCTTTTTTAACTTTAGAATTCTTCTCTTTCTACCCCGCCATCCTTTCCAATCACCCTTCTATCCACACTAAAGTTCACCTAAAGTCACAAAATTTAAAAAATGTTATTAGAGCAAAAATGTCCTCAGGACATCCCCTTCCTCTGCTACATTTTACAGACAAGGAAATTTGCCTGTAAAAGAGAGGAGGAAAATAAAGGCATAAGATATGTATATATATCAAAATATTTAAGGACTTCCCATGTCAGCATATCCGGTATTAGATTTGCCCAAGAACACAGAATATTATTCTAAATAAATTAGAAGAAACAAATTAATTCCAAAACAAAATCACTCAGGGTAAGAGAGTGGTGGCACTGGGCTTTAAAATCAGTTTAACAGTAATTTACAGCTGAATATTCAGAAAAGATATATGGCCTGCCCTCAAGTGTTTATGCATATGAAAACACTTAAATTGTAGGACCAAGGATGTCCTTTATTAAAACTTGTCACAGGAGTAATTCTTCCTGGGCCTTGAGTTCCTTATCCAGAAGAGCCAGAGTTGAACTGGTTGGTGAAAAGCAAACTTCCCCCACTTGGTTTATTTCATAAAGAAGATACTTAAATATGGAGATTAACTTTAGAGTAAAGAAAGCCCCAGGTTTAGCCTGTCCTAAGTTGTGGATATTTGGAAGAAGCAGAGAAGAAGTCAGGAAGAAGCGAAGACTTGAATGACACCGTTTGGATAAAGCACAAGAGCTGACCTGATATTAGCCTTTCAATTGACTAAAAGAGGACTAGACTTGACATCCTCAGATGTCCAGACAAGAGCAATCTGGTTATTACTACTCTTCAAGTGACTACTTGAGGTGACATTTTCCAGAAAGGAAAGAGCACTCAACATTAGCATGTACCGTCAAGGAATTTGTGAAGTCTCTTTTTCTGAAGCTTTACAAAATTAGGCAAGACATCTAGGGAAGGCGGTTGGATGAAATACAGTGATTACACATAAGAACTGAGTATCATCAAGTACCTTTCTTGCCCTAACAAGTCAAGCAAAGGATCAAGAATGCAAAATAAAGAAAATATATTCTATTCTCTTTTAAAAAACATTTTTTTTTTAAGTGGTAAAAAAGGAAATTGCCTTAGTCTGTCTCTTTGCAGAAGAGAGCACGTTGTTTGCATCTATAAGGACTGGAGGATACTGTCAAAAATTATCAGTTTGTGGCATGACAGTTCCTGCTAGAGTAACCTAATTGTCTTTGACTCACTTTTAATCTGGGTGGGTGTGGTGAGAATGGCTGATGCTGCTTAACAGCATTTAGTGTTGGTGTTAAATATAGAAAATTCACAAAAAGATTCTTATCTACAGAGGAGTGGAAAACATTGTTACACATGATGAAAGAGTCAGAGAGAGAGAGGAAGGTGGGAAATGTCCCCCTTCCTGCCACATATTTCATCTGTGAACAAAGTTCCCACTGGCTTCAAAAAAAAGATCTGTGCCCAAGAGAAATAGTTAAATGTGTGGTGGGGACTGAAAAAGCAAGTCCATTATGAATAACATTACCCCCAAGAAAGTATACATTACCTGGAGGTAGTGATGGAAAAATGATGCACTATTCAAAACTGAAAAGAGGATAACTAAATATTATTACAAGGTGCAAAGAGAATCAGTTCTGAAAGTGATCATTTTTTTAATGCAAGGGAAGAAAGATTCGGAACAACAAATCACAAAAACAGCTTTTCTTTAAAAATAGCAGTTTTATGCAATTTTAGTATGCAATTTTCTGTGACCCTAATTCTCAGGCTAGCTCACACATCAGTTAGATCTTGATAGTGTAGTTGAAGATGGAAAGACACATTGGTGGTCTCATGTCTCATGAGCACACCACACAATAGAGTCACCTCTAAAAAGAGATGAGGAAAATAAAGGCATAAGATATGCATATATACCAAGATATTTAAGGACTTCCCATAGCATGTCCGGTGAGCAACTATTGGTATTACTATATATTGGGAGTTTGTATCTACAAGAGTTGATCAATTCTACCACGCAAGTGCAGTCACTGTACATCCAGGGTTTGAGGAAACAGTCCTATTGTCCCTATTGTCCTTCAACAATTATATCCCTTAAGCATTCTTTACTCAACCATATTTAAAATTTTTAACTTGGAACATATAATCATAGTAATAAGAAAACAAACCAATTGTACATTTTCATCACACTTGCCTTACACACTTTGTATAGAGAAAAACTTGAGTTGATAGTCAGGATTAAATTTAACTTTTATCCCCAGAGAGAATCTGTGAAAATTCAATTTAAAACAACAACCTTTAGGAAAGGCCTACTATATATCTGGCTCTAAGCTAAGGAAAAGTGATGCTGAAGTTTTTAAAGCATCATCTCTGCCCAGAATGAGCCTATAATCTAGTGAGAGATCAACATACTCACTTCCACAGAATAAAAGACAGAGAATGGTACAAAGAATTTCAAGAAGACAAAGCCAAGGGATTAATTTCTCCTTGGGATGGGGCAGGAGTTGTCTTTGAAGGAGGAAGACAAGTTTAGACATATTAGTATAATTTCAACAGTTAGATATGGTAGTCATGGGAGAATCAACATTCTGCTTATGGATGAGAGTACAAAGAGAGTCGTCAGGAGGAGAAAACACAGAGAATTGATCAGAGACTGGTAACAAGGCTGGTGTTTCAGAAGTGTGGGCTGCTGGGTAAGAGATAGCTACCAAACACCTTACCGAGACTGGATGGGTGAGGGCTCTATTAACTATGCTAAATACTTCGGACTTGACTCAGTAATCAAAGGAGAATCACTAATTTTTTGAGCGGAGGCATACATCAACTAAATGGAAATTTTAGGAAAATTGACTTGATTATAAGATAATTGGAAGGGAGAAAGCTGAAGTCCAGTTTGACTATTGCCATAATCTTAGAAATAGGCAATAAAGTCTTGAACTAGAGCAGTGCCCATAGAGAAAAGGGGGAAAGAGTAGAAGCCAGAAGCACAGGAGAAGGATAGGAATAGGACTTACATAGTGACTCTTAGATGTAAGGCGCAATGGGAGTGAGAGTTGAATTCTGAGACCTACTGGGTGATAGGAAGGATGATGATACATGGACAGTGATGGTAAGGAGCCTAATGATTTTGCTCCACTGTCTGATTCCAATTTCACTGCCACCGCTGCAGCCAAACTCCAGTAAACAGTAAATTCCAGCTCAAACTCTGAGGTCCAAAAATTAAATCACATTGGGAAATCTAATTCTCTCTTTATCCCACACTACAGAAGCCATTTCTGGAGGTCAACAAGTATTAAAATTCTGTAGTTTTCTAAAAACAATAGTTCTGAAAACTACCCTAAATATATGTCTTGAACTCCACTAGATAATTCTAGTTATTATCTAGTATAATAACTATACTAGATAATATATCTAGTATATAACTATACTGATAACTGACGCCAAGAGATAGTATAATAACTATACTAGATAATAGTATATCCCTTCAGACTACTGTCCAACCAGAGAATCTGACCTGAGCATCCAAAGACTGTCATTGAATTTGTTTCAGTTGCTTCCTCTTTCTATGTGAGACAACTCCCAGTGGTTACCAAGAAGTCATACTCTACTAGTGAATCTTATCAGTAGAGGAAGAATGTGGACAGTGATTGGTAGGCAACTGAAGGTTGGCCTTTAATGACCTATTCAAAAATAATGTTTTATTAAAGTAGTTTAAATGTTAAAAATAATAATAAACTAAAGGGGAAATGGAGTCAAACAATACAATGGGTACCCGTATGGATGGGAACTCAGCGTAGGCAATATGTCAGAAAGCTCCTACAGGTAGCCAGAAACATTTGGCCAAAGATATTGCCCTTGTCTCTCTGATAGATTTTTTCTAAATGCACTTAAATATGAGCACAAACTCTTTTAAAGTTATATCTCTGGGTCTAAGTTCTTATAAGCACATCATCACAGAACCTTAATGATTCTATGCTCTCACTCTACCAAGTTCAAACTAGGAAGAAGAGCAGAACACTTGGAGCTTGAATGCCCCAATTAGACCCCAATGAGAGAGACTACAAGTATGTGTATTGCAGGTGTACGTGTGAACGTGGCGGGAGGTGGGAGAAAGATTATTCCCCGGGGTCACGCTGGTCTCATTTGGGGGTTTTGGTTTGAGTGATGTGACACCAAGAGACAATAAACATGTCAATGTCTAGTGAGCAGACGAGGTAGAGAGCTGAATGAGGAAGCCATGTGTGAGAGGATGAAGGGCGGGACAGAGGAGAAGATAGAGAAACAAAAAAGACAAAATAAGACATAATAGGAATGGGTTTTGAAACAAATTATGTGAATAGGGACATTCCTCTTGTGTCCACACCTCTCTATGCATAGCTTACTCTGCTTTGCTTGGTCAAGAGATGTGTTCTCTGATGCCAGACCTCAGTGGGTGTTATAGACCTAGTGTTGGTACCAGAAGGCCAACAGAGATACCATCGTGTCCAGGCTTTTCTCTCATGGGCACCTATAATAACTCTTTTCACGGAGTCTAAGAGCCAGTAGGACATAGCCGGGACCTTGGGCCTCATCTTTTCTACCCAGACTTTCACTTTCATCCTCATTTAACCACTGCCAAACCATTGCTCAGGCTTTTGAGCAATTCAGGTGAGCTTCACTAGGAAGGGGCAGGGCTTTATGCACTGCCAGTGGTCCCTAGAGGATGCAGGTCCAGTGCACCTGCTCACATGAAACTCAGCACAACACTAGTCCCATTTTCTCCTGCACAGTCAAATGACACTTTTCACACGCCTTTTGGACAAAGAAGACAGCTCAAAGGCATCTGCCGGTTACCACAGGGGAGTCATTTTATAAACACCTTTTCAGCAACCCCTAACAATTGTCTCCAGTGAGATTTTGTACCTGAATCTTCCTTTTGAGGTAATGGGGAAGTATCTTTACAAGGACCAGCCACCACCTCTCCACCCTTGTTAGCCCAGCTCAGTGCAGAAAACTTCTTCCTCTTCCTCTTCCTAACTGGGATTCAACAATTCAATTTCATGGACATTAACTGAGCATCTACTATATACAAAGCTATGAGATAAATCAGGACAGTAGAGGGATGAGCCTAGCATGGAAAGCTACTTGAGGCAAGTTGTATTTTTTAAAGATGGCCTCATCGATACAGTCTATCCCACACGCTTCCTTACAATGTGATTTTTGAGAGGCAGGCTATACATTCTATCCCCTTGAGTCTGGGTAAGGCTGTGGCTACTGCAGAAATGAGGCTCTGTGACATCCAAGGGTACATTATAAAAAAATATATAGTTTCTGCCCTGTTCTCTGGGGATGTATGCAACCCAGCCACCATATTCTGAGGATGCCAAGCAGCTCCACGGAAAGACCATGTGTGGGTGTCCTGGCCACCATCTCACTTGAGGTCCCAGCTGGAAGCCATCACAAACACCCACAAATGAGCAAGTGAGCCTTCACATTCCAGCCTTAGCCTCTGAGCCATCCCCACCGATGCTGAGTGGAGCAAAGATGATGCCCCCTCCTAGCCTTGCTCAAATTGCAGATCCATGAGCAAAAAGAAAAAAAACAAAAATGTTGTCATTAGTTTTAACCTCTAAGTCTTGGGATCACTTGTTACTTCATAATAGATAACCAGAACAGCAGGCATAGCATGACCTCAGAGCGCTCACAGTCAATTTAGGGAAATAAACACGTTCACAAATGACCATAATATGTCAAGGTATAACACAAGGACCTTAAGAGAGCCACAAATGAAAATGAATGTGCACACCTATGTGTGTACATCCTGGTTTATGCAGAGTCAATTTCTGAATACATTAAAATTAATAGTAGTTACCTCTGTGGAGTAGCCCTTAGGTGTAAGGGAGGGAAGACTCCTTTTTGTCTATCTCCGCGTATGCTTTACGCCTTGCCTTATTTATACACATACTTCTGTAACTTCAAAAACAGTTTAAGTGTCTAAAATAATGATAAAGTTGGGGGGGGAGATAAATGAGTGCTACATGCACTTTATGGGGTCCGAATGCAATGAAGCAATGAAAGCTATCAGGAAGAACTTCATCTTCTCTCTCTGCCTCAGTGTTCACCTCTGTAGGACATAGTACCAGCCTTGTAGGATTCTGTGGATAGTCAAGCACTGCACAAGTCCCTGCCACGAGGAAGCCCTCAACAAACATGAATACAAAGATCCAAGCATTCCTGAGCTGCTGAGCGTTGCCGTGGCGTGTGGACAGAATAATCAGACTGTTGCTTTAGGAAGAGAGACCTTCTCTCTCGTATGAAGATTAAAGGGTAAAAAGGAACCAGCATTCTTAGGTACATTATAAGAGAGCATATGACAGCAGTGATTACAGTGTGACTTCTGCCAATCCCACACTGACTTACTCCTTTTCCAAAATGTGAAGAGACCACTAACTTAAAACCTCCCATCCCACTTCCCCATTTGGCTTCCCCTTCACGGTTTTCATCGGGTGTAACAAGTTGTCTGCGTCTTACAGATGACTGCCGTCCGCAGGAGGCCAAGATTAGTGTTTACAGCACTTTTGCATCTAACGTTCATTTTTAGCCTGTATTTTAAGAAGCTGGGCATCATCTCAGTTATGCCAGAGGAATACTGATCTTTCCATTTGTTCTGTGTAGTTTCCCCATTCGAGTTACACAGGATGAGGTAGGTCACCCCAAAGACAGAGAGGGTTAAGTTAACTAACTCCTTCTTCCTCAGAGTGCCCCATGTTCTAAAACGTTTGTGAAAACACAGTCTAGTTCTCAAGGTATGAAGGGTTGGCGGACTCAAAAAGAAATGGAGAAGGCGAAGTTGCCCATGAGATGACATGATGCGAGAGTATCACCATAGTATTTTCATAATCGACAGTGAGTTATCTTAAGTGCTGTGTGTTTCAGGGCAATGGCATCATCATTATGCTTGCGGAGTCAAATGAGTAACGAGCAGTTCCTCTCTGACTCAGAAACTTCTGTTGTTTCCTGTTTGATTTAACTTCCCCCGGTATCTTAGAAACAGATGAACTATTATTTCAGCTCCTTAAAGGTGGCGGGGCTTGATGTCTTTTCTTATGAATCTGGTGTTTCGTCTCTTCCAAATTTCTGGCATTTCAGGCACAGTTTTAAAACTCCATTTTCCTTTCCTTACTTAGGGATGATACCAGCTTCTCAAACGCAAGAGAACTCTCTATGCTCACAATGAATTAAGCAACAACAAAAATAGTAAAAGAAAAGAGAAATCACGCTAAATGTGGTCAAGAGCCAGCTTATTCAATTTTACTAAAATGTAGCCACTTTAAATCCCTTTTGGTATAAACAGGGATAAAATTAAATAAGCCAAGAGAATGACTATGTAACAAACAAATCTTGCTGATTCCATCACTGGGTAGCGAATATGAACAAATGTCCGCGTGAATTGTAATGAATATACAGACTGTACAAACTGCATACTCGGAGTGCTCCCTAGCACATAGGGCGGGATTGGATAGGGACACGAAGCATCCCTAATTAGCTCTATCTGAAGTTCTTGAAGGGGAAAAGCATTACCTACAAAGATTTGGTGGCAACACTTAGCAGGGACTTCTGAAAGTTGGTTCAAGCTGCCAGCAAAAATAATAATAATAGTCATTGTACACGGGATTGGTGTGATACCCCAGTCATCCCCAGCCCTCCTCCAGACCATTTTCCCCTGCTTTTCATTGTCTCTGTCTATGGCAACATTCTGGAAAAGGAAGTGAAAGGAAGGTCATGTTCAGATAGCAATCAATAGTCAGTGATTCTCTTTTTTATCTCCTAAGTACCCTTTTATCACAGGTCTTTAGCACAAAGGGTGCCTCAACAAGAAGGCTCTCTGTCTAAGATGAATAAGGTCTGAGGATCTCATATATTCCATGGGACTCTAGTTGCTAACCCCATATTATATAATTGAAATTTGCCAGGAGAATAGAACTTAAATGTTCTCCCACACCAAAGAAAGGGATAAAGAGGTGAGGTGATGGATGTGATAATTAACTCAAGGAGGGAAAGCCTTTCACAATGTGTACATATGTCAAATCGTCGTGTTATACATTTTAAATATCTTACAATTTTGTCAATTTTACCTCAATAAATTTGGGGAGGAAGGTGTCTACTGAGGTTGACATTACTTCAAAACAACAAGAGAGAGAGCCCCACTAACTCATGGCCTGAGGCTGAACACACCTTCTATTCTTAGCCACACAGGCCATACCTCTTTCTCCATCACTAAAAGTGCCTCTTCAGTGGTCTGATTAAGACCAATCTGACACCTGCTCTATCTTCATGCCCTCTAGGTAAGGAATTTCTACATTCTCTGACCCATTTGTTAAAGTGCGCACGCGCACACAGCCCCTCAACTAGCATAGACAAAAACGTTGTAATTAGTTTATGTGTTCTTTATTTTATGTAGTCTTACAATAAGTAAGATTTTTTCCATAAAAAAAAAGTGGTTTTTAAAAAATAATAAAACTTGTAGAGTATGTCAAAGAGTCCATATATTTGCTGGGTTACATAGGAATTGCTGATGTTAACAATGATCTCATAGTCCAGGCACCTCTTTCCCTGTCCCCAAGGGGGGGGGGGGGTTCAACTACAGTACCTCAGGGTATCTTTTTGGCCAAGAAATAACATCTCTAAGCCCATGACAACCAGCACTCAGCAGACAGTACAAACAAAAACAAAAAGAGAACAAAACAGGAAAGGAACGCCTAGGGACACTCCCGGAGTGTCAGGATGGAGTCTTCAGGGCTCCTCACTGACTGCTGATTCTGGAGTCCTCCGGACTGTGTTTCTCCTCTAATGAGGCCCACTTGCCCCCAAGAAGACCCTTTGTTTGCCTTGGATTATGAACTGCGTGTTTACATCCCCACCCCCGCCAAATTCATATATTGAAACCCTAATACGCAACGAGGTGGTAGTTGATGATGAAGTCTTTGGGAGGTAATTTCGTCATAAGGGTGGAACCCTAGTGACGGGATTAGTGCCTTTGTAAGAAAAGACAAGTGGGGGCACCTGGGTGGCTCAGGCATTAAGCGTCTGCCTTTGGCTCAGGCATGATCCCAGGGTCCTGGGATCGAGCCCCACATCGGGCTCCCTGCTCAGCGGGGAGTCTGCTTCTCTCTCTGTCCTTGCTCCTCCCCTGCTCATGTTCACTCTCTCTCTCTCTCTCTGTTTCAAATGAATAAATTTAAAAAATCTTTAAAACGTACAAATAGCAATAGAAGGAGGAGGGGGAGAAGTAGAAGGCGTAGGAGTCTAAGCAGTAGCGGAAGAAGTGGCTATTGCTGTACGAGCTGTAGTCGTAGTAGTAGTAGTGCAAGTAGTAGTTTACTAGCAGTAGCAGCAGTGGGAGGAGTAGAAGTACAAATAGCAGTAGTAGTAAAAACCGTGGTGGTGGTGGTTGTAGTTGTGCAAGTCATAGCAGTGGGGGGGCGGGGTTAGTCATAACATGAATAAGGATATCGGGACGCTGCAGGGAGAATGAGGAGGAGGGAGGAGTTAAGTGGAGACCCTGGACATCACAGGCAGATCAAGTTGAAGAGCGGTCGTGGCCAGCGTTAGGATACAAAGGTTCAAAGAAAATGAGGGGAACAAAGAAAACTTTATGGAGGGCATCCTGGGGAACTGGCAGCGTCGCTTCAGCCTTGCCGGCACAGATCCTCTCAAATGGGTTATTCACGAGGTGGGTCCATCCTCAGAGCTCAGTCTGGGCCTCACGCTAACTTCCAGGAAAGTTAGATCTGCAGTCGGGCACCAGAAGAACCCTGGGATCCAGCAAGACACATTCAAGATTTTTGTTCACAAAAAAGAAATCACCATTTATATATAGTTTTTGTAGAACGTGTATTTAGTAACACTGAGAAAACGCCCCCAAATTTTAACAAACCAAGACATCCCCAGAACCAGAGATGAATGGTTGTTATTTTCCCAGAGCTTGGCCAAGTTTGGTTTGCATGATTTACTGCCCTCTCCCCCTAGTGCTTCTGGAATCCCTGTGTGTGCCTGGGTCACACGCATCAGGAAGGTGCCTCCCGTGGAGGAGGGACCTGAAAGCATCAGACCCACACAGTTTTTGCCTCTCTCCTTCAGATTCTAGACTGCCTCTCCAGGAAATTTTCCCTGACCAACCCTCTCCAAAGCCATTCTGAGCATCCCTCTTTTGAACTCATGGTCCTACAGCATGGGGGATTTTTCTTACCACACCATATTATTAACTGGCTCTTTCTTTTCCATATTTTCTAGTAGGTTGCCCCTCCCTCAGGGCAGGGTCTCAACTCTTTTTCACTTGTGTCTGTAACACCTACCAGAATGCCTGGCGATTGGTGCTCTCCTTAGATTTGCTAAACGAGTTACTGAGTGCTAGAGATAGACGCAGTGGCAGGGTTACCTGAGAGGTTAACAGCACCAGGATTTCTAAGAGGAAACAAAGGGGTTTATGTGACGTGGAGTACAACCCCAGACTAAACAGGCTCCACACTTCTGAAGACACTGAGTGACTCCACGGGCATTTCAACCTACCTATAGACATTCTGATTTTAAATTAGCATTTTACAATTCTGTTCCTGACTTCTATATTTACAAAACAGCAGCTAAAATCATAGCTATACTACCAGTAGGCATGTGCTCGCTGAAAGATGACCTGGCCCAAGTGACAAGATGTTCCTATAAATAGGCATTTGAAAATTTGGCACTTGGGGGACAGTGTTTGGTGACAGCCAAAACTGCCCTTAGAGAGAAAGGAGAGATGAGAGAGGAAAGAAAGAGAGCATGGCGGAGTGTGAATTCACACACATCATCTGCTTGGAGTCACAGAACAAAGCAGTGACACAATGAACATACCATGATGATTCAGGCTCTGGAATCGGTGACATCACCTTTTGAGATCCAACAGCCAGAATCTCCTATTGTGGGCTGATGGCGAAGCCCACGGGATGTTACTAAGAGAAGGGAGAAAAAATGTTCTTCTCTATATAAAACAACTCAGTGATGACTCAATGGAAAATACAGCTTGAAATGCACCTAATTTCTGTTCAAGTTTATTAGAAATGATTACATTCATGTTTGAACCAAATGCATTGATACCTCCCAAAAAGGAATGAGAAAACAATATTCTTTTCTACAATGCTGACATACATGGCCACTCACTTTGGACATCTGGGATTAGGTGGTGGTAGGCAGGCTAGTACAAGGGAACATAGGAAGAGATCCCAGAGTAATTTGAGGAGACAGAAACTGAGAGCATAAACTTGAGTGTGGACCAGGGATCTGGTATGCTGAAGACAAGCATGTTAGGGCCCAATTCTGGAAGGGTTTGATTGGAACCAAGAGGTCAAGATGAGAACTAAAAATGCAGGGAAATAAATCCTCCTGGACAAGGAGCAGAGCCTACAAGAGATAGATATGTCCAACTTCCCGGGAGAGACAAGCGTTTGAAGAAAATAATCAGAGCTTCAAATTTCTCTAAGACATTTTAGAAAGTCCAGTTGAAATGACAGTGGGAAAAGTTGGACAATTCTGTGTGTATTTATAGAAAAATAAAGGCAACAGCTAATAGACCAATTACATATACCTTTGTTGCTGACCCCCTCCCCAATTTATAATAGAGTATGAATTGGAAAGTTCACAGACTTAAAGAGAAATGCTACCGACTGAATTCCAAGACTCATTCCTTTGAAAACATCTTAGCCAGACATTTTAGAGGTAACATTGAGAATCTACGTGACATCTGTAAAAACATGAGTTTGGGCAGAGAACTGGTTTGTTTTAGAGAAAAACCGGCTTCTATCAACATATCCCAGGAGATGGATTGGCAGCTCTTCCCACAGTTAGAGAGAGAGGCAACTATCCTTGCAGTTTTTCTATTGACTCTCTTGCTTTGAAGGGGTTGTCCAAGAGCGTTAATGGTTTCATTATTTTTATTCATTCTAGAATTCCTCCCACTCTGCCATCATCCCTGATTTAGGATCATATTTGTGTGTCTCTCACCATTTTCAATGATCTGCCCTTTTTCCTTTGTCTCTGTATTGCCCCTATACTTTTTATCTTTTTATTGAAAATAAGCTTTTTTCCATTATTATCTGTTTTAGGCAGCTTATAAGAGATAGAAATCCCTACCACTACTTATAACCATGGTGAACATTTGTCATGATCTTTCAAGTCCTTTTTCATTGTTATTATTTTTAACTAGATACATAAATAATTATGTATCCCCTTTGGTTACACTTAAAGCACTATCTAGGGGCGCCTGGGTGGCTCAGTCGTTAAGCGTCTGTCTTCGGCTCAGGTCATGATCCCAGGGTCCTGGGATCGAGCCCCACATCGGGCTCCCTGCTCAGCGGGGAGTCTACTTCTCCCTCTCCCACTCCCCCTGCTTTTCCCTCTCCCACTCCCCCTGCTTGTGTTCCCTCTCTCGCTGTGTCTCTCTCTGTTAAATAAATAAATAAAATCCTTAAAATAAATAAATAAAGCACTATCTAATAGCCATGTTCTCTTCTCACTAAGAACTATTCATGACATGATTTTAATTGTGGTGGGATAGTCCACCCTAAAGCTATGCCATATTTTCCAGTTATTACCAACTAATCCAATTTTATTAAATATTAAGTAGTTTCTAACAGCTCACTATTAGAAATAATGATGTGATGAAAACTTGAACACAAATATTTGTCCACATAACCATTTTCTTAGGATAAATCCTTATATAAAAATATTGATTTGAAAAACACGGCTGTTTTCAAACTTTCTGTGGCTATTGGTGAATTATTTTTAGAAAGGTTGTACATGCAACCATCCATCCACCCTGCAGAGCTCCTGACAACCTTGATTATTCCCAGTTAAAACTTGCTCTTTGAAAAATGCCACCTAATTTTTGCTGTAATTTGAATTTTTGAAAATTTGTCTCTCTTGTATTATTAGAGAGTATGTTTAATATTTCCTAGCCACTTCCATTCCTCTTTTGTGGTCTTCTTATAGGTATGTGTGAAAAATAACAATTTCTTAAATACGTTCACTGTTTATCTTATTTTTCTTGTCTTAGGATATACAGAAAATTTTTATTTTATCCATCAGTATTTTCCTCTGTGATTTTCTTAATTGCTTTTAAGTTTAGAAAAGCTTTCTTCATCCAGAGATCAGATGATACCCATCTATATTTCTTCCGAGTTATTTTGGCTTAACTATTTAGATTTAACTTCTGAATTTATGTGGAATAAAATGGGTAATTATTTTTATGGAGGGGGTATGCTAAACTGAATTTTTAAAGTCTAAATAACTACTTTCCCCAAATAGCACTGTAAAACTACCCACCTTCTGTTTCACTGATTTATGGTGCTTCATTTTTCCTATTAAGCTTTTCTATATTCTATTTCCAGTCTATTTATTTTTATTACATTAAGAGCTCTGATCTTTAGCTAATGCAATGTTGTTCTTACTATTTTGTTTTTTTGTAACCCAGCAGAGTGATAAAGCTAAGCTAAGCTAAGCTAAGCGCTTGTTCTCAGATTTTAACTCTACCCCTGACTAGCTATCTAACAATGGGCTGGTTATGGCCTTTCTGTGATTCAGTTTCCTTCTCTGTAAAATGGGCCTATCAATGTTAGTTCCCTCATGAGGTTCTGAAGCTTACATTAGTTTGTAAAATAATGAGCTCGAACCAGTGCTGGGCACATACAGAGTGCCACAGAAGTGCAGGCTATTTGTCGTCCTTCTTCTGTGTTAACAGGACAAGCCCATGTAACCCTCATCTTTCAACGCTTTCATAACTACTCTATTTTTCTTGGGAGTAATCCAAGTTTTCATATGGAAATAGATTTATTTTTTTCTGATGATAAACAATGCATACTCATTATAAGAACAACTTTCAGAAAGTGCATAAATGTAATTTAAAATCACTTATAACCCCATCACCTAGAGACACATGGGGGAAAAATGCCAAATATTAACTCTTCGTTAGTTGTGTGTGACGTCTTATGTGGGTAGCGGGTGTCTGAGAGACCAAGGCACAGAATGGATGTCCACACTAAACGTGAAATGACACTACAGTAGTCAAATGCCGGTTTTGCCCTCTGAGACTAAATGTCTCAGAGCTATACCATGTCTGACTTGACAGCTTCAGTTTTGTCTTTCTCTGCTTCTTCTACCAACTAAAGACCAACCAAAGTCGTGAACAGAGAAAAGAGTGTTCTAAGAAAACAGAATCCCAGCTGTCGTTTTTTTAGGTAATAATGACTCACTATAGAGTTACATCATGCCGAACCGTAACTGATGCAGAGTTCTCTGCAGACTTGAGGTGGCTGCACTATCTAGGAGAAGGCTTCCAGGAAGAGGTATCTGTACCCCTCCACCTGGGCTGCTGTCTAGTCATCTCAGGATCAGTATCTCCTAGCATAAAATACAGACAGGAGGTAGAAGACGAAACTGCATCTATCATTTGCTAGGCATTCTCTGTCCAAGGGATGGACAAACATAGAACAGATTACTTGGTCCCACACAGATGTGAAGAAATCTGTTATCCATTTGGAAAGCAGATTTCTCTATTTTGGCTACCTGTGACTCTTTATAAGAATAGTTTCAATAGGGCACCTCGGTGGCTCAGTCGGTTGAGCATCTGCCTTCGGCTCAGGTCATGATCCCAGGGTCTTGGGATTGAGCCCTGGGTCGGGCTCCCTGCTGGGCGGGAAGTCTGCTTCTCCCTCTCCTTCTGCCTCTCTCCCCACTCCTGCTCTCTCATTCTCACACCCACTCTCTCTCAAATAAATAAATAAACAAAAATCTTTTTAAAAAGAATAGTTTTAATATAAATTAATTTTTAATAAACTTTACTTTTTAGAGCAGTTTTAGGTTTACAGCAAAGTGGAACAGGAGGTATAGAGTTCTCACATTCCTCTTACCCCTGCACATGCGCAGTGTCTCCCACTATCAACATCCCACACCAGGGGCTTTGTTAGAATTATTGAACCTACACTGACACATCATTATCACTGAAAGTCCATAGTTTACATTAGGGTTCACGCTTGCTGTTGTATGTTCTGTGAGTTGGAAAAAATACATAATGACATGTATTCACCATTGTAATAAGTACGGATTAGTTTCATTGCCCTAAATATCCTCTGCACTCTACCTACTCACCCTTCCCTCCTCCTAAACCACTGATCTCTTTACGGTCCCCATAGTTTTGCCTTTTTAAAATGTCATAGAGTTAGAATCATACAGTATGTAACCTCTCAGACTGGGTTCTTTCACTCAGTAATATGCATTTATAGTTCCTCCGTTTCTTTTCATGATTTGATGGCTCATTTATTTTTAGTACTGAATAATATTCTATTGTGCAGACATACCACAGTTTATCTATTCACCCACTAAAGGACATCTTAGTTGTATCCAAGCTTTGAAAATTATGAATAAAACTGTTATAAACACCTTTATGCAGGTTTTTTTTATGGACATAAGGTTTTTTTTTTAACTCATTTAGGTAAATATCAAAGAGTGAAATCATTGTCTTTTAGGGTAAGAGTATTTTTAATTTTGTAAAAAACTGCCAAACTGTCTTCCAAAGTGGCTGTACCATTTTGCATTCCCACTAGCAATGAATGAGAGTTCCTGTTGTTCCGTATCCTGGCCAGCATTCAGTGTTGTCAATATTTGGGATTTCATTGTACTAATGGGTATGTAGCAGTATTTCATTGTTGTTTTAATTTGCAATTCCCTAATGACATATGATATTGGGCATCATACAAATGCTTATCCACCATCTGTATATCTTCCATGATCAGGAGTCTGTTCAAATCTTTTGCACACTTATTTCATCAGTTTGTTCATTTTCTTATTGTTGAGTTTTAAGTGTTCTCTGTACTTTAGGGATAACAATTTATCATTAGATATGTCTTTTGCCAGTATTTTCTACCATTCTGTGGCTTGCCTCTTCATTCTCTTGACAGTGCCTTCTACGAAGAAGAAGTTTTTCATTTTATATCAATTAATTTTTGCTCCCAGAAGTGCACAAATGTAACAAAGCTGTTAAGTGCAAGTTTTTCTGCCACCCCGCAATGAGCCACTGGGGGCCCCAATATTGGGATAAAGAAACTGGAGAACAAGTGTGGTGTCCATGTCCTTCCAGGCTCCCTGAGGGAAGAGTAAGTGGCTCTGCTGCTCTCAACTGCCACCCCAAACTGTGCTCCCCCCCTTTCCCCGGGGAAGTCTAAAAGCACGACTGGAGCAGGGAAAGAGAAGCAGCAAGTCCTCAAAGCTGTGAGGCGCCCTTGACGAGGGTGGAAGAGAGTGACTCTGCTGGTTTTTCATCCACTCCCCAAGGACACACCTGTCACCACTGAGCCCAGTGCAGGGGCCACCCAGAGAAGCATTCTTCAAGCCAGGGCTAGGGGCTGTGGGAAGGGGGTTCCAGCGTGTCCTGGCTAACTTTGACATCTGCATAGACAGTGGCCTTGCCAGTTCACTTACTGTATCTATTGGAACTGAGGGGAAAAAAGAGCCGTGGAGAGAGGGCACAGCGCTGGGGCAACTTGCAAGCAAACTCAGGGGAAGAAGCCAGTTTGTGTTACCTTGTCATATTCCATGAGCAAGCGCAGGCTGCTGACTGAGCAGACCCAGCCCCAAGAGGCTGGGTGGTAGTGTTGGGGAAGGGCGGTGTTACATGGATAAGATCTTACTGGAGCTGGACCTCCCATCTCAATAATTTGGAGAGGCCCCCAAAGAACACTCTGAAAACTGTCATGTGGATGCCTACCATACACAGACCTCAGCCCGCCACTCAACATTAACCAGAAAAAGAATCAAAATCTTGACTAGAGGAAGGATGAAAACTTCACCATGAAATGTGAAAAACTTGTCCTTTTCTTCTCCTTCTTCCCTACCCCAGATCTCCTCCAATTGTAGTAGCCTGGGAGAGGGAGAGAGAGATGGTATCCCAGGGACATACCACAGCCTATCCTTCCATTCTAAGACCTTATATGAATGGATAATGTCAAAGGAGATACTTTTAAATTGGATTGAGATTGAATTTTTATAACACAGAGTCAGTAGTGTTTTGTTTTCATTTTTTTATAGAAAAAACAAAGACCATGGTATCTGCCCAAGGAAAAAGGAAATTTGACCAAGCTTAAGTAACTGGAGAAGAAAAAATTGTTACTTTCATGTATATGCCCACAGGCAAGTTCACACTAGTCAGTAAACTCACTGCTCAAAGTAAAAAAAAAAAAAAAAAAATACATATATATGTATATGTACATATATATATATCAGTATATGATATTGTTGTTAGGAAAAGTGCTCCCCTAAAGTGCTCACAAGTGAAAAGTAAAAGAATGCACTTAGAATATCAGATTTGTGGTATATTACAGGACTGGAAACATGGATTTTAGAGTTAGAAAGACCTGGATTCAAATCCCAACTCTACTATTTGCTACCTCTGTGACTTCTTAAAATCCTCATAGAAAATCACCACAATGATGCCTCCTAACAGAGTCAGTATAAGGATCAAAGAGGAAATATACCAAGCCTAATACCTAGGAGATCATTAAGTGCTCAAAAAACGGTAGCTACTGTTAGCATTTCTTTCTTCATCATTTATTTGTCCTTACCATGCATTATCAGGGTTATTTACTGAGAAGATACTCAGTAGCATCCAGAGAAATAACAGCACTGGTCAAAATATATTTAAGTTGAAATTTGGGTTTATGGAAAATCACTGAAAAATTTCTATTTCAGAGTAAACAAAAATCTTCAAAATAGCTAGCGTTCGGCAATAACTTAGGTACCCTAGTTTAGGGACTACTTCCCAGGTGAAAATATGAAAGCATTGAGATTTGTCCCACCATCTATGCCTTATCACAGTGCATCAGGATCAGAAGGGCACTTAGGGAGGAAAGTAAGGTCCAAAGAGGCTAACTAATTTGCCTAGGGACAGTCTGGTCGCATCCCACCCCCACCGGTCCTTCATATCCCCCATCCATTAATTTGTTAGCTGTTTCAGTTACAGCATACATTTAAGTGCCTCTAAATTTTATCTTTGTCTTTGAAGAAAGGCACCTAACTAAGGTATCAGCCTGCTTCCTCTACCCTTCCTGCTTCATCTTGGGAGAGTACCTGGCAACAGTCAGGTGCAAGCGAGCCAGCCGGTTCAGTACGACCTGACATCGCACTGAATTACCAGAAAAGGATTTCATTTCATTACAGCCTTATGATTTGTGGTCCCTGTTCCTTTCCATTTTTCTCCTCATTCATTACTCCTTTCATGAGGAGTGGGTGGCAGATATGAACAAATCACTGAATTTGATGCATTTCTCTTTGTTCCCTTCTAGAAGTTCTTATAAAGGTTTTCCTGAGGAAAATCAATTAACTATTGACTTAAATACTATTTGGGGATCAATGACAATTCCAATTAACTGTGCCATCTGGGTTGCTTATTACCACTCTTGGGAAACATTTGTAAAGGTGAGAAAGTGTGTCTCCCACCCTCATGTTTATGCATTTTCTGGTCTACGATCTATCTTCAGACGTTGTCCCCCAAGATCCAAGAACTAGCCTCCTGGTTGGTCACACCTTAGCTCTGTCTGCCCCAGACCATTTTCCTGGCCACAGAGGGCTTAGCACTGACATTTCCCTTCTCTCCCCACCGCAAGTGTAGTATTTACTAATTGCCTTATTTTGTGCCACTCTCCTAAGCGCCTTGTGTGCATTATTTCTGTAAATCCCAGAGGTAGACATATGGTTGTCCTCTTTTAGAAAAGAGAAACCTGAATTTCAGACAAGAAAAGCACTTTGTGCAAAGCTACAAGGGATTCAAACCCAGGTCCGTGTGACAAAGGCACTTCCTCTTCATCTCAGCTGCCGTGAGTCTCTCTCAGAACCAGGCTCCTGGTGTCCTCCAAACCAAGAGTCCTCTAATGAGATTAACAAACTAGAGAAACCCGACACATCTTTCTCAAAGGTAAGGTCCTTCGATACCTGCATCTTTTACCAGATGAACGTTCCCAGGGATATTCCCCCACCTCCCACCCCGACTTCCTGTCAGTATCGCTACAGGTAAGACCCAGGAACCAGTACTCGAACACTTGTCATTCTTAAAAGTTTGGGATCCATTGCCCTGTACCTTTGACACCCAGTCCTGGCGACAATGCGCTGACCCCTGGTGGTCTAACCCAAAAGGGTGACTGCCATCATGACGATTTGAGGGAACACTTGGTGATCTGCTCACGGCTCACCTTCTGGCTGCAACTTATTCAACTGAGCTTCAGCTGCCTCTGTCTGAGTTCTGCTTACCTTCTTCAGGCCCATCACACAAAAAGGACCTGAGAGCAACTAGTTTGCTGACCTTTTTTTTCTTGTCACAGCTACGAAAAGAGATGGCTTTTTTGTTCAATAAATATTTTGATTGTTTATTCTTTGCAGATGATACAGAGCTGAGGAGACGCGCACACACACACACTCACACACGGTGAATTTCCATGAGCAGTCCTACACTGTTTTTATCACGGCGGTATCAGGCTTGAGCTCCAGTGCTTAGCCAACTTAAACTTGGCTCCTAACCAGCTCTTTCTTTTCTTTCCTCTTAATAAGAACTTTCAACGTTCTAGTCCATTCTTTTCTCTTTTCCCTTTTCCTTGCTGTAATGTCACACTCCCATACTTATTGGACCTTCCGGCTATGACCAAAAATAGTCCAGTTTGTCACAAACTCAACATTTGCCTTTACAGAAGACATTCCCACCACCAAATCCACTGACCCCATTAGTACAGAAAAAGTAGAATTCTAGTAAGAAGAATAACAAAAACAAAAAAGAGAGACTGAGTAACAAAAAGTAGAAGTCCAAGATATTTAGGAGAGAAACCAGAAAGAGCCAATCGGCTTACTCATTAAACACTTGAATGAGGAATTCCCAGCAATAATTCCCTCAATATTTTATTTACCTTAATATATAACACTTCATTAAAACTTGTTCACTTCCTCCCCTCCCAAACGCAAGAAAATAACGCAAAATGAGAATCAACCCACACATTCCAAACTCAAACTTACCATAGAACTTTGGTTGGCAAATCTCAGGCAGTGACTCCTCCTGGTCTCTGAGCCGGGGCACCCGAGTTTTCCTGCTGTCTTCTCTACATGAACTTACAGTCCCCTGCAATACCACAGGACACTGACGTTCTGAAAAAGAAATTTGATCTCTCCCTAATTCATACTGCCCTCCTCCTCTTTCCTGAAGGGGGATCCCATCTGTTTATTTTAGGACCTGGGCAAACTGCCTAGTATCAAATAACTTACAAATAAAGGGGGGGGGATAATAAAAAGTCAATAACACCTATGTGATTTTCAAGCCCCAAACAAATGGAAAACCAGGGTTCTTCATTTTATAATGAATCAAGTAGAGAAAGAAACCATTTCTTATCTGGAGTCACTCCCAAATAAATGTTTCACATGTGGCTTTTATGGGTACACTAAGCTCTCAGAGTTTCAAATGCTGCTTACTGTTACTATAAAATATCCTCTGCTTGTGTTTGTTTTCAGATTAATGAGCCTAATTTAATTGGAGAGAAGTTTCCTGCCATAATTTTTTTAAACAAAATGTAAGACTTTTGGTTAACTTCATGCTGTCAACTAAAACCAGACTTACCTGAGATTTTTCTCTGAAGCAAAACAGTCATTGTTTATGTGTTCTTTTTTAACAGGAAACCAGGTTAGTTTTTGTCCACATAACATTCATTTCCAGGCCCTAGGAACAATATATAGAGAGAACATATTTGCTACATGTACAGAAACAAGCATATAAATGTGTATCATGGAAAAAAATAAATATACATCGTGGAAAATTTTCCACACACAGAGGAAACTTCATGAGTTGGTTTGGAAAACAAGTCACTTCAATGTTGTGGAAAATAGGACCTGTTCCTGCCTTTAAGGCAAAAGCTGCCGCTGATGGTCAGTTTGGTTATTCTGCCTGTAACCAGCTCTCCCTGCATTACTTTGAGATATTTGTTGTGTGTGATCAGCTGAAAGTCAATATATTGTAACCTGAAAAAAACACAAACCTCTTTCTCGAATTTGGTCATAAGGGACAGCCATTCTTAATAAAACAAAACAAAATGAAAACAAAAATTCTTGTTTCCCAAATCAACCTTGAACTGCTTAATTATTGAGTTTCTAAAAATAAAGGCAATTTTTGTAGTCATAAATACATTGGAAAACATTGAAGCCTGTATCTGTTGTGAAATAGAACCCTTCTATGTGCCACTATCGAATATTTAAAAATTATGGAGAAAGGAGTACTAATAGTTGAAAGTTTTACCCATGTAAAAGCAATCGGGCTTGTCTTAGGAGTTCCTTGTAATGAAACTGTATTTTCTGCCAGTTACTAGTCAAGGCTTTGTATTATGTGTTTAAAAATTATATTCACAAAAGGGCGCTTGGGTGGTGCAGTTGGTTAAGCGTCTGCCTTAGGCTCGAGTCATGATCCCGGGATCCTGGGATCGAGCCCCGCATCGGGCTCCCTTGCCCTGCAGGGTGCCTGCTTCTCCCTCTCCCTCTGCCTGCCGCTTTCCCTGCTTGTGCTCTCTCTCTGTCAGATAAATAAAATCCTTGAAAAAAATGGGTATCATTCCAACGTAAACAAAATTATATACACGAAAGAAACCACCTGTGCACATACTCCCAGTTGCCCGTATGATGCCCTCTAGTTCTCCTTCAGAATCTAGGCCTCAGGGCGCCTGGGTGGCTCAGATGGTTAAGCGACTGCCTTCGGCTCAGGTCATGATCCCAGGGTCCTGGGATCGAGTCCCACATCGGGCTCCCGGCTCAGCAGGGAGCCTGCTTCTCCCTCTGACCCTCTCCCCTCTCATGCTGTTTCTCTCTCGCTCGCTCTCTAAAAAATAAATAAAATCTTAAAAAAAAAAAAAAAAAAAAAGAATCTAGGCTCAGGGATCAGCCTGTCTAACCTAACAGCTCCCTCCATGGTGGGCCAAGAAGCTGCATCCCTCTCAATCCCAACTGCCCTAAGAATCCTTAGGATCCACCCGAATTCCAGTTCCCCGGAGTCTCTTAGGAGGCCTGAGAGAAATCTTTCCAGTGTTTGCTCTGCCCCTACCTCTGCTGGAGGGCTGGAGGGCTGGAGGTGGCTGGAGGAGCAATGCAGCTGTCCTCGGCGAGATCCTGGCCTAGCATAGAGCTGGGGGAGGGCACCGAGCGAGCACCTGGAGGAAGAGAAGGAGGGGTAATTCATGTGCCACTGCAAACATGATACAGTGCCAACAAAAACACCATTCTTTTTCCCAAGAAGTTCAAAGTGCTTTGCAAACATTAACTCATGAGCCCCAGCAGTCATGGAGGGAGTATTACTTTATTGCGCCCTTAGGATAACCACAGCAAGCAAAGTCACGAGGAAAGGGAGTCTAGGCATTGTGTTCGTTATCCCTCAGATGTTTGTTGAGCACCCGCTGTGTGCCAGGTACTAGAGGAAGAAGAACAAACAAGACAGACATGATCTGTGCTCCTACAGCCGCGGTGGGGGCACTAAGCTCCAGGCTACACTACTTACATTTATTTGCACGTTATTTTTGTCCAAATAGTTTAATGGAATGTGCTCCATTCTTCAGAATGTCTATAACGTGCTAAGTGCTGAGCAAACACACAAAAGAAAAATTTTTTAGGTTACACGTAAATCTCATTATGAGGATAGGGACTGGGAATATCAATTCAAAGTGCTTTCTCCTAAGATGCCATAAACAAAGCTTTATTGGGAGCAATCCTGTCTCTTGCGATGTTTATGGGATTACTATAGTCAGACAAGGAGAGTTAAGATCAGTAATATCACGCCAAGCAGTTTATATAAATAATCCAGCTTTTTAAAAATGATTAGTCAGGTGAGCAAGCATGTTTGGTGGAGCAGAGAGCCTTTATCCACAGGTCTTTTCCTGACCTCTCTTTTATTTTATGTGAAAAAAAAAAAATGGCAGGTCGGGTATAGGAAATGACACATGCCATTGTAAACCCTTTTCTTCAGGCACTGGATTCCAGATATTTTAGAGTATATGGTTATCTAAGACTAACTAGACATAACTACTTCTTAAAAATGCATGACTCTCTGATGCATCGGAAGGGATTTAAGCTGTTGTGTTCTAAAGATGCTAAGTAAGGATTCTAGTCTGTTCTGGGAGTCACTAACTCAACCCAGTTTGCACGGAACATAGAGGCTAGTGCAGTTCTCAGTCAGCAACTTACACATGTGTTTAAAGACTAGGGAATTATAATACCACTTTAAACCCAACTTTCCTCCCTAGTAAACACTTCTCTGACTAACAGAATATTATAGAGCTATAATATTGATTTGCCACTCACGTGTATTCGTTAACACACATACCCAGTGAGATTCAAGCTCCGTATCTCAGCCCTTAAATAGGGTTTTCATTTGGCCCCAAACTACCTTTCTGGCCTCAGGCACACCCTCCCTGTTATTCTAGCGAGAGCACAGATTTCCATAATACTATATCATACTTCTCTGGTACACTCTGCCTTGAAGGCTGCTCCTTGCCTACTACTCCAACCACACACACACACACGCACACACACACGCACACATGCACACACTTTGCCCATCTGGAAAATTTTTCATTCTTCAAGATTAGATGACTTCTTCTGGTTATTTCTTCCTCAATTCCCACATCACCACCTTATCACATACTTATTCATATAGGTATCTAAAGCCTGAATATCTCATGTATCAAGATCGTATCTTATTCCTTTGTATCTTCAGCAACTAGTATTACATTTTTCTTGAAGTTAAATTTTCTATAAAACATCAGTAGAGCACTTACTGAGGCTGGCAAGGAGATCAATTACACTTGGGTTTAGTCTTCAGCTGCAAGCACAAATGGGAGGTTTTAAAACCCTTTATTAAGCAGAGCTGCTGATGAATAGGATAAAATCAAGAAATTTTCAGTTGAAATCTTTTTTTTTATTAAAAAGCTACTACAACATCACTGTCGTTCAACTTTTCACCCTATGGATGACCAACGACTTAAGAGCTGGGGCCATATTCTACTCCAATGGTAATAATAGCACCGAAGAGAAAAGGGTAGGTATGCTTATGGAATGGCTATAGGGGATAAGAAAAGGCTCAGCCTCACCAGCAATGACAATGCTAGTGGACACAACTTATTTCTGGTTTCAAATCAAACAGGAGGAGAACAGGACAGAGAGGAATAGGGAAGGACCCAGAACAAAAGAAGGAAGGGGGGAAGAGGGGGGATTGGATTCCTGTACAAGATTCTCCTTAGAATTCATTTTGGCCATTTTTCTGTTTATGAAAGTGAGAAATACTGGCATTCTTATGGGTTGTACAGAACATGATGATAGGCCCTCGAAGGTAAATACTACTCAGTAAAATATTGCTCTGTCTCCCGGCCCTCTTGCAAAAGTTATGTTAAGGGCATCCTGCTTTCTTTCAATATGTTTAAGAAGGCTGCTTTCATTCTCTAGATTTGAAATATTGGTCTGTTTTCTAGTTTTACCCAGAATCAATTTCAGAAAGTCAATAGAAGTCAATAATCAAACAATGTCGCCTGGTACTTTTGTGTGAACCTCGTTTGTGTGTGTCTGTGTGTGTGTGTGCTTGTGTGCGTGCACACTTGTGTCCTCTTGTGCAAACCTGTGCATAGTGCATACGTATAAAATACCACAGCATTAGTGGGCGCAGTCAAGTCCCTTCACATATGTGATTAGCTCACTCGATCCTCACGACAACCTTTCAAAGTGGGTTCGATGCCTGACACATGAAGAGACTCAGTCTCAGGGAGATTTAGTATCTTATAGAATTAAACCCAAGCAATCTGACGGTACTCCCGAAGTTCTTTCTATCACATCAGACCATATGCATACATTAAAAATTATTAGAGACGTGGCTTTGATTCTTCACAGTTCTTTAAAAATGTCTGCACTGCATATTTTACACCCCTGCTTACTGAGCAGGAAGTAGACGTTCGAAAATGATTTTGTCCTGGATACCTGGAAATCCCCTAAGAAACCGTATCATTTAAAGGATGTGCTCCCTGATTAATTAGACCTCATCAACATGCAAGCAAATATTTGCTTTCAGAGAAAATCAAAAACTTTCCATCTAATTAATTCCTTAGCAGGCAATGCAAATTCATTCTTCCTGCCAAATCCAGCAGAGGGCAGGATGCTCCCACCAACAGCCCGGGAGCCGCCGGCGCCGCCCATCAAGCCCGCACAACTACCTAGCGGAGAGTGCTCAGCATTAGAGTCGCGGTCATTTTCTCATCTGGATCTGAGAAAGAGTTCGGGCTTGAGCCGAGGATAGGGGCTGCGGGATGAAGACTGGGGATGTCGGGGAAAGTTTTGCTTTGGAGTCTGCCCACGTTTTGCTGGGATTTGATCTTTAAGGTACCTGGAAACTAGCCAGTTCCAATTACCTTCCTGGAATAACCCGCTGAAGAGGCCGCCGTAGGGAATTAATGTAAGACAGAGCGTGAGCATTTCTGTTTCTAGATTTAGGCCATCTTGGGTTGCAGTGGGCCATTACACTCATGGGCCTTGTCAGCGCCCCTCCCCCACTCCAGCCCATCCTGCACCTATGATGTCTCCCTGTGTCCTCCGAAACTCCTAATGGTTCCTCACTTAATGGCCTCCTCTGTCTGACATTACTGCACAGCCCCCACTGATAAAAGAAAGTGAGCTCTGGGGCGCCTGGATGGCTCAGTCGGTTAAGCAACTGCCTATGGCTCAGGTCATGATCCCGGGGTCCTGGGATCGAGTCCCGCATCTCCCTCTCCCACTCCCCCTGCTTGTGTTCCCTCTCTCGCTGTGTCTCTCTCTGTCAAATAAATAAATAAAATCTTAAAAAAAAAAGAAAGAAAGAAAGAAAGTGAGCTCTGCCCACTAATTCAAATCCTCTCTCTGTCCCCAGGCCAGATTTTGGGGCCATCTCAGGAAAATTTCTGGAAATCCTGGTCTTGCGACCATCATCAAGAAATTTTCACCAAGTGAATCAAGAGGTAAAGGCTTTGTGTCAGGTCTTGGGTCTAAAAAGATACACACGTTCTTTCTAGTCCAGGTTGTAGTGTAGTAAATACAAAATGGAAGGGAGCAGGATGAATGCCTGAGTTCACAGGAGACCCCAACCAGTGCTTCTAAAGATGGCAGAGAAACTGTAGCAATCTCCTATCCCAGAGTTTTCAAACTATGGACAAAATGTTTGTCACCCATACCTCAGAGGCTCCGAGAGTGGAGTGGCGGCTGGGAATGGGGTGGTCAGTTGGGAACGTTCTGCATTATTCCCCACTCCCCTCCCCTCCTTTCCCCCCCCCCTCCAACCAGATGAAAGCAGTTCCATTTTTACCTGTATTACTTATGTATACTCTGGGTATTATACAATGATTTTTTTTTTTTTTAAAGAAAAGGGGTCTGTAAACATAAACAATCTACTCATCAATAATTACAAAAGAACAAATTTTAAAAGCAGTTTGAAAATCACTGCTCAAAAATCATTGCTTACTGTTGAATAACTGAGCCTGGAAAGGGGGAAAGACCTGAGGTGGACTGTAGGCTGGAGTACGAAAGAACAGGCACCTGAATACTTATATCTAGTCTCCAAAGCCCAAGATGCTTCCCAATAAAAATGGGGCTTGCATTGAATCCAAAAGAAGGAGAGGCATTAAATAAAGGGATAGAGCCCTCACTCACCTATGAACAGAGCATTCCAACCGCTGGAGGTACTCGGAGCAAAGGTGAGAGACGAACGTGCTTGCAGGGACCTGACCAGCAAAGGAAGATTAAGGGTATGTTTTTCTGCACATTTATTGAATAATGGATTCAGCCCCAGGACAGAGTGGTGAATGAGATAGATGGGCACCTATCTGTTCATGGAGCTTATATTCTTATAGGGGAAACAGGCATGTGATTATAGTTTGATAAATGCTACACTGGAAAAGTACAGGGTGACACAAGACCATTCTTAAACTCTATGACTCGTACCACATCCTGGATTGTGCATTTGGCCCTATCTCTTCCATTACTCAAGCAATCACCTATTCCAAAAGCACCGAGTCCTGCCTGGCTCTCCAGAGAGCCTCCCCAACCCCCAAACAAGACATAATTGAGGATCCCACATTGCATTTGGCCCTTACGTCTTCTCAGTCTCCTCCCGTCTGGGACAGGCCCTCAATCTCTTTTCCTTTGTCTTTCATGACCTTGACACTTCTGAAGAGTACTGGTCAGTTGTTTTGTAAAATGTTCTTCAGTTTGGGTTTGTCTGATGTCTCTTCATGTTTAAATGAAAGTTATGTATTTTTGACAAGAAACCACAGAAATGATGTCATGCCCTTCCCAGGCCATCCTATTAGGAAGTCCAGGATGTCAATGTGTCACCCTGTTGGTGACGTTCATTTTGATTACTTGGTGAAGTTAGTGTCTGCCAAGTTTCTCCACTGTAAGGATACTACTTTTTTCTTTGTAATTAGTATCTTGTGGTGAGATATTCTGAGATTATGCAAATATCTTGTTTCTAATTATATGTTTGCCCACTAATTTTAGCATCCATTGAGGCTTCCCTAAAACAATTATTACAGTGGCATTTGCCAAATGGTGATTTTATATTTCCACTGTTCCTTTTACATTTACTCATTGGAATTCCACTGTAAGGAAAAACAGCCCTTTCTTTTATATGTATTTAGTTATTTGTTCAATTACCTGATTTATCAGTACAGACTTGGCTATTTATTTTATCCTCTGAATTATAATCCAATATTCCCAGCTTTGGCAATTGGGAACTACTTCAGGTTGGTATCTGACCTTTTCAATATGCTTCCATCATTTTCTGAACATTCACTTTCTGGCACCACAAGGTGATCCAGGCTTACCTGGCACTCAGCCCTGGACTCAGCTATTTCATTGAAAAATAGTACTTAGAAACCAAATTTTGGGCATTAGGTATACTCATTGCTGCTGGGGTTTCATTGTTTCTAGGTCCTCTAATTGAACAGAGCCAGGAAATATATACAAGTATACACCAATACATGCACATCTGTATATCTCTGTATCTCCCTCTCTATAGACATACTGAACACCACTAGTTAAAACTCATCCCTATGCTCCTAATCCACAGAGTTCATTCTAGCTTTCCCTCTTTCTTCATTTGTAACTCCTTTCTCTGACAGTAATAAATTGGCTCTCACTACCCACAATTTACTTATTTATTCAATTTTCGAATATATCTAGTTTCAGAATTACTAATACAAACCTCTGTGAGAAACAAATTTACTAAAAAGAGTGCCACATTTGTGTGTCTTTGGCTTCGTAGGCCAAATATTTCTAGTACTAGGCCTATTATTTTCTTCTTTATCGCATTTGTTGTGGTTATGGTATTCATTTTTAGCGGTTGGATTCATTGGTTACCATGTGTATTCTGTTGGGGT
This sequence comes from Mirounga leonina, assembly GCF_011800145.1. Taxonomy (NCBI): domain Eukaryota; kingdom Metazoa; phylum Chordata; class Mammalia; order Carnivora; family Phocidae; genus Mirounga; species Mirounga leonina. The sequence goes on along the minus strand of NW_023270377.1, from coordinate 72,138,137 downwards.
TCCCCACACATCCTAGTTAACACTAATTACCTATTTTTTTTAATATGTGCAACACTACTTGGTCCTAATAGTCAGAACTATACAAGAAGGTGGGCTTAGAGATGTGCCCCCACTCATGCCTTCCACCCATTCCCACTCTCACATTCTTTCCACTCCATTCCCACTCACCTCTTACATAATGCAGCACTTCAGTGTCTAATTTATTCTTTCTATATTCCTTTTTGCCCAAATAAGCAGATGTATGTATATGTTCTTACAGTTCCTTCATTTGTACTTAAAGGGTACCCTACCCTCCTATTGATATATTTTGGAACTTTGCTATCTTTCACATCAAAGTTTATCCTGGATACCACTGTATGTTGGTTTGGAAAGGTCTTCTTCATTTTTTTTTTTATAGCTGCATAATGCTTTGTATTGGTGTGGATGCACCATAGTTTATTTGACTATTCTCTTATGTATGGGCATTTAGATGGTTTTTCATATTTTGCATTTTCAAACAGTGCTCCAATGAATAACATTGTGCATGTTATTTGTATGCTGTCTTCAGAATAATTTTCTGGAAACAGGATTGAGTCAAAAGGTAAATGCATATGGACCTTTGTTAGATATTGTTAAATTTTCCTGGGGAGATTTTAATACCTAACGATATCCAAGCCCTACCCCCAGAGGTTCTGATATAATTGGCTAAAGAATGGGACCAAGCATTGGTATCATTTTTTATACTTTTTTATCACTTTATTGAGGTATAATTTATACCGTAAATTCACACACCGTAAGTGTACAGTTCAATAATTTTTCAAGTACACTCATAGAGTTGTTCAAACATCACCCGTACTGGTACGTTTTCAAAGCTGATGAAAATCAAGTTTGAGGCCACTAACGGGTACACTTTTGTCAGTACCACATGGTACCACAGGGTGTCGCTATTAAAGGCCCATTCTGCTACTTGGAGGGACGGGGCTTTTCCTTTACTGCAGCGCCCCTACTGGCTTAGATCTAGCGGAACCTGTTTCACTTGGAACAAAAGCATGAAGCTCAAAATCAGTCCTTATTCTTCAACGTGGAATTAGAATCACTGGGCTATAAAAATGGCATTGGAGGGAGCTTCCAGCAAAAGTTACACACTTGTCCAAACCAGTTCTCCTCCACGAGACTCGTGCTGTGAAACTATGTCATTAAACCAGACTTCATTTGTGACTTCTTTAAAGGTGTTCTCTTATTCGTGTCTGTTAGTCTTTACTGTCCCAGCAACCAGCTGAGCATAACCCTAAACAAAGGAGAAGCCAACATAAATTTTAAATATTTCCCATATGAGATAGCCCCTTGGATGTCGTTCATAAGAAGCACTCATACAGTTCCATATAGAGAGGGTCTCGCCAGCATAGACCCAGTCTGGGAAATGTTGGGAATATTTTGGTTTGGGTTTTTTTTTTTTCTTAGGCAGGTGATATTTGAACAGAGCTTCAGCTGATGACTCCTAATTAACCTGGTGAAACATGGGGAGGTAAAGGAGTGCACATCCCATGCAAAGCAAGCAGAATCTACAAAGAGCCAGTTGGAGAACAGAACAGGAGAGTTGCGTGACTGATGCACTGAGAGGTGATAGAGAATATGTCACCGGATAAGACTAGATGGGTAGACCTGAGGCCAGATCATTCAGACCCTTTAGACCTGAAGGACTGTGCCCCTAATCTTAAAATCAGCAGAGACCCACTGAAAAAATTTAAGTGCTAGATTAGAGGAAGATAAGGGGGAACTGCATGATCATATTTACTGAGAAAATTTCACTGTGATAGCAGCAAAGAAAACAAACTGACAAGAGTATGTACTGGAAGACCAATTAGAAAACAAATGTTATGAAACAGGGAGAAATGATTTAAAAAAAAAATCTGACTGGTGACTAGAGTAGTGCAATATTGAGAAAAGCATTAGATCGACAGGACTTAATGATTGGTTAACTCGGGCTGAGAAAGAGAAGGTATCAAGGATGACTCAGGTTAACAGACTATACCACCCACTTCTCCTCCTGATTGTAGTCATCTCTGGTTCTGCTCTCATTACTCCTCATCATTCTTTTGAAACTTTTAGCTCCGCACTCTCTTTCGCTCTCACCATCCTGTGATAATTCTTGATGATTTCAAGATATATTCAAACAATTCTCCCATTACCCCGATTGTTTGGTTCCTTGACTTCTTCTTCAATCATTTTGTATTCTAGGCTACCTTAGCCACTGATTCCCATGGACATATACTTGACATTTTGCTACTATTAATTGAAATCCCTCCATAGTTTTATTTGCAAAACTCCTTCTAGTACGCCAACTCCAATAATCCTTTGACCCTACTGGGACTTCTATTCCATTGATACTACCAGGATCACACTGTTCATCATACCATCATGTGTTTATATCCATTACATTACTAAACAACTTAAATTGCAGAACCAATCATTCCGATTACTCTTTTATTATTATTATGTTATGTTAATCACCATACATTACATCATTAGTTTTTGATCACTCTTTCTTATACCAACTGACTTACCACCCCCCGCCACCCAATCTGTAGAATCTCTTGGCCAAGCCACCATTATGACAATTAAATAATGCCCTTTGAAGTTGAGTAAAAATAAAGTGAATGCCGATATCTTCTGTTTTCATCTTAAGATCCAATCTCCTTCCTTCTCCTCTCTATAGCTGACCTATAGGGACTACATATTACAGAACAACCATGCCCTGTTGGCTTTCAAATGGTTCAAGCAATGGAAAAGCCTGGCAGGAAATGAAAGGATAGAGGATAATCAAGTTGTACCTGGTTCCATCCCTGCAAATTCACCAAAGGTTGTCTGTGCCCCTAAGTGAAGTCAGTTCACTGGCTTGTTGTAGGGAACTCACTCTCCTGAATTTTGGAAATCTCTGCTCCCACCCAGGCCTTCCCATCCAGAGATGTTAGTAGCTCTACTTTCGGTAAACCTGGGCTCCTGCATAACTCTGTAGTTCCAGTGCACCCTGCCTACATCTTTTGTATTACATTTATTATTAAGGTATAATTGACACAGTAAAATGCACATGAGCCAATCAACTTTGAAAAACATACACACCTGAAATCCCACATTCCAATCAAGATATAGAACATTTCCATCTCATCAGAAAGTTTTCTCGTGACCCTTTCCAGTCAGTGTACTGTCTGCCAAGGTAAGAACTATTCTGATTTCTATCACTATAGGTTACATTTGTCTATTTTGAACTTGTATAAATTGAATCATACGGTTTTTATCCTTTTGTGTCTTGCATTTTGCTCTCAACATCACATCTATGAGATTGATCATATAGTTGACTCCTGTCTCTTTCACTGTCTTATTCCATTGTATGAGTAGGACGACAACTGATCTCTTCCCCTAATCATGGACATTCAAGTGGTTTCTAGTTATTGGATTTTATACCTGAAGATGTTATCTGTATACTTGTACAATCTTTTTGTGAGCATATGTTTTCATTTTTCAATTAAAGAGGAGTGAAATTGATGATTCACAGGGAAAATCTATTGTTTATCTTTTTGAGAAATTGCCAAGCAGTTTTTCAAAGTGACTGAATGATTTTGTATTTCATAAGCAATGCATGATAGCTCCAATCACTTCATAGTTTTGCAACATCTGGGGTTGTTATATTATCTTCATGTTTTTAGACATTTTACCGAGTGTATAGTAGTCTCACTGTGGTTTTAACTCGCATTTCTAATACTGACTGCCTCTTCATGTACTTATTAACCATTTGTCAATATTCTTTGTGAGGTGTTCCAGCCTTTGGCCCATTGGGAAGGGGAGCATTTATCTTCTTATAGTTGAATTATAACAGTTCTTTTAATAGCCTCAATACAAGGTCCTTGCACATGTATATTCTGCCCATATTTTCTTCTATTTAATGTCTTGCTTCTTCATTTTCTGCTGATTAGAGGATAGCATTTTATCAATGGTAATTTCCTATTTTTATCACTGTACATAGTTATCTAGGAGAATGCCCTTGTGTTTAGGAGATACATAATTGAATAGGTAGAGGTAAAGAAGCATCATGTCTGCCATATATATGAAAGAGAGAGAGAGAATGATATAACAAATGTGGTAAATGTTAACATGAGGAATCTGAGTAAAGGGTAATCAGGAATTATTTATACTAGCAACTTTTCTGTAAGCCTGAAGTTTTTTCAACATAAAGTTTTAAAAAAATAATTTATGTTATCAAAAAACTCATGTGAAGAAAGCCTTTTAATAGGAAGGATAGTATTGTGGACTGAATGATTGTATCCTCCCCAAATGCATATATTGAAGCTTTAACATCAGTGTGATGATATTAGAAGGCAGGGCCTTTGGGAGGTAATTCAGTTTAGATTAAGTCATGAGGGTGAGGCCGCTTGCTGGGATTAATGCCCTTATAAGAAGAGAAAGGGAAACCAGAGCTTCCAGCAAGAAGACAACTATCTGCAAACCAGGAAAGGGGTCCTCATCAGACACTGAATCTACTAGCACCTTAATGTTGGACTTCCCAGCATCCAGAACTGTGAAAAATAAAGTCTTGTTTTTAAGCTACTCACTCTACGGTATTTTGTCATAGCAACCCAAATTAAGACAGAAAGATTCATCGAACTTATGTACTAGTGAGAACTCAAGTCAGTTAAAAACTGATGTACAGGGGTGCCTGGGTGGCTGAGTCATTAAGCGTCAGCCTTCAGCTCAGGTCATGATCCCAGGGTCCTGGGATGGAGCCCTGCACTGGGCTCCCTACTCCGCGGGAAGCCTGCTTCTCTCTCTCCCACTCCCCCTGCTTGTGTTCCCTCTCTCACTGTATCTCTCTTTGTCAAATAAATAAGTAAAATCTTAAAAAAAAAAAACTGACGTACATTGGAAAGGTGTGTAGAAGACAAGTGGTAGAATCTTTAAATTTCAGACTAAAGGTAGTTGTATTCCTGAGAGCAACTGGAATAAATTAACAGTTGTTGAACATAGGAACAACATGTGTGATATACTCTTTTAGGAATATTAATCCAGCAAAAGCATTCTTGGGAAGACAGGAGACTAGCTGGAGACACCATTTAATGGATAATTGCCAACCCAGCAAGTGAAAATTTGGATTAGGTAGTAATGAGAATAGAAAGGAAGGGACAGATATGAAAAGAATTATGGTGCACTAGCTTTGGATGGGTCTTAGAAATCCATAATTTTCAAATCTCTCCAGAAAATTCTGAAACACAGTCATCCATGGGAACTAGAATACGTATTGGCCCCCTAAAGTGACATTAATTGAGACATGAGCCCTGGATGGGGAAATTAGTGGTCAAAGGAGACCAGATTGAGGCTAGAGAAAATGAAAAGTTACCATAATAAAACTGTGCATTTAATTATTTTAAGACAGAGCACTTAAACAAAATAAAAATTCAAAGTATTAAATCCAAAGGAAATGCAATGAAATTAACGACTTTATATTGACTGGAAATGGAGCCAGAGATTTGGATGGGACTGTTGAATATTGTTTAGGCCAAAATATTGCCGTATCTTGATTAAATCATTATGCCTTTTTAGCTTTTGGGGGGGTTTTGTTTTTTGTATTTTGGGGACACTATCAGTGAATAAAAATATGTGTGATATGATACAAGCTCTATCTACTCCTATTCCCTTTCTTCATTTCCCTCATTATCTTGAGCTGTAAAAACCTCTCTTGCATATTTCCTAAGGAGTAAACAAAATGCCTGTTCAAAAGATCTTCCAGTTACACACTTCAGTTTCTGTAATTTCTACCTCATGAGCCTCTACAGCTCAGCATAGAAAATGCTTTTGTCAAACAAAATGGAATAAAGTCACCCTGCCATAGTCAAAGGAAAAACATAATTACCCTTTCTTTCTCTTTTTTTCCTTCTTTCTTTCTTTCTTTTTCTTTCTTTCTTTTTCTTTCTTTCTTTCTTTCTTTCTTTCTTTTCTTTGAGTGTCTCATAGGATTCAAATAATTTCTAATAGTGAATATATTTCTAAGAATATAAAGTTTGGCTAATCCAGTAAGTAAATACACAAGCAGACAATGGCATTAAATGAGAGCTACATAATAAAGCACTTGCTATGTCAAGGCGATCAATAAATAGTAGCCTCCTCCCTTACCCAACTCCATCCACTATTTGTGGAGGATAAGAAGTAGAAAAAAAATTGTCACAATTTAAAAATAAAGTCATTTGTGCTTTGCTGCCAATCTCAGTTCTCTCCCCAGGCAACAATTCATTTCTTTTGGGCCTGTTGGGATATGGAGTGTTTTCCAAAAGGGGTGCAGAGAGGTTACAAAGCAGCTTTCAGGAGTATTCTTTGCTTATTGTGGGTGGAAAGAGAGAGTAGGCAAAGAACTCTGGGAACAAAATTGTCTCTCCCACTACTTCTAACAATTAAAGATTCATAGTTAATGAGCTGTTCTTTTAAAGTGCAAAGTTCTCATGGGTTAAGCCTCATTTGCACCTGAATGTCATTAAACAAATAATCGATTTTAGCTAAAATTCAAGGCAGAAATTTTGTGATAAGGGAAGGAGATATGAAGAACATTTTTGAGGAGTAGGGGAAGTGGCAGACTCCTGATAACTAGAGGCTCTGAGGGCAGTGAGTATCTGAAATTAGGGGAAGAGATGGCAGGTGGCAGCAGGATTCCAAAAGAAAAAGAGGTAATAGCCAAGTTCAATGTTGGCATTTTGATTGGAAGTCAGAGAGCAATGGATGTGTGCCACCCATATTCCAGCATGATTTTCAGATGACTACATTCAGACATCTAGACTTGTAATAATAGCTTCTCTTATTTCCTTACAAAAATTGTAATCCCTACAACAATTTTGCAAGACAGATATTATATCATCATTTCTCAACTCAGGAAACTTGCACACAGAGAAGTTATATAGCTTTCTTGAGTCACACCAAGGCTTGTAAATACAAGGGCAGAATTTGACAATAAATTTTCCTGACTGCAAAGTGTGCCTTGTTTTCAAGGAAGGCCTGTACACTTGGCAAATCTCATCTTCTTTCTACTGGGCTCAATCTTCTCAGGCTAGAGTTTAATGGACTTTTTAGTTCAGCTCAATGTCTTTCTGGTCACTCTCTGCCTTCTCACAGGAGTGGGTCAAAGAGTAGAAAAAACTCAAACTGTGGATTCAGGCACCCTAGAATCCACAGCTCAGCTCTCCCACTTACATGCTATGTGGCTGTTAGTGTATCTCTTCATCTGTAGAATAGTTGATCATATCCAGCTTACAGTACTCTTAGTGTTCATTTGAGTTATCTATTGCTGTATAACAATCACCTCATAATCTAGTGGCTTAAAATTTTGATATTTACTTGGCCCATAATTCAGTAAGCTGATCGAAGTCTGATAGGGATAACTCATCTCTGCTTCACTCAGTGTCAGCTAAGACAGCTTGAAGGCTAGGAGCAGAATCATGTAAAGGCTCAGTTACTCACATGTCTGGCAATTGATTCTGGATGCTGTCTGATACCTTAGCTGGTACTATCAGCCAGAACATCTACACACAGCCTCTCCCTGTGACTTGGCCTTCCTCATAGCATGGGATTCCAAAGGTCAGCATTCCAAGAGAAAGACGTTAGATGGAAGCTCTATTTCTTCTCATGCTCTGGCCTCAGGAGCCACACAGCATCACTTTTGCAGCATTTTACTCTCTGATGTAGTCACCGAGGTCTACTCAAGTTTCAGGGGATAGGACATGCATTCCATTAATGGGTGAACAGCAACATCCTGGAAGAGCATTTGGGACCAGAAATATTGTGGAGGCAGTTTTTGGAAACTAAAATCTGCCACAATCCACTTTTGGCCACACCGATAAGCTCACTTTCTTTGCCATAATCCCTCTCAAGTTCATCAGGCTTGGGCTTGAGATCCAGGATCTTGTATCTAAATGAGATGAAGTTCTTTGGGTGTGGTTCCTTGGGTTTAGCCTTGAGTGCCATTCCTCTTAATCTACAGATGTGTGAACTAAAAAGATAGTTCCTCTATTCCACACACACTTGACATCCAATAATGATGTGATAGATGGAAGAAAACCATTAAATGTATGCACATCTAAAATAGGGAAAATAGCTGGAACACGGCTGTCACTGGTTCATTCCAAAATATAACCAGAAATGGTTACCAGTTCCTTGACCAGAGCTCAGTCTTACCACCTAAGAGGTCTCCACGGCTCTTTGCTCTGTCTTTGGGCTCTTTCAACCCACTACCTTATCTTTTCTATTCCATAAAATGTAAATCATCTTTGCAGTTGAGTGATTTTCTTAATCTGCCTCCTGCCCACATATTTTTGGGGATACAAACGCCTCTTAATTTTGTACTATCATTTTTAGTACAAGAAGACAAAATTCCTTTAAACAATTTGTGGGTTTCTTATGAATCACTTTATAACTCACCCCATTATACAAAAGTAATATGTCCAAATCTAATTGAAATAAGCCTGTTTTTCTAACTTGGGCTCTCTTTAAAGATATCTACCTGAAGATTCTTAGAAGCCCGATTGTTTTATGGAAGGAGTCTATAAGGCACCCCTTAAGATCCTTAGAGGTACTTTTGTCTATTTGAAGTGGTCTATAAGGCACTATCTTAAAATTTTATGAGGCTTTAACAAATGGTTTTATATTTAGACCATGTTTTCCTGACAGCACCCTGGATTTGATCTCTGCTCAGAAGCCACATCTTAATTTTAGTATCATTTGCCATCTGGAGAGGCTGGGAATGAGAAACAGTTTTCTTTTCCAACCCAGCAAGTCCTGGAGACTTTATATATAACAGTTCTTTCTTTAGCTCATCTCTCTTCCTTACATTTTACTACAGGCAGTTAGAAACAGACAGGTGGCAAAGCATTCTCAACCCTCTTTCTGCAAATCTTCTTAGCTAGAAAATAGGTATGTTTCTTATTTTCCACCTTACTGCAGGGGACATTGTTGCTAAACTTTCTATCACTATATAAAAAGAGTCCCCTTTTCTCCAGCTTCCAATGCCACTTTCCTCTCTTTCTTTTAAGTCCTTACCAACAGCCTTTCCAGGTCCATGAGGCTTCCTCTACTGGTCTCTTTGACCCCTTTAGGATTTTACTAACACTTTTAAAGATGCTTCCCATTTCTGCCTGCCTCCTAGTCCTAAAGCTGCTACTACATATATTAAGTTTAATTTTCATCCCACTTTACTGCCCCAAATTAAGATGTGTTCCAACTATCTACTGCTGCCTATAAAAGCACCGTAAAACTTAACGGACTAAAAGACTGATATTTATTTTGCTCAAAAATCTGCAATTTGAGGAAGACTCTGTGGGTTGTTCATCTCTGCTCAACTCAGCCTTAGTAGGGGCATCTCAAAGACTGAGGACTGAATTAACATTTCACCTCTGCTCCATGATGAGTAGCTTACGGATGACTCTCAGACTGGATTCTAGAATCATCTGTGGGCTTCTTACTTCACATGTCTGGTGGTTGATACTGGCTGTTAGCTGCTTTCCTGGGGCTGTTGGCCAGAACACCTACGCATGATCTTTCCATGTGTCCTAAGCTTCCACCATGTGGCTGAATTCCAAGAGTGAACATTTTGAGAAAAATAGTGAGCCAGAAAGAATATGTGTTGCCTTTCATAACTTAGCCTCAAATGTCAGGTATGTCACTTCTGCTGCTGTCTTTTCATTGAGATAGTTACATAGACCCTAAGTTCAAGTGGCAGAAAAATAGATTCCATAGATGGGACAATGACAAGTTTCTGGAAGGGCATGTGAGACCAAAAAATATCCCACTAGTTTTGGAAAATACAGTCTGCCTCAAAAGAGTCAAAATAATTTACATTAAAAAATAGATGTTCAACTCATGTCAGTTCCCTGTCTCAAGCAAAATACACTTTTCTATCTTCACTCAAAATATGGCCTTAATGGGATATAGTCATGATTTTTAAAGATAACTTGGATTGAATGTAAAATCTGTTTAGTATGCATCTGTGTACATATATCTTTTAATATGGAGAGAACCCATTAGTCTTAAAATATCAATGACCAGGAAAAATGTGAATAAAAACATTGCTATGGTCTGCATCATAGAGTACACTATTTTAATAAAATATTTTTGGAAAAGGAACCTATCTCCTGTAGTGCTGAAGGCCAATTCTACAGATGTTTCCTATGGAGAAATTAGCAGAAGGAGAAAGGAGCATTGATAAAACAAAAATTAAATTTTATATCATTTTATAATCCAATCAATTTGCATTGTATATTCTTAAGAAAACACATACTGTCTCTTTGTACCATCTTGCCCCTAAATAAGCTCTCACAACTGAAAACAAAATCAATTTGCAGTAATTCAGCATTCCTATTTCATTAGAGCGGCCATGAAAGAAGGTATATTATGATAGTTCCAAAAGTCACTGGAAACTGGGTCAACCTGCTCCTAGAGTTATTTTTTTTCTCAGATTTCAATAAACAACCTGTGGTTTCAGGAATCTAGCCTCAAAAGACTCTAAATTTATGTGGATCATGATTCACAGGTGACCAAGCCATGCAAAAGAAAAACTAATGAATCAAAACTCTTTTCCTCCTCTATACCAATTCTCACCACTGTAATTCCCAATATCTACTCCTTCTTGAGTAACAAAGAGTAGGAAATGAAAGAATACACACAACCAGAAATAAGAAGAGAAAAAGTGGAAGTAATAAAGGGGAGCCTAAGCGTCACATTAAGAACCATGTCAGGCACGTGCCACTCTAACCCCCACCATTACAGTTACAAATGATAGCTGTCAGAAATAAGGTAGAAGTCTCAAAAGTATATATAATTACCTATATTCATTTAGGATAATAATTAATGGGTTTGTTCTAGAGTTTTGTAAAAATTGCAAATTTGTAGAGAACTAACACTACAGATCCAAGTAATATAGGTACCACACAAAATATTATGTTCAAGCTATGTCTGTGATGAAATTGAACATTGCAGGTACAATTCTGGACATGTTTGCACTGCATACAAGTATCCCATCCCTCTAAAGTTAATATCATTCACTATCTCCCATCATCTGTTTACACCAACACCTCCGTATGAACAATCATGAAGCTCTTGTGATCTTTCTCTCATTCCTTGTCCCCCAGTCACTCTTCATATCACAAACACATTTGAATGAATTGAACATATCCAAAATCTTACATTACATTACATTGAACTTGACCTAATTTAGTTTTAAATAAACCGAGTCTGTAGAATAGATAAGCTTTTGGATAAATAATTGGAAAAACAAATATAATACATTAAAATCTTTAAAAATAGGGGCTCCTGGGTGGCTCGGTCATTAAGCATCTGCCTTCGGCTCAGGTCATGATCCCAGGGTCCTGGGATCGAGCCCCGCATCGGGCTCCATGCTCGGCGGGAAGCCTGGTTCTCCCTCTCCCACTCCTGCTGCTTGTGTTCCCTCTCTCGCTATGCCTCTTTCTGTCAAATAAATAAATAAAAATCCTAAAAAAAAATCTTTAAAAATAAAGAGATGTCTGCTTCCATCCATAACAGACTATCTTGTACTGTAATTGTCCTCCTGCCATAAACAGTTAAAAATCTCAAATAGAGGGAGGAGTTAAGATGGCAGAGTAGTAGAGGGACTCTGGGCTGGCCTCATCCCTCAAACACAGCTATATCAACACCAAATCATTTTGAACAGTGAGGAAGTCGATCAGAGGATTAAGAAAACAATCTGCACAACTGGAGGGAGAATGTGACAGATGCGAGGTTCAGAGCTGTGAATTGGGGGAGAGAAGAGCCACAGAGCCATAGAGGGGAGTGAGTCCTTTTTACAGACAGAAGCCAGAGAGAAAGGGAGAGAGCAGGAGTGAGAGTGGAGTGGTGAGGGGATCCCCTGGGTCCCACCAGAAGAGATCTCTCCCCCTCCTGGAGTACATTTGGAAGAGGGTATTTTGCCTCTCCAAGGACAAAGGACTCACTGGGAGCCATTGAGCCCCCATTCAGAAGCAGGGGACAGAGGTGCCCACAGAGGGCAGGTGACCTGGTTGCAGCTTCTGGCTGTGAGTCACAATAGACTCCAGCCACCACACACCCAACCATGTGACTGCTTTTCTGGGACGGAACAGTGCCACACTATGAGGCTCTCCTCTGGGGGAGGGGAGTGGGTCCGTGCCTTACCGGCCCTTGAAGATTTGGAGTTTTGAATCCTCGCCACCCGCCAGAGATAAAACACAGGAGAACTATAGCACTGGCATGCCAACAATCTACACACAGATATGTTGAGGGCAGGAATCTGACAAAAGCCTGGGACACAGGAGGGGAGATTTTTCACTTTTCTGCGAGGGCCTCCTGAGCAGCAGCAGCTGTGCGTTCTCCTCCCTGGGGATGCGAGGGCAGCGTGAGGCCATATTCCACCCTCCCCGCCCAGCAACATGGTTAGAATTCAGAGAGCCTCCAGTGGAGGCTGGAGTCGCTTATACCAACCCCAACGCCCCTCTGCTCTGCAAGAGAATCTTTACTAGGCCAGTCCAGCCAGCTTCTCCCTCAGAAGACCTACACAGCCCCCCAACAACATGTACCAGGTCTGCTAATGATACAGTGCTCCATAGCGTCAGCTTCAGTTCTGGTGGAAATAGGACCAGGCTTGCTTGCTTACTTGCTTGCTTGCTTGCTTGCTTGCTTGCTTGCTTTTTTAAATTTTTCTTTTCTTTTCATTTCTTCTTTTTTTTCTTTCTTTTTTTCCCTTGGTATCAGATTTATAGTTTCATAAGGTTTCTTTGTTCATTTGTTGGCTTGTTTCCTTTTCTCCTCTTTTGGATCAGATTTTTTTTTCCTTCTTTTTCTTTTCTTTTTTTCTTCTTTCTTTCTTAGTCTTTGGAAACAGGCTTAGATTTTTGTTTGTCTGCTTATTTGCTTTTTGTTCCTTTTCCTTTTCTCTTTTCTTGGATCAGGCCATGTTTTGTTTTGTTTTGTTTTGTTTTGTTTTGTTTTGTTTTTAATCAGGCTTACCAAACAAATCAAAGCACACCTAGTTAAGGTCTAAACACTCTGCAGGGACTGACCTATAGGAAAAAGCAGCCAAAGCACAACAGCAGAGGGCGCACAGCATACAGCAGAAACACTTCCTGAAGCACAAGGCCCTGGACAGTGTAGGACCCCTTGTTAATATAACATTACTCTCAGAAGCAGGAAACATAACATGTTTCCTTGATATGCAAAAGACAAAAACCTAGAGAAAATGACAAGATAGAGGAATTCTTCCCAAAAGAAAAATCAAGAAGAAATCACAGCCAGGGATTTGTTCAAAACAGATATAAGCAACATATCTGAACAAGAATTTAAAACAGCAGACATAAGTATACTAGCTGGGCTTGAAAGAACCATAGAAGACACCAGAGAAACCCCGGCTGCAGAGATAAAAGACCTAAAAACTAATCAGACAAAATAAAAAATGTTATGACTGAGATGCAAAACTGACTGGATGTAATCACTACGAGGATGGAGGAAGCAGAGGATTGAATAGGTGATATGGAAGATAAAAGTATGGAAAATAATGAAACTGAAAAGAAGAGGGGGGAAAAGCTATTAAATCAGGAATAGAGACTTAGGGAACTCAGTGATTCCACAAAGTGCAATAATATCTGTATCATAGGAGTCCCAGAAGAAGAAGAGTGGGAAAAGGGGGCAGAAGGTTTATTTGAACAAATTATAGCTGAGAAGTTACCTAATCTGGGGAAGGAAGCAGGCATTTAAGTCCAAGAGGCACAGAGAACTCCCCTCAAAATCAACAAAACAGGTCAACACCAAGACATATCATAGTGACACTTGCAGAATACAAAGATAAAGAGAGAATTCTGACAGCGGCTAAGGACAAAAGGTCCTTAACCTACAGGGCAGACACATAAGGTTAGAAGCAGACCTGTCCACAAAAACTTGGCAGACCAGAAAGCAGTGACATGATATACTCAACATGCTAAATGAGAAAAATATGCAGCCAAGAATACTTTATCCAACAAGGCTGTCATTCAGAATAGAAGGAAAGATAAAGAGTTTCCAAGACAAGGAAAAACTAAAGGAGTTCATGAACACTAAACCCCAGCCCTGCAAGAAATACTAAAGGAGACCCTTTGAGTGGGAAAGAGAGACCAAAAGCAACAAAGACTAGAAAGGAACAGAAACAATCTACAAGACTAGTGACTTTCCAGGTAACACACTGGCACTAAGCTCATATCTATCAATAATTACTCTGAATGTAAATGGACTCAATACTCCAATCAAAAGACATAGATCAGAATGGATGGAAAAAAAAAAAAAAAAACAAGACTCAATATGCTGCTTACAAGAGACTCATTTTAGACCCAAAGACATCGCTAGATTGGAAGTGAGGAGGTGGAAAACCATCTATTATGCTAATGGACAACAAAAGAAAGATAGAGTAGCCATATTTATATCAGACAAACGAGATTTTAAACCAAAGACTATAATAAGACATGGAGGAGAGCACTATATCATAATAAAGGGGTTTGTCCAACAAGAAGATGTAACAATTGTAAATACTTATGCCCCTAACTTGGGAGGACCCAAATATATAAATCATTTGATAACAAACTTAAAGAAACTCATTGATAATAATGCAATAATAGTAAGGGACCTTAACACCCCACTCACAGCAATGGATAGATCATCTAAGCGGAAGATCAACAAGGAAACAATGGCTTTGAATGACAAACAGGTCCAGATGGACTTAACAGATATATTCAGAGCATTTCATTCTAAAACAGCAGAATACACATTCTTTTCAGGTGCACATGGAATGTTCTCCAGAATAGATCACATATTGGGTAACAAATCAGACCTCAACCAGTACAGAAAGATGGAGATCATACCATGCATATTTTCACACAACAGTGTTATGAAACTTGAAGTCAAGCACAGGAAAAAATTTGAAAAGACCACAAATACATGGAGGCTAAAGAACATCTTACTAAAAAATGAATGGGTTAACTAGGAAATTAAAAAAGAAATTAAGGGCACCTGGATGGCTCAGTTGGTTAAACGACTTCCTTCGGCTCAGGTCATGATCCTGGAGTCCTGGGATGGAGTCCCACATCAGGCTTCCAGCTCAGCAGGGAGCCTGCTTCTCCCTCTGACCTTCTCCCTTCTCTCTCTCTCTCTCAAATAAATAAAAATAAATAAATAAATAAATAAATAAATAAATAAGAAAGAAATCAAAAAACACATAGAAACAAATGAAAATGAAAACACGATGGTCCATAAATTTTGGGATGCAGCAAAGGTGGTCCTAATAGGAAAGTACATAACAATACAGGGCCTTCCTCAAGAAGCAAGAAAAGTGTCAAATATACAACCTAACCTTACACTTAAAGGAGCTGGAAAAAGAACAGCAAATAAAGCTTAAAACCAGCAGAAGAAGAGAAATAATAAAGATTAGAGCAGAAATCAATGATATAGAAATAATAATAATAATAAAAAAAAACAGTAGAACAGAGCAATGAAACTAGGATCTGGTTCTTTGAAAGAATTAACAAAATTGATAAACCCCTAGCCAGACTTATCAAAAAGAAAAGAGAAAGATCCCAAATAAGTAAAATCACGAATGAAAGAGGAGAGAGCACAACCAACACCACAGAAATACAATTATAAGAGACTATAATGAACAATTATATGCCAACAAACTTGGGAATCTGGAAGAAAGAGATAAGTTCCTAGAAACATATAAACTACCAAAACTGAAACAGGAAGAAATAGAAAATCTGAAAAGACCCATCACCAGCAAAGAAATTGAATCAGTATTCAAAAATCTCCCAACAAACAAAAGTCCAGGGCTGGATGGCTTCCCAGAGGAATTCTACCAAACATTTAAAGAAGAATTAATACCTATTTTTCTGAAACTGCTCCAAAAAATAGAAATGGAAGAAAAACTTCCAAACTCATTCTATGATGGCTGCATTACCTTGATCCCCAAACCAGACAAAAATCCCACTAAAAAGGAAGATTACAGGCCAATATCCCTGATGAACATGGATGCAAAAATTCTGAACAAGATACTAGCTAATCAAATTTAACAGTACATTGAAAGGATTATTCACTATGATCAAGTGGGATTTATTCCTGGGCTTCAGGGGTAGTTTGATATCCACAAATCAATCAACGTGATACACCACATAAATAAAAGAAAGGATAAGAACCATATGATCCTCTCAATAGATGCAGAAAAAGCATTTGACAAAATACAGCATCTTTTCTTGATAAAAGCCCTCAAGAAAGTAGGGATAGAAGGAACATACCTCAACATCATAAAAGCCATATACGAAAGACCCACAGCTAATATCATCCTCAATGGGGAAAAACTGAGAGCTTTTCCCCTAAGGTCAAGAACACAACAGGGATGTCCACTCTCACCACTGTTGTTCAACATATTACTGGAAATGCTAGTCTCAACAATCAGACAACAAAAAGAAATAAAAGGCATCCAAATCCGCAAGGAAGAAGTCAAACTTTCATTATTTGTAGATGACATGATACTCTATGTAGAAAACTTGAAAGACCACCAAAAATTGCTAGAGCTGATACATGAATTCAGCAAAGTCACAGGATATGAAATCAATATACAGAATTCTGTTCCATTTCTATACACCAATAATTAAGCAGCAGAAAGAAAAATCAAGGAATTGATCCCATGTACAATTGCTCCAAAAACCATAAGATACCTAGGAATAAACCTAATGAAAGAGATAAAAGATCTATATGCTTAAAACTATAGAACACTTATAAATGAAATTGAAAAAGACACAAAGAAATGCAAAATCATGCCATGCTCATGGATTGGAAGCAGAAACATTGTTAAAAAGTCTATACTACCCAGAGCAACCTACACATCCAGTGTAATCCTGATCAAAATAACACAGCATTTGTTGTAGAACTAGAACAAACAATCCTCACTAGCCCTAGGATTAGGCTACTCTAGACCTAACCCTAACAAATGTTAAAACAACAAGACTAGAAAGAATAAAACTATTCTAAATCAAACTTCAAATCTCCAGGGAAAAAATGACAATAAAATCCAGACATTCAATAATGCAACTATACGATGTCCAGCATCTAATAAAAAAATACTAGACATGCAAGTAAGGAAAATATGATCCAAAACAAGAGAAAAGGCAATTCATAAAAACAGGCCTAGAGGAAGATAAAGACTTTATAACAGTATTATAGGACTTAAGGACTAAAAGTACACACGAAAATAATGAGAAGAGATATGATATAAAAAAGATCTAAATGATACTTCTAGAGGTGAAAAATATAATATTTGAAATGAAAATTTCACCAGGAGGGTGTACCTGGAGATTGAAAAATGCAAAGGAAAGGAGTAATGAACTTGAAGTCACAAACAATCCAAATAAATCAAGTTGAAGCACAGAAAGAAAGAAAGCAGCAGGAAAAAAAACAAATAGAAACTCAGTTACCAACAGAGCAATGCCAAGATATCTAGTATACATGTATTTGAAGCTCTCTGTAAAAGAAAAGACAGTTCATGGGGTAGAAAACTTCTGAAGAAATTGTGGGAATCAGAAATTTTCCAGATTCAATGAAAATTGTACACATGTAGATCCAAGAAATTCACTGAAACAAAAGTGGAATAAAAATAAAGAACTACATCAAGGCCCATCATAATCTGATTGCCAAAGACATGTGAAAAGAGAAAATCTTAGGACAGCAGAAAAAGGCCACAACACAGAGAGGAAGACAAGAATTAGTGGTGACCTTCTTATCAGAAACAATGCAAACAGGGAGATAACAAAACAATGACTTTAAAGCATTGACAAAAAAGACTCACAAACAAACAAAAAAACTTAATTTAGAATTCTACATCCAGTGAAAATATTCTTCAACAAAAAAATGTATTTGTAGATTAACAAAAGCTGAGGAAATTTGGTGCTGTATAAGAAATGTTAAAGGAAAATCTTCTGACTGAAGAACATAATATCAGGTTAAAACTCAAATCTGGGAGCACCTGGGTGGCTCAGTCGGTTAAGCAGCTGACTCTTGGTTTCTGCTCAGGTCATGACCTCAGGATGGTGAGATCAAGCCCCGTGTCCAGTTTTGTGCTCAGTGGGGAGTCTGCTTGTCCCTCTCCCTCCCTCTGGGCCCCTCCACCCCCTCAAAATAAATACGTAAAATCTTAAAAAACAAAAATTAGATTTTTAAATTTAATTTATTTAAAATATAACTCAGTTTATAGAAAAAATTCAATATATAGTGAAATTACAACATATAAAAGTAAATTGTACAACAAAAACACAAAGGACAAGAGGGAGAAGATGAAAAAGTGTTTTGTAAAATTCTTACATTATACATAACATGATATGACAATATTAAAGGTAGATTATGCTAAATTAATGATGCCCTAAGCTACATAATGTCATTTGTGAGCATAGAGAAGGCAGATAGAAGAGTAATGAGAGCAAAAGTTTCACTGCGGTGGATGGAGGAAGTGAATGGGCAGAAATGAGATGGGGACAGAAAATGGTTCCCTATGTCTACAAAAGTTTGTTTCAGGAGAGAAAGAAGAAATAAAGAAATAGCAAAGTCTGTGTCTCTGGATGTCATCTTCCTACCTGACTGTAAATTGGGGGTATTTACTAAGTACTTTGTAGCAAATGGATTCTCAGTAAGAAGTTCATGATATCACCCATGTATTTCTGAGAAAGGAAAAGCTGACTTAGAGAAAAGTGCATTTCATGAACTAGTTTCCGTATTATATAAAAGCAAAGATCTTGATTGCGGTATAGAATTGAAATGTGTTTTGCAGTCTTGCTTTCGCTCTGTGCAGAAAACTCGGCTCGATTTCCCTGTTCTGGTTCACTTATATCTCTGTGTCACCTTGTGTTTTACTATTTAAAAAAAATTTAAAAAGGCAAACTCAGCAGTTCCTTTTTCTTAAACTGCTTCAGTAACCAGCAGTTGCCACATTAAAAGCTATAGCTGGAAGATTATAATGCTTCCTAGCAGGTAACTACTTTTGAACCAATTCTCCTTTCAGGGATGTAGTGAGTTCAAATCAAACCGCCAAGGAAGGGCAGGCTATGAGAGAGAAGAAAGCTGGTTGACATTCAAAGGGCAGAAGTGCATTATGTTTGGAATGTTTTGTGTAAATGTTAAACAGTGCCCACATTTAACCACCTGCCTCTTGTTTAGAAGAGTTCAAACAAACAATTTCAAGCACAACTGAGTAACACTCAAAAGAAAATCAAGCATAATTTCCTAAGTTGCTGAAGCAAGGTTTCTTCTATGAAATCACCATTAGTATTTCTAAAGCCAACTTGATTATATTTGAAATGGACTGCACACAGTTCAGTGGCACCTGGAAATTTTTCATGCAGAGATGGAATTACGAGGAAGATCTTTTCAAATGACCTGTTTCTGTGTGTGTTTGTGTGTGTGTTCTAAAATTCATATTTGCAATAAAATTAAATTCGTAAGGATGAAATCTTTCATAATCTTTCATTTCTTTTTTATCTTCCTTGTGAATATAGTCTACTTTTAAGACACACGAAAGAGTAGAAAAAAGCTCCATATAAAGACACCTACATCACCCCAACTGTACAGCTCATCTTAAGATTCTTCACCTGTCTGCTATCTCTAAATATCCTCCAATTAGGGAGGAAGGGTAATGGAGGAATCTTCAGGTCTCTTTGCTATATCTCCTAAGAAGGTAACATTTTAAATCCCTTTATTAAATACAGGCACACCTTTGTTTTATTGTGCTTCACTTTATTGCACTTCACAGATATTGTGCTTTTTACAAATTGAAGGTTTGATGGCAACTCTGTGTTAAGTGAGTCTATCGGTGCCAGTTTCCTGACAGCATTTGCTCATTTTGTGCTTCTGTGATGCATTTTGATAATTCTTGCAATATTTGAGAGTTTTTCATTATTATTATATGTGTTATGGTGATCTGCGGTCATAAACTAGGACTTGCTGAAAGCTCAGATGATGGTTAGCATTTTTTAACAACAAAGTATTTTTAAATTAAGGTATTTACATTGGTTTTTTTTAGACATAATACTATTGCACACTCCAGAGACTCCAGTATAGTGTAAACATAACTTTTATATGTACTAGGAAACCAAAAAATTCCTTTGACTCACTTTATTATGGGATCGGCTCTATTGCAGTGGTCTGAAATCGAACCCACAGTATCTTCAAGGTATGCCTGTCCCAACGTCCCATTATCATTGCTGCTTTAAAATCTTCAGTCTCCCTCAAAGGCAGAATCAAGTTTAAATGCTGTATTCTAAACCTTATAAAAACCCTCCATTCTACTCCTGTAGGTTATTCAGTGTCTTGAGCATTCCTGCCTTTGTTTCAGACATTTTTTCCTACCAGGGACTTCTCTGTCTGTTCCACTTAACAAAAATCTTTCCCATCCTACAGCATCAACTCCTTAATTTTCTTGAATATTCCAACTTAACTCATACCTCATTTCTATGTCTTTGCTATCATTTAATGTCTGTACCCACACTCAGCCTTAATAACTTTCTTCCTTATGACATCTCTTCTGTTACTAGCTTCTAAGGTAAGATAGGCTATTTGTGTGCATGCCTTGTGTTCCTTAAATTATCTTCTGAAATGCAGGAGTGTGTTGTTTTCTTAGTAGCACCTACAATAACTGCAATGATACCATGCACTTTGCAGCAACGTTTGATAAAGATTTGTCCACTAACACTTGAGAGGGAAAGAATTTGAACCTACTTTAACTATAGGAGTGATTGATGCTAATTACAATTTTGTTACACATAGCATTAACAAAAACAAAAAAAAACTTCTCTATAGAAAAGTTTTTCTCATTAAATAGATTTTAAAGAAACTATTCAAAGTTCAAATACTCTCTTTAACCACAACATATGATCAAAGTTATAGAGCATTTCCTTAAAATCGCACCTGCAGAACACCCCATAAAACAGCCTGGATTTAGTTATCCGCCAATCTCAAGGAATCTATCCTAAGGGAATAAAAGTTGACTATCCACTTTTAAGTTCACTCATTAAGTAAATTATTTCATCATTGTGGATGTTCATCAACTTTTGCACACATTAGTGTTAAAAAATAAAAATACTGAGAGGTTATTACAAAGTTACAACTGAAAAAAACCACTACTACCAGGCCTGCTGAATCAAAAGTATTTGTCTTATTTCAGGCATGGGTTTCACAATCCAGATTGACAGAAGATAAGTATTTTGCTTTTCTCTACAACTCCAAGAAGAAGGTAATCATGAAGCCAAATGAGAACCTGACTTAATGATTGTTGGGGAAGAATATTTGAGTGTGAATCTGGTTAGTATCTACTTAATGCAATGAGGACACATGAATACAATTGCCCTCAACATGAAAAAAAATGAAGTAAAGAGAATGAAGAATCCATACCAAAAATAAAACCAATGCAGTATTTTGCCTCTCTACACTAAGGCCCAGAAAACACCCAGCTTTGTAGGGTTGAAAGTATAATCCACACAACCTAGTTTTCTCATCATGTCATTCTACAACAGCCACTATGAATTTGGATAAACTATTTTTGTTTGGGTTTATTACAGACATGGGGGAAGGAATGGGTGGGTAATGAGTACCACAGAGTACTTCTCACAGTGCACAATATATAATTCTTTGTGTTTTAAAATTACATCTTCAAACTTCAGTGCAAAGATCCCTAATATTAGTGCTCAAGTTATATGATATAATATAATGCCAGTTAATGTAAAGTACTATAAAGAAAAATAAAAACAGGCTAAGCGGACAGTGAATGACAGAAAATGCTACTCTAGAAAGCATGGCAAAAAAGGCTCATTTTGTGTGATGGTATTCTGACAGAGACCTACACCATACCACTACCTGCAGGAAGGATAGTCCTGGCAGAGGGAATAGAACAAATCCCCTGGGACAAGCAGCTGTATTGCAAGTTCAAGGAATAGCAAGGAGCAGAAGACTAGAGAGCAGTTGGGGCTGGAGGTGGGGGGGATACCAGAAATCAAGACAAAGAAGTTGTCAGTCCCATATCCTCAAGGTGCTTAGAGACCACATGCATGTTCAGGATTTTATCTAAATGTGAAGGAAGGTATGTTTGGCTTGAGAGCAAGCCTACCCAAAAGTCTTTTATTAATGTTTAAATAAGTACAAGGCATGGTTACTCCACAGGAAAAATAGGGCAAAGATTATTGTGCTAAGTTTCACATAGAGAAATGGCTATTGAAGAAGCAAGTGCTTCTTCCAGAAAGGAAGGAAGAAAAAGTCCAGTACCCATTGGAGGCAATATTTGAATTTCCATAACCCCTCCATTTACTACATTCAAATATAAAGACAATTTTAAAGTAATAGAACAAAGAAACCAAAATACGACACATTTTCTTTTTATTTAAAATAGAGCTCTATATGCTTCACAAAAACAAGTGCAAGGAGTGACTGATTTATTAACTTTGCCACTTTACAAAACAATACATTTTCAGAAATGCATACATAAAAATATAACATTTAGGCAGATAAGTATTTACATTGGAGGCAGCTGAAAGTTATGCAATAATATTTAAAAAGCTTTAAAATAAATACTTTTATGACTTGCTGTTGGTAGTTAAACATTTTGGTATGAAGGCTATCACTGAGTTCTCACTAAATTCTAAAATACTATTATTTCTAAAGAAAATAAGTATATGTATTACTACAAAATGCGTATTTCTATAGACTAGAAGTTAATGAAACATCTGAATATCATTCTTTTCTCTTTGGAATTTGGAATTTTCTTCAGCTTCAACAATTAAAATTGTAACTACTAAAATTGACATCTGCATTTTTTATACAATTTATTGCCCAATTCTCATTTTAAAACCTAATTTATTTCTTCATATTCCTTATATACATTCATTTGGGCCTGTTTGTTGAAGGGTAATATCTTTTTACATACCTATGAATATCAGCCAGCTTACAATAAGTCTGTACAACAGTGATTCTTTTTACAGTAGTTCAAGAGTTCAAGGCATGTTTTGCAATGTCAAAATGCAATGGTTTTGACATTTGTAATATGTTCTTAGGTATAAGAAAAGTCACACTACCAAAAGAAAAGTATAATTAGTATTAGTACTTTGAAAGTCAATCCAAAATTCCTTTTTTTTTTTTTAGATATGAATCTAATTTTCTGTATTTAGGACATTTTAAAACCTGAAATACAGATTAAGTTAGAATAATTTTCTCCAGTCTAGGTTCAGAAGTGTACAAGATCTTGACACTAGTCATTGTGGAAACAAACTAGAATTTAATATTTTGGGCCAAACACACCTTATATAAATAGGAAAAAAGAGTTGGATTATTGGAAAATGTTTAATTACTTGTATTAACCTATTGAAGGAAATGGAGATACTGATAAATCTCATTTTATACCTGCATTAGTTAGACAGAATTTAGGCATGTAATTAGCTCTTTATAGGCAAAGTCAATGAACAGGTTTGCACAAGGAAAGAAAATTCAACAGAGATATTAAATGAGGGCCCATGTGTCTTGCTGCAGATTATCTGGGTTGAAAAATTAAATCGACAGAATAAACACACAATCTCTTTTGCTCTCTTGGAAATGCTAGGATGAAAATCTACAGAATTTTTTCCCTAGGTTCTCTAGTCAATTTGCAGATGTCAAGAAGCATTTTGAAAATTTAATTCTCATTTTCTGAGGTTGTATAAGCAGGGTGCTTTCTCTGGAGATAAACATCATGTAAAATGCTTTTCTGAAAAATATAAAAATATTGAGTTGAGGAGCCAACTGCAGGTTAGAGTTCAGCTCCTATCTGCCCCTCAGGGGAAAGTACTATTGCAGAGTACCACATACCAAGCTGGATCTGGTGACACTCAGTAGAAGGCCAATTTCCGAATACATTCAGATTCTTAGTGGTTCTGTTAACATTCAGGTTCATGTAGCCCCTGATACAAATCTTGCAGTTAAAACTGTTAGATCTGCAGAGAAAATTTTCTTGTATAATAATGGGGACCAGTGGTAAGAAAATATAGTCCTATCTGAATATATTAAAAACTAGGACGAGACAGTGTGCATGTTCTCCCAAATGTTGCGTTAATCTACAACTGAATTAAGAAAGTACCCTGGAAGTTCTTAATCGAGGGAGTTTAAAATGGGGATGATTACTTAATTTCAATACAATCTTATGTTACAAACCATATGCCATAACAGCTTAGTTTTAAAAGACGACCAAAGCAAAATAAAGCAATTGTATGAAACAGCAGAAATAAATTTAGCAGTCACATTAGGAGACAAAAATTTTACATTCTCTGTCCAAGTCATCATCTCTGAAGTGGAATTTAGCATTAAGGCAAAAGTAGACATTTCTTATATGTTAGCTAAATGCTAGAATGTAACTAGACTAGTTGTCTTTTTAAAATGTAAAAGAAAATCTTCTCTGCCATTAACAAATCCTCTCTTCATTGTGCCAAATGAAAAATCACTGGAAAAGGCACAAGACGAAACCTCTCACACGTGGGTATGGCAAATTAAAATCTTGCCAGGAAGTTCACTGTGGAGCAATCTGAACATGGGCTAGAAGACTAGAAGAACAGGAATTACAGAGTGATTGGAACTGATGACGATATCCGGCAAAGATGTCTTTTTTTTTTTTTTTTAATGTGTGGAAAGAAAATGAATGCAGAAGACAAACTAATGAGAAACTGAAAAGAGAGAAGGCAATATGCTACTAGCCATAGTCTGAGATTCAGTGACCAATCATCTCTCGCTTCCATTCCCAGGCATAAAAAGAACAATCCTTACTGAAAGGGGACAAGAAGAGGCATGAAGTGTCCCATCATTACTTGTGACCTGCACAAAGAAATTCTACATTCTTACAATTCCTCAGTTTTATTCAGCACTTCAGTGGTTGCCTACCTAGCTTGACAACTATTTGACAACTTTTTCCTGGCCTGTTTTAGTTCTTCTCACGGACCCCACCATGAGTGAGCAAATTATTTCAGCAAAAAAAAAAATAAAAGAGAGAGAGAGAAGTGAGATTTGATCAACACCATTAAACGATGCATTCTATCAGTGTACATTCAAGGTAGGTTTAGATGCATGCTAATTATTTTTTAATTAGCAAATGTTGACTATGGTAGGGCCCTATGGTGGGTGTCACCATTGGGTTTCTCTATCAGTTCTGCTAATAACAAGCAGTCACCTAATCTTTGATCCTTGGTTTCGCCATCTATAAAATATGGGAATTAAATTACAAAACCTCTTACATTCTTTACAATTTCCAAAAGTCTGGTTTTTGTTTTTGTCTGTGACACATCTAAAATAACTTAGACCACCAAGGGATTCTCTTTCATTAGAAGGCTAAATATTAGAATGATTAAGCCAAATGATATCTAGTTGCTTTTTAAAATTAGGGACTAAATATAATTTTGGAAGACAGTAGGGAATATTTTAAAAGGAGGTGAGAAAGACAATGAAACCTAAAAGCAAAGCTAGAGAGAAAAAAAGAGTGTCAAATATTGGAAAAATTGCATTGACACACTTTGAAAAACTGCCTATTATGGAAATTCTACTTAATAGTAACATTTTTAACAAAACTTTTGTATCCCAACCAACATATTTTCTTCTATGTATAAAAGAGGCCATCAGAAGCAAAGGGATGACTGTCTTCACTAAATAGTGCATAAAGTCCCGTTAGGTATCGCCTTATGGAGGGAGCTAATACAGAACAGCGTCACACACAGTAGGAGCAGGTTTCACAAAAGAAAAAAGATATTTAGAATATCTTCGAAAACCATACTGACACCATTTTAAGATGAATTCTTAAATATTTCAAAGTAACCTAAAATGCTGTATTTGTAAATTTACTTAAAGGGATGCGTATTGAAGAAATCAACTGCCATCAACTTGATTCACTTGTTACTGTTACTTTCTCAATTTCCTGATGGGAAATAAAATCCCATATCCATAGTTTAAATAAACTTATTGAAACAAAAAACATCTCCACGGTGCCTGGGTGGTTAAGCATCTGCCTTCTGCCCAGGCCATGATCTCAAGGTCCTGGGATCCAGCCCCGCACTGAGCTCCCTGCTCAGCGGGGAGTCTGCTTCTCCCTCTCCCTCTGCCTCTCCCCTCCACTCGTGCCCTCTGTCTCTCTCTCATAAATAAAATCTTTAAAAAAAACTCCATATATATTTTAAATAAATAATCAGAAAGTATTCCCTGCTAAGCAATTTTAAGTTGAACTTCATGTAACAGCAAATGGGGGCTCCCTGCTTTCAGGTGATTTGCTCAGTAGGTTCCCTGGTATTTTGGCGTAAACTCTAAGACAGCCCTGAGTTTTCTCTGCCCCAGTAAGTCACATGGTGGCAAAATTCCAGCACAGTAGTAGTTTTGTTTAATAATTCTACTAAAGTAGAAGTATTAAGAATAATAAATTCTTATGGAACTTGTAACCTAATGAATCTATTGTAGATCTTCATTTTAAAATAAAAGCTGATTTTGAAGTCTTCAGACACTGCAACCAGGTTACTATTTTCATACAATCATGAAAATTTAAAATGCAAAGTTAATTGAAAGTATAAAGATGAAAAGCAAGTGCTATGCCTAAAATAGTGCACGACACAGTCATGTTTCACTTAACTTTCAAGTCAGAACATAAATTAAGAATTCTAGATGTGACATGCCAAATATTTTAGACAGAGAAGAAAGCACACAACAGAACTCTACCAATTACACCCTTGAACATGTAGCTTAAAGGCAACAAGTTCATGCTGTAATACTGACAACAAATAATGTTTCTCTTATTTTAAAAAGTGATGTTGCATAGAAACCCCATCACCACTTTATACAGTACTGACATTTCATAAATAGCAATTTCCCAAGCTTTATATTATACCCAAAGTCAAAATATTTGAAAGGAGCAAAGAACACTGACACATTGAGCCTAAGAATATTTTTTGCTTACAACACAATTCAAAAGAAATAAATATTACATGATGACACTCCGTCGAAAACAAATATTATGAAATTTAACAGTATAGGTATATATACAATAAATTTGTTTTTTGCTCTAAACTTTATCCTGTTCTTGTGGGCATCTTCTATTTATAATCATGTTCGGAGTTAAGAAAAAATGAGAACTTTTAACTTTTTGATCATTTTTGTTGACCTACCTCTTTCCTTAAAAAGTGTGTTTGGTAATTAAGATATAAGACTTGTCAGTTAGAAGTTACAGTAAACTAACACGAAAACAAGAAAAACATCTCAGAATGTATAGATTTCTCTAGAGTAAAAGTTGAACCAATAAAAATATGGAGTTCTATTTGGACACATCCAAATAAATTACAAAACATAGTGTCGAGGAAAATGGAGATGTTAAAACATTCTGTCAAAACTTAAGTAAGTATATTCACCCAACATTAGTGAATAAAACAGGAAATATTATTCTTATTTATTTGAACAGCCATTTAACTATAGTACAACCACAGTAAATAAATAATTTCATTCTCATATATTCAAAAACAATCTACAAGAAATCAAGGTAACAAGCATAAGCAAGATTACCCCTTCACGTAAGCTCTTTTTAAAATCCTTTCACATATGCGTTTTAAAAAACTGCTTATATAATTTAGATTGTCTGCAATAGCCCAATAAAGGTACCTTCTAAATGTTTTGCAAATTGAAAGTAACTTCCAGAACCCACTGTCATACGGAACTCAAGACTCCCTACTTTGTCAATTTATTTCCTTCCCCCTAACCAACACCTACATCCTGGTCCCCATTTCCAAATTAATCTTTAAAATCTCTGAGGGCAGAACCTATACATCTTTTCTCTATTGGCCCCAATATTGTGGCAGTGAAGATATGGGGTCCCCTATCTTATTTAACGAATGGATGACTACATTAGTAAGAGTACCACAGCTGTCAGATATTTGCCTTCGATATCTTATCCCAGTCAAATGAAGATGGGTTCAGTAACATATTTCCATAGCGAAATGAACTATAGTCACTACATTGTGATCTGCATGAAAATACATCGATATATCCTTTCAAACACTGTTACCCAAGTTATGCTTTGTAGAACACTGAAATGTGGGATAGTAAAAAGGTTTCCCCTCCTCTTAATAAAAGGGTTCCATGGTCAAATAACTTGGGAAATCTAATTAAAAAAAAAACTCAACATTTCTTTACTGCTAGATTCCTCAAAGCACATGATATGCTAATGTGCACTATCACTTTCTAAGAATCTATCAAAGAATGCTTTTGGTCTTGGAACATCTCACCAGAAGAATGTTCTAAGGAACAGAGCTTAGGAAACAGTGTTTTAGAACAACAAAAGATACCATGTTAAATCTCTTTTACCCAAACAAAATTACAGATTTGAAAGAAAGATTCAATGTTCCATGTATTATTCAGAATTCATCACCTCTGTCTCCACAGGAAGTAGAATAAAGGCAAGAGTACCATGAGACTTCTTTTGCATCTACTTGCTCATTTTGAAAGGGTAGGGAAATAGCTATTTACAGTTACTGAAGAGTTCTCTTATTTTTTCTCAAAATATCTTCTACTTCCTCCTCCCTCTGTTCTAAGTGTGTATGTACAAAAGTAGTGGGGACCTCTGAAATAAATCTTAAAGACCCCTTCTAACAATGGATCTTTATGCCTCTTTAATCTCTGGAAGTATTCAGAAAACATTAATATTTCTCTAACAAATAGGCAGACTATGAAATTTCTATGAGGAAAATGTCAAGGGATATTGTCCTCAGAATTCATGCAGGTCCATTATGATTGTGCAGAATGACCCAAATGGTCTTCTGTCTGACTAAACCACGAATACCATCATGAAAGCTGTTGTTTCTGCATAAGGAGAAAAGTACTATATGGGAATTAACAGGAAAGTAGGAAACTAGCTAAGTCTACAGTGTGGGTTATCACAAGATTTGGACCTAGAGCCAGCTCCACCACTAGGTATGTGACTTGCGGGATTTCTCAATGTTTCAAGCTGTTGGATGTCTCCTTTGTAAATGAGAGGAAGTAACAATGGAGGTGGCTTTCATACAGCTTCAGGAGTTGCTGTGGTGGTGGATTATGAAGAACAGGACAGCAGGAAGAGGGGAGGCCAAGTCAGTGGCTACTCGGACCTCACTTCCATCTTCCAACTGAGAGGTTCCCCTTTAAGTGTTTTAGACACTAAAGTTCAGGGCAATATGTATCTTTTTCAAAGATCCTTCTTAACTAAAAAAAAAAAAAAAAAAAGAAAACCGCAGATTATATCATCTAAAGTTCTGCTGAGATATAATGTTCTCTAGTTCATATTTTTTAATGAAGGTGTTTTCATCTCAGAAAAAAAATGCTTTTACATTTCTTTTTCTTCATTCATGTGCTCTTGATTCAAGTAAAATAAAACCTTAATGACTTGTATTAATTTTATATAGCTTATTTTACATTTTTGTAATATCTTTCTTATTAAATAAAAAGATGAATTGATGTGGTGCTTCTCAAAATAAAATTAAAGACAACACAGAGATGGGATGAAGTCAATTCCTGCCTGTGCTTGACTTCAGAGTTATTTTTTCCATGCTGCATTTGAGCTCTTAAATACTGTACTGCATTATCTTTGAGGTAGAACAACAACCAAAAAAAGGTAAAAACAGTCACATAAAGAGGGAAAATGAGAAAAAAAAAAAAAGCTGTGAGAGATTTCTTTTTAACACAATTATCATCATTAGGCTTTGCAGTCTTCTTTGACACAAAGTTGAGAGATAGTCTTCTTGATACGAAGGGCCGTTAGGCGGGCTGCCCCATTGGCATACCAACACTCCCGCATTATTCTCCCCATGACTCGGAGTGCCTTTAAGAGAGAAAAACATTAAACACTTTAGCTAGTCACACAAACACAGTCCAAGAGAAGCATAACCACAAACCCAGGAATTGATGCTAAGCTCTGGTGAAGAAACAGTAAACTTAAAACTGTATCGGAAGATCAGGACCAAACTTCTTTAAAAATCCAGCCAATACACACACACACACACACACATACACACACACACACACCCCTTATGGAGACTAACTTTTAATTGAAAATTCAATCCACTGATTTCTGGGAATATGGTAGAGTAGCTATCTTTTAAAATCTTCTGAGAAAGGACATGAAAGACAAAAAGGGATATGGGATGAGTTGCGAATTGCTTGATCTGGATGGTAAGTACATATGTGCACACTTTTTTTGTTATTCATCAAACTGTATATTAAGATTTGTGCATTTTAACATTTAAATTATGCCATAATAAAATAATGATCTAGGTGTAAATATCAAAATTTCTGAATTAAAAAAACAGTATAAATGAACTGCTCAAGAAATAAGATAAATACTCAGAGGGGAAAACAATGAGAATGCAGGAATCCAGAGAGATATAAGAAATCACTGAAGCAAGTGGCCACTCTGGTGACATCAGCTGATCTCATAGTCTAGAATTTCAGAAGTGATGAACCACATGCAAAAGATAGAAAATGCAGCCAAAGCACCCAAAGGTATCAAGTCAAGATGTTTCCAAAGTCCTGACTATAAGGATGAATCAGTCTTAGAAGGAATTTTGTAAAGAAAATTATCTAAATCTTGACTCTTGGCAAGGAAAAAATCAAGCCCAGGCCTTAAAATGTTACAGTAAACCTAAGCTCAAAACAAAAATTCACAAGACAGGAGAAAATAAAGTATCATAAGCAAGAATCAATTGGAACAACAAACGGTAAAATCAAACCCATCAAAACATTAGATGTTAGAATTAATGACCTAGAAGAAGTAATGACCTAGAATGACACATGAAAAGATGCTCAACATCACTACTCATCACTTCTAGGTCCTTCTAAAAAAACAATTTAAATGAAATACATTTAAGAAATGCACAACAGGAAATCAGAAAATGATCTTAGAAGGAAGCTTTGAGAAGCAAAAAGGAATGTTGAACAAAGAAAATGATAAACATGTTCTTAAGTTTAAATAAATAATAATGGTATAAAATTACACCAGTATCTAATACATGGGGTTAATACAAAACAAAATAGAACTAAAATACTGGACAAAAATGGACAAAAATTGTTTATATCAGCAATGTAAAAAAATTGATCACATAAAAAATGACTATTTAGGTCTATTCTAGGAATGTATGATTGGTTTGACAGTGGAAAATTTATAAATGCAATTTCACATTAAGAGACGAGAAAGTAGAGAGGCCATATCTTCACCTCATAGGTAGGAAGAAAGCTTTTATCAAAACAAATTCAGTTTTTATGTAACCTGATTAAAGTTTTGACAACAAAACCTACAGCAAGTATCATACTGAAAGGAGAAATATACAAAATTTTATGAAGTAAAACACGGATGTCCACTATCAACTTTCAAGCAACACTATACTGGAAGTCCTAGAAACTAAAGTAAGAAGTAAAGAAAAGGCTTGAGGATTGGTCCCAGAACTCTCATTATTTGGAGATATGATCATCTATGCGGACATCCCAAAAGATTCTACAGTTTTATACTCTAAGACATTTCCCCCCCACACATGCATGCATATATATATATATATATATATATATATATATATATATATATATATAGCAGCATTGTTTAAAAATGTTAAAATCACACAGAAGACAATCAACAATAGAAGAAAAATTGTACTCTAGCCATATAATGGACTACTGCACCAATATGAGAATGAACAGATTATAGCTACATCTATAAATGAAAGTGAAAAGAAATTAACAAGAATATCTACAGTAAGTTTCAATAATATGTTTCACAATTACAGAAAAGTAAACAATATATTTTTAGTGTGAGTATACATATACATATAATTATACATAAATATATATTTTTTTCTCCTAAAGAAAAGTTAAGCAATAATAAATAATCACCATAGTAATCTCTCATAGGAGTAAGGAATCTTTGTTCTATTTTTTAAACTTAGTAGCGAATTCACTGATTTTCACATCATTATTACACTTTAAACTTTACATATATGTTACATATTCTTTCATATACATAAAATTATTAAAATTAGGAAGAACTTAATTTCAATTTGGTTGTAAATCGCTCAAATTCTGCTTCTAAAATAAGTATGTAGGTAAGATATCTATACAAAATAGAAATATCGAGACATAATTCCTTCCTTAAATAGAAAAAGAAATGAGTGAAACATGCAAGAGGGGGGAAATTAGGGAAGAAAAAACTGCTGTATAAAATAACCCTTCTGGCAAAGCCAAACTAAAAAAATGTCACTTTAAAAATACCTCAAGTATTACAATTAAATATGGTAGACTATAATAGGAATAATGGGGTTGGTGGAGATTAAAGCAGTAAAATAGTTGTGGAATTAGATGGTTTGTAGTCTTTCCCTCCTATTCCCTTCCTTCTCCCTGTGGGAACCAGAAAAGTCTCTCGCTTCATGTAAGGCAGAACAAGCACTGTGATAACCACACTGAATGCCTTCGACATGATGCTTAACGTATGCATTGTCGGAGATGAGGAGAGAACTCTGCCATGAGGAAGCTTTTCTGATATAAGAACATAAGCTCAAACTTCGGCAAATTTACTGACTCTAAAGATGATTGAATTGTAATACTCCGTCTGGCATGGACATTGACGATCAAACATGGCTGTGCTCCTACAGTTACCAGCCCCCCTTCAGGCAGATCAGGCTGCGTGACTGACTCTGGTCTATGAATCATGAGTAGACGTGATGTGAGTCACCTGAAGCCAAAGCATTAAAGAGCCATGTGTGACCCTCCAGCTCCTCTCTATTCCTGACCTAGACACTTGGAAACTATGTGTTGAGATAGCAGCATCCCGAAATCAAAGTTACCTGGATCACAGAATCACCACAGGGAACACAGCTGCCTGACCTGTAGGGGACTTTACATAGCAAGAAACAGTCTTGTTGTGTAAAGTCACTGGGGATACCAGGGCTTGTTATTGCCCCTTATCTTGGCATTCTGTATACATATGGCTAAAGGGAAGAAAACCTTTCTGAAGACTGATACAAGGACATATACTTACATATGTGGCATGAACTGGATGCCTAGATTAAGAGAGAAGAACTATATGGTCTCTGAAAATCTTCCTGATACTTACCTCAAAATTATAATAGATAAAACATATATAAGAACATAGCCTGGGCTCCTGGGTGGCTCAGTCTGTTAAGTGTCTGACTCTTGATTTTGGCTCAGGTCGTGATCTCAGGGTCCAGAGATCAAGCCCCACATCGGGCTCCATGCTGGGCATGGAGCCTGCTTGAGATTCTCTCTATCCCTCTCCCTCTGCCCCTTTCCCCAGCCCCTGCTCCCTGCCCCCCCATCCCCGGCCAAAAAGGAACATACTTACTTCACAGCTTTGCCACTGGTTTGGGATACTTGGTCGAAACCTCTGGTCACAAACAACCTTCCTCATTTCCTCTATTGAGGGATCTGAAGGCACCATGTCATAGTAAGGCAACTGGTACTCCTCAACAATTCCTGTAAGAAATTTACATAATAAATTTCCCAGTGTGAATAACAAACAAAGATGCTTATTTCTTTTTTTTTTTTTTAAGATTTTATTTATTTATTTGAGAGAGAGACTGAGAGAGAGAGAGCATGAGAAAGGGGAGGGTCGGGAGGGTCAGAGGGAGAAGCAGACTCCCTGCCGAGCAGGGAGCCCGATGCGGGACTCAATCCAGGGACTCCAGGATCATGACCTGAGCCGAAGGCAGTCGCTTAACCAACTGAGCCACCCAGGTGCCCGATGCTTATTTCAAAAGAATACCAATTAAGTCCTCTAGGCACAAGTGGCACCCTGGGAAACTGGAAAGTCAGGTTTATGAAAATGTTGTATCACTAAAAATGAATTATATAAGTATAAAGCACTCAGCTGAATAATTATTGCATAATTTTATAAAATGCACATTATGAAACTTTACATAATTCTGATAATTACATAAATCTTATATAAAACATAAAATTATTTCTATTTTATAAAATATATAATTTTATACAATTATATATTATATAATATTATATAAATAAATTACTTTTACATAATATAAAATATAATTTTATATTATAAAAATTATATGAGTTCTGATTTATATAAAATACCATTGTACAATTCAAAAGTAATGCCTAATTGCAAAATTTATATCTTGGCCTTGTTTGGGAATGAAGTATTTTTTTCCATTAAATAACCTTCTCTTTTTTTTTTTAATTTTATTATGTTATGTTAGTCACCATACAATACCATTAGTTTTTGATGTAGTGATCCACAATTCATTGTTTTCTTATAACACCCAGTGCTCCATGCAGTACATGCCCTCCTTAATACCCATCACCGGGCTAACCCATCCCCCCACCCCCTTCCTCTCTAAAACCTTCAGATTGTTTCTCAGAGTCCATAGTCTCTCATGGTTCATCTCTCTCTCTCCGATTTCCCCCCCTTCATTTTTCCCTTCCTTCTCCTAATGTCCTCCATGCTATTCCTTATGTTCCACAAATAAGTGACATCATATGATAATTGACTTTCTCTGTTTGACTTATTTCACTTAGCATAATCTCCTCCAGTCCCATCCATGTTGATGTAAAAGTTGGGTATTCATCCTTTCTGATGGCTGAGTAATATTCCATTGTATCTATGGACCACATCTTCTTTATCCATTCATCTGTTGAAGGGCATCTCGGCTCTTTCCACAGCTTGGCTATTGCAGACATTGCTGCTATGAACATTTGGGTGCATATGGCCCTTCTTTTCACTACATCTGTGTCTTTGGAGTAAATACCCAGTAGTGCAAATGCTGGGTCATAGGGTAGCTCTATTTTTAATTTTTTGAGGCACTTCCACACTGTTTTCCAAAGTGGCTGTACCAACTCGCATTCCCACCAACAGTGTAAGAGGGTTCCCCTTTCTCCACAACCTCTCCAACATTTGTTGTTTCTTGCCTTGTCAATTTTTGCCATTCTAACTGGTGTAAGGTGGTATCTCAATGTGGTTTTGATTTGAATTTCCCTGATGGCTAATGATAAAATCTTCTGCACAGCAAAGGAAACAGTCAGCAAAACAAAGAGGCAACCCACCGAGTGGGAGAAGATATTTGCAAATGACACTACAGATAAAGGCCTGGTATCCAAGATCTATAAAGAACTTCTCAAACGCAACACCCAAAAAACAAATAATCAAGTCAAAAAATGGGCAGAAGACATGAACAGACACTTCTCCGAAGAAGACATACAAATGGCTAACAGACACATTAAATAACCTTTTCATTAAACAGAATAGCTTTCTCTTTTTGAAAATTGATAGGCAATCTTTTAAAAGTTGAATTTCTTACATTTGGATTTTAGAAGTACTGTACCTGAGAATGTGCCAAAGAAGCAGCAAAGGTACTCAAGATGGACAATTCAACATGAAGTTTCATATTTAAAGAGTCTCAAATACAAAGACCTGAACTTAATTATCAGAATGTTACCTGAACTTGAGAATTTCCTCAAAAAATTGTTTTAACAGTCTTTTCAATTTACAATACTTAAGAAATGCCCTACTATTATGTTAACTAACTTACTATTTCAAAGGTTGAAGAAAATTTAAGGACAATAACCTAAAAGCAGATCTAGAAAAATATTAATATGAAATTTTTAAAAATTATTACAAACATGTTTGAATCTTGCTATTTACCACACATTGTCCTAAACCCTTTACATATTTTAATTATTCCTCAAAACCTCTGACTAGGAGTTACCATATTATCCCTCCTTTACTGAATGAGGAAACTGAGGCACAAAGAGTCACCAGTTTGCTCAAGATCAAAGAGCTCATAAGTGGCAGATCTAGAACACAATCCCAGGCTCGAGAATTCCACTCTAATTCTACTGCTGCTATAAATAGCTTCATCTGGGGTGCCTGGGTGGCTCAGTTGGTTGGGTGTCTGCCTTTGGCTCAGATCATGGTCCCAGGGTCCTGGGATCGAGCCCCACATCGGGCTCCCTGATTGGCGGGGGGGCTTGCTTCTCCCTCTCCCTCTGCCTGCCACTTCCCCTGCTTGTGCTCTCTCTCTCCCTCTGTTAAAAAAATAAATAAAATCTTTAGAAATAAATAAATAATAAATAACTTCATCTTCCTGAATGGTTTACTATCTTATCTCTTAATAAAAAGGGGAAAAGTATGTTTTCTCATTCAAAAGAATTTTACCCTTGTAAGTTTAAAAAAAATTTTTACTCATTTTTTAAAAAATGAAATTGGTGTAAGGCACAATGATATCAATACAAAATACAAAACTGACAGTGGTCTGATAATGACAGCTCTTTTAGTGAATGTTTACTCTGTACTATGCTCTGTACTAATTAATTAACCAAATGAATCCGTTAAATCCTCAAAGCCCAAGGGGTCAGTTTTATTATTAATTTTACGGATGAGGAAAGTGAGACCAAGTAACTTGCCTAAAGTCAGACATTCAGGAATCTGCTAAACCACGGCTTAGTATGAAGTCTGTCTCACTGGAAAGTGAAAACTCTAATCCGTTTCCTACCAGTAGTTAACTTTTCTCCATGGATGCCACAACTTCAGAGGCTGCATTTGTAGGGTTTCATCCTTTCAAACTCTTCCTCCTCTCATTATTAATCTCTAAACAGCTAGGAGCAGTAGAGTCAGGAAGTTAGTCTCTGCTCACCTCTGGCCTCTGCTTTCTCACTTCTACATTCATTAACACAGAGAAAAAGCAACAACAGCCAACAAAACAAACAAACAAACAGGAAAAGCCTGAAAACTAGAAGACTTCAAGTCCTGTGGCTTTTGGTAAAGTTTTAACATCTTTGGGTTCAATTTCTGGTAGAAAATAGAGCTACAGCTAACTGCATACAAACTCAAGAAAATTTTCAAGTGCTTTGCAAAGTATCATTAAGAAAATCAGAATTATCAAGAGAACTGTCACCCCCACCTGAGCAGTAATCATAATACAAAATCATCATTATATGTAGGATGCTCCACTCTTGAAACTGGAAAGATATCACCAAAAGATATACTCTTAAATATTATAAAAAATGACTCAATACAGTGCTTAGAAAAAAATACATAGAAAAAATATCTTGTATTCAGAGCATCAAGGAAAGACAGATACAAAGAATATCTCCAACATCTTACCTCCAACTGAACACCTTCGGGCTATTTCCCAATAAACCAGACCAACAGAATAGATGTCGGCTCGTTTGAAGGACTCAAAGATATTCACATTCATTGTATCATCAAGCATTTCAGGAGCCATATACCTTCAAAAACATGCACATTTCAGATCTTCTGTATGACTTTATAGCAATCCAGTAAAATACAATCTTAATAAATCCTCACATAAAATATGAATTAATAGCTTACATCAATTTTAAAAGTAGATCTAAGCCACTATAATAAATTAAATTTAAGTAATACAGCTACTGACTGAACTATAAGTTTAAAAATGTTTGAAATAAAACTAGAAGTCATCCTACTCAATGTGTCAAAGCACAGATGCCAGGAGCCAAATACTTGCAAAGGACAAGCTAGAGGGAAATTCAGCAAGCAAAGCATTCAATAGGAGAGACGGAACTCAACCTCCACCAACAAACGTTGCCATGGAAAGTTCCTTGAGGGCAAAGAGCATCTCTTATTTATCATGGTGCCCCCAGGACTCTAACACAGTGCTCAGCAGCATTCCATAAACATCTCCTCTGAATGAACAATTTTATTATACAGTGGCTTCCAGACATATATACACATTATATATTGGCTACAAGAAAATGACACCCTTGTTTGAATAAGACTAAACCAAAGAAATCTACAGTCCATGGGACCTGACAGAGCCTAGCTGTCCGAAGGGGATTTTCACGATTTCCCAGAATATTAAGAGGAGGATGCAATACCCTCCCAAACTCTTAAGAGTTTTAGATTCTCTGAAGGAGTCCAGCATCCAAGGCTTCCCTGAGGGGTCCCTGATGTGGAGACAGTCTGATGGGCAAGCCAAGGCTTACTTTTTATAGGGAAAAGAAGTTCCGTAGGGCTGCCCAGTTTGAATAAACTGCCCTGAAGTGTT
The DNA here is from genome assembly GCF_011800145.1 of Mirounga leonina. Classification (NCBI taxonomy): domain Eukaryota; kingdom Metazoa; phylum Chordata; class Mammalia; order Carnivora; family Phocidae; genus Mirounga; species Mirounga leonina. The sequence continues at coordinate 72,100,029 of NW_023270377.1, read as the reverse complement.
CCTGGGGCCTCATTAAATTTTTCTAGGGAACCGTGGGAAGGACTCAGATGGATAGGCTTAGAATCTCAAACATGGCTTGGAGGTCAACTGTACCAGAAATCTCCTACTCAGAAGAGCCTTTGACAACTCCAGGAAAATGTTTTGGTTGTTTTCTGACTTCAAGATCAAGAACCCAGGAATTAAAAAAAAAAAAAAAAAAAAACCCAGGAATTATGTCAAAGTAGCATGAGCCTGATATTCAAGTAAAAGGAAACGGAAGTATGCAGGCCATATGGCCACAGGCTGGCCAGAACAAGAAACCACCAGAAATCCCATTACTAATGGGTCTGTCGTAATATATATGTAGTATGTTCTGCTTCTCTCATACTTGTTTTGATGACATTTTTTTCCCTCCTATCCATAGGAAAATGTATTCTCAGAAACTGACCCACTCAAAATAATGTATCACCATCTCTTCCACTATCCCTCTCTACTGCATTCCCCACCCAAATGGCTACTATCTATATGACTAAAAGGCCAAGTGTCCTTGCTTTTTAACCATTGTGTCACTTACTTCTCAATGACCCAGAGAAGACTCCTTGCTTTCTTGGGCCTAATGATTTTTCATTTGGACCCCCACCCCCAAAAAAAACCCCACACTCATCCCAGGATTTCATGTTTACGGGGCGGCCATATGTCTGAGCGCACCGCCAAAGTTAGTGATCTTACCTTTTGGTTCCCACTTTAGGATTCTGAGGTATGTCAATCGTGTTCAGTACTGAATCATGCTTCACAGCCAGCCCCAAATCTGCTATGGCACAAGTTTCACATTTTTTCACTAAGATATTCTTTGATTTTATATCTCGATGAGCAATAGCAGGTTTACCTATGAAGCATAAGAGAAGAATACTCATTTTGTTGTTGTTGTTACTGAAGACTGACTCTCTCTAAAAGGAATCACTTTGAAGACCTGGCTCAAAAGTCACCTCTGAAGACAGGTCTTCTCTGACCACACATTCCACATCCCCTGTCAGTCTCCACAGAGTACGTCATTTTGCCTTCTTCATAACCCTTATTACTATCTAAATTATATTGTTCATTTACATGTGTGTTTAATTATCTGTCTCTCCCAACTGGACTGTAAGCTGCCTCAGGGCAATGCCTGGGTGTTACTCATCACCCATCAGCATGACTTTGATGCTTAGGACCCTAGGTAGCACTTAGTAGCCACTAATAAATTTCCTTTGCATGAACAGGGAAAGAATTAGCATTACTACCACTACATAAGAACATAGCAAATAAACTCTTACAAAACAAGTTTCAAACTTTTACTACCCTAGACCAGCAGTTCTCAAATGTGACCCCAAAATCCCTGGGAGTCTTTGAGACTCTTTTCCAAATACCTATCTGTGGGATATTACATTTTCTTCACATACTTCAACCAAAACATAAAGGAACAACTGAATGAAGAACATGCTTGAAAATCCAGACATTAAGTCAGACATTAAAGAGATTTCAAAAATGTAAAACAAAACCATATTTTCACTAGATTGGTTTTTGTATTATAAAAAAGATGCAAATTTTTGAAACTTGTTTAATAATTAGTTATTATTAAGTAAATTAATAAATACTTTTTGAATTTTTCAATGTTAGTTTCTATTAGAGTAAATATTGATAGAACCCAAATACACAAAAACCTTTGGGTCCTCAATAATTTTTAAGAGTTTAAGGGATCATAAATCCAAATTTAAGGACCACTGCCCTGATTGGACTAATGACTTCCTAGAGCAAATTCTTTATTAACTCAATAAATAGAAAAGACAGTGGGTATTATTTGATCTTTGAGTCCATTATATGTAAATATTTTTTAAGGTCACATTACATTTCCAATTATTTTAGCTATCAAAGGTAAATATTTAAAGTATTTATAGTCTCTGAATATAGAGCATTTGCCACCAGAGCAAGATCTTCCAGGGATGTGTGCTAAATGGCAAAGCTGGAGCCACCAGGTGTAAAAATATTATTATGGCTAATACACAAAATGATGAGTACATAGATGAGAGTTGGCTGTATCATGATAATATCCTCAGCTTTTTAAAGTAACTTAGTATTTCTTTACATTTGATAGTCATTTGTAATAAACTAAAATACAACTAAACACTAAAACACAGCTTGGTGTTTCTATCCTCATATTTAAGCAGAAAAAACTCAGAAAGAAAACACGTACCTTGTGTACCAACAATCTCCATATGTAGGTGGGCCAGACCACTAGCTATCGAAAGGGCCAGTTTGATCATGCCAGCCACGGTCACTATATTTCTATTCAAATAGTCATATAAGGAACCCAGTTCATGATATTCGGAGACAAGCCAAAGTTGAGTCCAAGTTCCATTATCTAAATGGGAAAAAGTCTCTTTATTGCTATAAATATATGTTGAGAACGAAACCAAAAGCTTTTAGCAAATGTCAGTATTTAAAGTAAATCTGTATTGTTCACAAAGCAAAGCTAATTCCTTTAGTGAGGATGCTGACAGTCCAAATTAGCAAAGTAAAATATCTCACTGAATCCCTGAAGATATTGATATACTAGAACCTGTTGTATGTATCCACCAGAGCTACAGGAAGCTATGAGAGTGATTCTGATTAAGTGAACAACTCCTTTCTTATTCTCTTTATATACTGATGGTACCATATTCTAGAAGAAACCACTGACAGATGAATTTAGGCTCAGTGTTGTGCTGTAAATTACTCTGAGCTTTTAAGAAAGATTGTTCCAGTACAAACAAGAAATGCAAAAAATTTACACAAAGTGTTATTACTGTAATAAAAGCTCTACAATTCTAAGAATGTTCACATTGTTCACCTTTCAAAATATGAAGTTGATGACTTTCCCCAAAAGTTTACCTTAAGAGCTAAATACAGTTACTAGACATTTTCAAGTAATTTACTTTATTCAACCAAAAGCTAATCCAGCTTATAAAATATTTTTAGCAGAACAGAAATTAGCCTAAAACTTCTCCAGGTATTAGAGTCCCTGGAGTTAGCTTTAGCTTTTGGAAGTGTCTACAACAGCCAGGGGCAGTCCTGACCAGTTCTGACGCTCAGAGAAAGGAAGCGATAATGAACATTTGTTAGGGACTTCTTCTATTAAATGCTTTATGTACAAGAGCTACTCTTAATCCAAATATTTAATTTCCAAATCCGGGTAGTGATAAAATTTCCTACGAATACAAAATCAACATTACGTGACAAAGTTCAGTAATAAACTGACCATGTACAAAACTAATCCTTATTCTACCTCTCTCCCTGCTCAGTGCCAGTGACTATCTTGCCCTCTCATATCAATGTCTCTGTCAGACCGTTGACTAACCAGTGGAACTATAAATACCACAAAAGATTTAGAAATGAGGATGAAAGCGATGTTGGAGGTCATTTAAAGTCATGCACAAAGCCACTGATAAGTAAGCCAGTGACAAAGGTAGACCGGTTAAACTGAAGAAGAGACAATCAAGGATGATCTCCCTTGGGCCTATTGTTTTATAATCAAATAAACATAATGATTAAATTAGGCCCATCAAGATGATCCATATAACTAAAGTCATCACTGCTTTGACAACAATGCTAATTAATCTAATCAGCAAGTACACTTCAGCTCAATCTTAGGAAGGTTAAGAAAAAGGTCTTAGGTTACTAAGAAATGTCTCATTTTCAATAGTCTGGATATATTTTCAAAGTATGTAGAGGTAAGAATTTGGAAAGAACATTTCTTGTTTAAAGCTCATGTTGGCTTTACTCAGTTTATACCTGGCAAATCAGAAAACACATACTGTCTACAAACATAATTAAGGCCAAAATGTACAGTAATTCTAAGCCTCTCTTTTGTCATCTGATTAGTAATAATCAAGCTTATAATAGATAAAAATAATCATAGATTTTAATTTCCATAGGTAATGGTGGGTCCCTGATATCCACAGATAATTTTTTAGATAGAGGTTACAATCTCTACCTCACCGAAGTTCTTCATCAGTATTACTGATTTGAATTAAAAAAAAAAATGGACTGGATCATGTTTTGCTCATCTTTGTGCCCTGTTGCCCTTTGTTATGGGAACTAATGCACAGTTAAATAAATAAAAGCTATGCAAAAAGAATAAGGAAAGCATAGGTGATCCATAAATTATATCCAGTCCCTGATTACTCGGGGATTTATACTGTATTTTATGAATATTGATTTCAATACCTAAGCTGATTCTCTGTCTTGCTCCACAAATCTCAAAAAGTCATATACTGTTTGAGGTTGTTGATGTTAAACCTCAATATAATTCATACTCAAAGTACATTGATAGAAAATTTCACTAAAATTGATTTGCTTGCTGCCATTCTGACAATGTTCATAGAGAATTTGAGTCCAGAGTTGAAGCCTATTTATAGAGAGGAGAAGTACAGTCCTGGCAAAGGTGAATATTCGACTAGCATTCACTGTTACGTCTGTACCGGTTATTAAAATATTGAAATATTTCTGTCCTCATTGGCTAACAGTTGCTACTCAAAATTCCAATGTCATCCCTTTGCCCTAGACACCCAAAGCAACCTCCCCCACCTCCCACCACCCTCTGACAAGATGCCTCCCAATCTCTTCATGTACCAGCAAGTAAGGGATAAAAGCTAGACTGGCAGGGCTCTCCCAGGACTCTGTTCCAATTGAAGCTTCTGTTCTGATTGGTTGACTCCTCTGCCATACCAGTCACCAAATACTTTAAATATCAACCTGGCTATGGTATCATGATTTCATATCACTCGTTTGCCCTGCCTTTACTGTACGGTTCTGTACATTTATCTGTGGAAAAGAGGAAAAGCATTTTCTATCCTCAATAAAGAAATTAGACTTTTACGTATTTTATTAAAACAAAGAAATTATTGATGGTGATCTGATGATGGACATAACATGTTTACTTGCTGAACCCAATTAGAAAATACCTTTGTTATCAGCAGCAATGAAACCAAGTATGTTTTCATGTCTCAGCATGACCGTCTGATAAATTTCTGCCTCCCGAAACCAAGATCTTTCATCTCTGGAGGAGAAGATTTTTACAGCCACATCTTCCCCACACCATCTTCCATGCCAGACCTCACCAAATCTACCTTTTCCCACTATCTCCTGAAGTACGATCGTCCTTGCAATTGTTCTTTGAACCAACAGAGGTAGACCTAACCAAAGAAAAGACGGAATTGATGATTACAAACAAGGAAGTGTCAGAAAAAAACTGTCATGATGACCATTATTTTCACATAAAAAATGCAAACACTGAAGTGCTTTCATAATTTTACCAATTTTGAAGAAATAAGCACCACTGTACCAAACTTCTGGGTCAAACCATGCTTAAAAAACACCACTCCAAATTCTTAATATGAATTTCTCTTCTCACATTCCCAAATAAAAATTTCTTGAACATAACCTGCTGCTACAGATATCTGATTTTCCAGAATTGCTGCAAATCTCCCTGATTTGCCCATGAAAGCCAGTCAGGTTACTAAATACACAAAGTTTAAAAAAAAAAAAAAAAAAAGGTGCCATCAGTCTCTAAAATAAAATGCATTGTTTCTAGTACAACTGGGGAAGCAGAAGAATTCCTTGTGAGTTTTTTCAAAAACCAAATTAAAATTGCAAAGTGAAGAATCAGATTCAATAATTAAGTGAGGTAATCATGTTACACTAAAAAAAGCAAAGCATCGTCATAGAAAATATCAAATGGAAATTCTTTGTGAAATAAAAAAAATCAAAGAAAATATATTCTGAGTGTATGTAAAAAGTTTAGATTCTTTGAACCAATAACCCCACTTCTAGAATTCTAACCTAAAGATTTAATGCAAAACACAGAAACATTTATGCCAAAATATTTAATACATTATTACTTACAGGAAATAGAAGGGAAAGTATCAGATAATAAAAAAATTGTTAAACATAGTGCAGCGATTAAGAGAACAGATAAGAAAGACCTCAGTTCAAATTTCAGCTGTGCCACCTGGTAACCACGGGCAAGTAATGGAACTTCTCTGAGCTTCAGCTTATCTAAAAAATAGGGGATATTAACAGTACCTATCTCATAGGGGTAATACAAGAATGAATAAGCATGTTAAGCACCTGGCACAGTATCTGGTATATTCCATGCTCAATAATGGTTAGCCCTTAATATTCTATCTTAAAACAGATTACTTAGAACAAATGATAATGATGCTGCTTATGAGGAGGTATTTCTTAATGACATGGGAAAATACTTTTGCTATAATGTTAAATGAAAATAGCACAGTAAATTCTACCCACCTAAATAAGTGTACCTAGCTATCCAAAATATGCACAGGAAAAAGACAGAAAAGGAAATTTGCCAAATGCTATGACGGTTCTTCCTATTTAGTGGAATCAGGGTGAATTGTGATATTCTTTCTAATATACATCTTCTTAATTTCCACAATGGGTACTTATCACTCTTATAATTAGAGGAAAATAGGTAAAGAGGTTACAGTCTAAGTTTACTCTGGAATGTCATGTTTAGTTCTTATCCTTGTACTCAGATGGCCCGGAAACTCTCACTGCTACAGCCCCGTAAGCTCTGCAGGCTTCAGCCTCTGCTCCTGAAATGAGCCATGGTTTATTCAGATGTGCTCATCTTCATGAGAACCACCCACTGTGGCTAAATAAGCACAGACTATAAGGTTGCTATTATGGATCTCAACAATTAGTCATAGAGCCCCACAGCCAGAAAGTTCTGAGATCGTCTAGTTCAACTTTATCATTTTAGAGATGAGAAAATCGGGGCCCTGCAGTAATCGAAGACTTGCCCAGAAATAGGCTGTAGTGGGAGGCCGACCTACAACTAAAATATTGGTGTTCAGTCCAAACTCATGCTCTCACCATTCAGTGGATATGTCTGTAGTCCTCTCCTGTTGGGAAGACTTCCAGCAGCAAACTCTAAGGGCTGTTTCTTGTAGGCTATGGCCAAGTTTACTACTTGACCACACAATAAAAGTTGTACTAACAATCATCAGGCCAAATTGCAATCTCAATCTCTCTCCTCCCTCGCCCCATCTTGCATACACACACCCACCAAAACATCACCATCAACAACCGCTACCAACAACAACTGATTAGAGAACTCGATTAGCCTCTATTTTCAAACTGCAAATTGATCAAGCACATGACCAATGCGACAGACCATGGACAGAGTAAGACAACATCATCAAATGTACTCAGCATAGCAATTCAAGTTGAGACACTAAAACTCTGGGAAAGGTGCTTTGGTATCTTTCAAGGCAACCACTCCAAATAATCTAGCTCTTGTTTATACACTTAGAGATTTCATTTGAAGATACATAGACTTTGCTTCTCTCTGTAGGCTCATTTTACTTTCTTTCTTTTTTTCTTTCTTTCTTTTTTTTTTTTTTTAAACCAGGGGTTGTAGAAGCTGATGTCTGATGGGAAGCTGATGTCTGATCTTTCAGTAATGTCACCACCCATAAGAAGTGTTATACTGGGACAGGAAAGTAGCAATTCACCCAGTCTCTCAGAAGCCACCTGAGACACAATCCATTCTCAGAAATAGTCCAGCAGCACATCAGTCCACTTTCCTTTCTTGCAGGTATTCTATCTCTTTGAAATGACCCGGCCAGGGATAAGCTTCACAAGTTTTGGTTTCTCAACATCTAACAAAACTGCCTTTGCCTAAAGTTTGCTGGCCCAATTAAGAGAAGCAAAAAGGAACCACCTGATTTCCTCCCAGTGAACGAGCTTTCATGATGGAAACCTTGCAGCAGCTAGACCCATTCTCTCTGATTACCAAAGACAATGCTGCCATCAGGTACTTTCAGCCAGTGCTCACTGCCAAATGGATGTAGCTGACTTTGAGAAAAAGTGCCTAAAACTCTTTCAAATTGGTCATTAAAAAAATCATCTGTGCTTGGGTACATGGACAGCTTTCTTTTTAAGAAAGATCTTAGAATAAAGGTAAGAGTCCAATAGTCAGTAAACCCCGATTTAAGTTTAAAGAGGCACAAAAACACCAAAAAATCTTAATGTTATTTTTTTTATTTCATGTCCGGGCTCATGACGACTTTCTTAAACTAAATATCCAGTCTCCAGTTATGAAATCTCTATTACTTTTATTTGAAAGGGAAATTCGGGCGCCTGGGTGGCTCAGTTGGTTAAGCGACTGCCTTCGGCTCAGGTCATGATCCTGGAGTCCCGGGATCGAGTCCCACGTCGGGCTCCCTACTCGGCAGGGAGCCTGCTTCTCCCTCTGACCCTCCCGACCCTCCCCCCTCTCATGCTCTCTCTCAGTCTCTCTCTCAAATAAATAAATAAAAAATCTTAAAAAAAAATGAAAGGGAAATTCTTAGTCACCTTAAATATATTCAAGGAGTAGCTCTAAAATACACATTTCTACTTAACATCTTCAGATGAACTGAAATGTTTGGGGGGAGTATTAAATAGATGGTTATTTAACCACTTGAACTTTATCCAGAAATTATATAAGGTTTCAAGGAACTGGGCACAAATCAGAGCTCTCTGTGCTCATATTTTGTGCCTAGAATGTCACCTGGGCTCAAGAAATTAGTACACAGTGGGCCCCATGATGTAATAGTCAAGGAAGAATGAGTACTGAATCTGAACAGCTTTACTTTTAAAGGAAGAATGTCAGTTTTCTATGCAATAATTTAATTTGGATTTTAGATCTATGAACTTTGCAGTTTGGAGACGTTTTTCCAGGTATGCCTCCTTTGGAAACATGCCACCTAATCTGTGCAGTGATGGCATAAACATTGAGACCTTGGCCCAAGACAGAGCAGGTGATCTTGCCCCCAGAAGCAACACATTTTCTGGGTTCTGTGGATGACCTAATTGGGTCTCTCTTTTCTGGACCCTTTGGTGAGTCTAAAGCTGCTTCATGTTAAATACAGACTACTCATACAAATGCTACTGCCTCTCTGTCATCTGCCCTGTTAATTGTGCCTGTCTGGATGCTCCTAAAGGCCACGGGCTGCGGAGTTTCTCAAAGTCTGTTTGGGGTAATCATCCTTAATGATCCAAAGCAAGAGGGGACCCAGGGGCTCCTGAAGTGACCCACCTAGGATTACCTTAGTTCACATTTCTGCAGTACCACATGCCGACAGAATTTCTGGACATATAAGTGAGGAGAGGCCATTTTAAAAAGTTTGTTATTATGGAGAAATCTGCTTTGTCACCAGAAACCCAAAATGCCCTCATATGACTTGTACAATGAGAAAGGCTCATTCAGGCCATAAAACAGCCTGGTCTTTTGAATTGCTTCACCAGGGGTTCTGGAGTTCCATTAAAGAGGAATAGACTTATCATACTACCTTAGCAAAAGCCAGCACAGCAGTGCTGTGCTACTCCCTATCATCTGTTTCTGTGCTTTAAGAATACAAATGTAGGGATCCGAAGGGGTACGTGCACCCCGATGTTTATAGCAGCAATGTCCACAATAGCCAAACTGTGGGAAGAACCACGATGTCCATCGACAGATGAATGGATAAAGAAGATGTGGTGTATATATACAATGGAATAGTATGCAGCCATCAAAAAAACTGAAATCGTGCCCTTTGCAACGACGTGGATGGAACTGGAGGGTATTATGCTGGGCGAAATAAGTCAATCAGAGAAAGACACGTATCATATGACCTCACTGATATGAGAAATTCTTAATCTCAGGAAACAAACTGAGGGTTGCTGGAGTGGTGGGGGTGGGAGGGATGGGGTGGCTGGGTGATAGACATTGGGGAGGGTATGTGCTATGGTGAGTGCTGTGAATTGTGCAAGACTGATGAATCACAGACCTGTACCTCTGAAACAAATAATACGTTATATGTTAAAAAAAAAAAAAAAAGAAGATAGTAGGAAGGGAAAAATGAAGGGGGGGAGTTGGAGGGAGAGACGAACCATGAGAGACTATGGACTCTGAGAAACAAACTGAGGGTTCTGGAGGGGAGGGGGGTTGGGGGGGATGGGTTAGCCTGGTGATGGGTATTAAAGAGGGCACATATTGAATGCAGCACTGGGTGTTATACGCAAACAATGAATCATGGAACACTACATCAAAAACGAACGGTGTAATGTATGGTGATTAACATAACATAATAAAATAAAATTTAAAAAAAAGAATACATTCTTGGTTTTAATTTCAGGTCAGCTCCCTGTTGACTTCACACACACACATTGCAGGGGGTGCTTCGGATTCTGAAGACTTCCATTACCACAAGCAAAGACACTCTAAGAATACCACTTTGCATAACTAACATCTCTCCCCCAGAACTCAGCTCCTTAAATACAGTAACTTTTGTGCCCATGAAGCATTACTAAGAGAGCAACAATGATTATTACTAACCATAATGGGGAGGGGGGGGAAGGGAGAGAAGAGAAACTCTTTCTCGCTTCAGAAATAAATTCTGAAGGAATGTAAACATGAGAATCTGAATACCTAAAGGCAGAAAAGGCAACTGAGAAGACTTAATTCATTCAGCCATGATAGTTGGTTCTCTTCATCAAATCCAAAAACAAGTTTCTATACCAGAACTTACCACATACCACATCAAGCATTCTAAATGATACAATTCATAATATTTGGGCCCTTTTTGTTGGATTTTATTTTTATTTATTTTTAAATAAGAGTTTTCTTACTGCGAAATGGACAACAGGCACATACCAGAGCCAGATCCAGAGGCAGTCACATCGTAAATCAGATCTTTTAGAGTTTTTCCAGCATTTACCAGATTGCACTCAGAGAGGGGCTCCTCCACATTCTGTCTCTTTTTCTTCCTGTTTGTGCACAGTCGACCTTGGCATGCCCAGATTGTCAGCACCGCTGCCATGGACAGGAGGCAAACTGGCACAGTAATGACAACGGTCAGCTCCATGGGTCCGAGTTTGGGGGCATTTGGAGATGCTTCAGTTAAAAAAGAAAGAACATGACCATAAATCAACCCATTTAAGATACTCTGGAAATTGGAAATGTGATCACCAAAATCTCACATCTTTGATGAGGAGCCACACACTATGCACTTACATGAGTTGGTAAAGATTCTTTGGGGGATAAGCAAAGATGGGGAAAGGGAGTCGAGATCAGGATGCACCTGGAATAATTATGCCAGGTAACCATGGGAGCCAGAATGAGGATCATGGAAAGCACCAGTGCATGGGATCCTTTTTAAGTCCTCCAAGGCATTTGACATTTTTCTACTATCTTCTCCCCATTTTTCAGCAGTCCATCCTTAGAGCACATTCATTCATTCACGCCACAAATAATTACTGAGCTCCTGCAATATGTTGTCACTATTCCAGGTGCTGAGATACACCAGTGGTGGTGAGAGCCAAATCCTTGCTCTCCTAGTGCTTATGTTCTCATACGCCCACTAAACAGATGGATATGTGATACCCAAGCAAGAGGCCCTAAGCGCGATGATGAAGCAGAGGAGAAAGCGCGTGATGCCGGGATGCCCCTTTAGAAAGACTGCTCCCAAAGGCTGCTCTGGGAGGAGGCAGGGAACAACACCAGGAAGATCCCAAAGAGGTGCGCTCTGGGCAACGCGAAAGCAAGTGTACAGCCCCAAGATGAGGCTCACTTGGGCTGCTCAGGAACAACCCTTGCCTAGAGCGCAGTAAGCGAGGAGAAAGGCAGAGGACAGTAGGAGGCAACCAAGGGAAAGAGCATGTGGGGTCTGTAGGCTGGGTCAAGGACTGTGTATTCTATTCCAAGTAGACTCTGTCCAGGACTTGGAGCAGACAAACTAACAATGTGATCTCACTTTCATTCCACCGGGCTGCAGAGGGGCCCAGGAGTAAAAGCGAAGAGACCCATGTGGTCTGATATCAAGGCAGGAGGGGACAGGATGGTCTTGGCTGAACCTTATCTGAAAGAGTAGCACTTTCTTCTCAGTCCTCGTTCATTCTCTACACCTCTTTACTGTTTTATTTTATTTTATTTTATTTTATTTTATTTTATTTTATTTTATTTACTGTTTTGTTTTAATTCCTGGGTTGTATCACCGCCTGGCACGCGGTATATTCGTGTTTTGATTTATCTATTATCTGATTCCCTCCAAAGAACGTAGGTTTCGTGAGAGAAAGATTTTTGCCTGCTTTGTTCTCAACTATATCCCTAGTATTTTCAACTGGAGATAATTAATAGATAGCCCTTGAATGGCAGAACCACTAAAAGTTCTACTAGTTTTGTTCTTAATAAGTAAGGGATAAGATGTTTAGTTTTAGAAAAAACATGATAATTGAAACCAAGTAACATAAGGTTATAATTTGTGACTCTAATATGAAAACGCAGATACCAATTTTTCCAAAGCTCTTCTTGCACTTAAGAAATCTTTTTAATTTAGGGAAAATAGTGAACCATGAAAAATCTATTATGACAGATATTTTCTGCATTTTTCAAAGAAATTATTTTGACACTTGAAATGAGCACATAGTTCATTTTCTCTTCGTTCACTAAAGACAGTCTTGGGATCACCTTAATTTTATCTCCACGTCCTATCATTAGGGATGGTGATTTTTGTTTTAATAAACCTTAGGAAGTATTTGATAGGAAGAGAATTCTGGAGTCTTAGCTTCTCAGACACCAAGGAGAAGTAGAATGCAGGCTTTGGAGAAAGAGAAGCCAAAGTGAGCAGACACTTTCTCCATTTGTGGCTATAATGCCTTGAGCAAACTCACCCTCCCGGAGCTGACGAGGCATACCCAGAGAGAGGGCTGCAGACACGCATGGAAAGCAATGGCACAACACCTGCCCCTTAGAATCTAAACAAATGACAGTGATAATGGACTTTGTGAATTAAGCCATTCTTCAGACTTCCGTCTTTGCAATGACAATCCTGTAGAGCTTATTATATTAAATGCATTTACATTTTACTTACAATATGTCAACCGGAATATGTAAATATAAATGCAAAACAGATATTTAATTCTCAAGGAAAAGGAATGGAATTCCTCAAAAAATGTGCTCATATGAGTATCATTATAATCTTAAAAATAGGTTTTTTTAGGATCGATAACTAAGAGTTAAAACTGTTAAGTGAACTCTGGAAACAAACATAATCCATGCTCTTCTACTTTGCCAGGGAATTCTGCCAGATCACCAACTTTCCTTCTCCAGAGTGTTTCAGGATTCCTCTGACGTCATCCGAAGTTGTATGAGAACTTGGCCTTGAATGTTCTCATGACAAGGTGCTAAAAGAGTTCTTTGACTTGACTTTGCTTTAGAAATCATTAACCGTGGTACTTGCAACTTCTACCGTTTGCTGTTATAGAAGGGTTTTATTATCCATTACACAGCGATCTTTCAAATCTACATTTCAAGTTGTATCTGTATCTTTAGGTCCTCACGATGGTATTCTAGGAATTCTATGAAAGCCACAGAAAGCACTTAATCTCTTGCAACCTACATAAACATCTGCTTAAATATGTTTTTAAAATCAAAATAAAATTTAAAAAATAAAATTCCACTATTAGATACATTTATATGGCTATATCTTATTTCAATATATGTTATCAGGAGCTATCCATATAAACAGAGTTAAAAAGCTTATTGATTGTCTTCATTTTAGTAAAGCTCTATTAAGCAGAGTTCAGCTCATCACTATGGCAACCAATGAAGAGGCGAAAGGTCAGCAACCCTGAAAATAGAATACTCTTTATAAAAGTGTACTGTTCTAGTGAAGGTTACTGCTTTCAGAGATGTTTATTACAGATGGGCAATGTTTCTACTTTTGTGAACAAATTTACTGATAGGAGTCAGTAATAAAAAAAGATTACTCAGCTAGAAAAAGGCTAGCAACAACATCCAGAAAGAGCTCCTTAAACACTGAGCAATTTTTAAAGCAAACATTTGTAAAACTATCTTCTAAACCAAATGTTGATTGTAATCTCTACAGGAGATAAATGAAGAAAAACTGTAGTCTACACCCAATGAGTCATGGCAAAAGAGACAGTAGTGCAGTTAAGAATACATTTTAATAAGTTACCTTTGATGAGCACTTTATTTTTTCTAGCAGGTTTTACATTCTCGATCATAGGAGAACTCTTATTATTCCATAATTTCCAATCTGAGATTGCCTGTGCCAAATGAAGTGCATGCTCCATATTATAAGCGGCTCCATGGGGGGAATATGTTAATCCCAAAAGTGAGGTCTGGGGAATGCTGCATTGTCCATTCATGTTATTTCATTCCCGAGCAAATTACATAGACTAGAATGTTGGGGGGGTGCGGAGAAAAGCACCAGCCCAGATGGGTGAGAGCCTAAGTCACAAATATCTCACCTGTATAAGCTCTATAATACACTGAACCAAGACAACATAGGGAAAGGAAGTATTAACAAGGCAGGGAGAAGGGCACATTGACCCAAATGGGGTGGAAGATTCTGGACAGCTGGAGAGAGTCATGTGAAAGGCAGACGGATGTAAGAAAGTAAGATAAGACAAAACAACAACAACCGAAAAGGAAGAAGGGAGGAAGGAAGGAAGAAAGGAAGGGAGGGAGAGAGGGAGGGAGGAAGGAGGAAAAATTTTTTTAAAACATTTTTTTTGCAACTTCCCCTAGAGATGTGAATGGAACTATTGATGGTGAAAGCCAATGGCCATTGCCACTACTCAAATAAATTTCAGAACTAGTTTCGATGCCTCAACTCCTCCAGGACAGTGCCTGTTTGCCACTCCCCACTTCCAGCTTTAGGGAAGCAGTCCTCAAGATGAAAAAGATAATATGGGTATGATCCCCATGTTTCCTCTCCTGCTGACCTCTTCTCTTTCCTTATTAAAAGTCACTTTTGTAATTACTGATGCTTATGAGATGTATATGACCTTTAAATTAATTAATTTATATCTCCTTAGTATATGCTATTAGGAGATGACTGAGAACTAAGTGGAGCTATGGACTAGACCATTGCTTCAAATAGCCCATACTGACCATTGGCACGGAAATCTTGAAAATGTCTACATTCCATGTAAAGACACATTTCTTCATTATATTTGAACGACCTTCAATTGACTAGAAACCAAGACATTACAAGGGAGTGAGGAATAGAAACTCTTTGAGAAGGGACATGTGGGTGGCTCAGTCAAACATCCAATTCTTGATTTCAGCTCAGCTCATGATTGTGTTGTGAGATTGTGAGAATTGTGAGATTGTGAGATTGAGCCCCATGTTGGGCTCTGTGCTGGGCATGGAGCCTACTTAAGATTCTCTCTCTCCCCTTTCCTCTGCCCCTTCTCCCCCTCTCTCTCTAAAAAAAAAGAAAAAGAAACTCTTTGAGAAGAGAGTGACTGAAGACATATGTACTGGCTGAACAGCTGTTGAAAAACAAATTCAGACAAAGAGAACAGAGGTCTCCATCCAAAATGAATTTTTGTAAAACTTTACAGTAGTGCTTCCTTCCCAGAAGCTGCTACAGCAAATAGCCTATAGAAATTGAAGAGGATCCAAAACACCCCTAAAGAAACCACAGACTAATTTAATATTAAAACCACTTTTACCCCTTTTATTAAAAGTTTTGCCCCAAGTGAAAAGATACCATCTTGCAAGATTCTACTCATGAATGTATAAATATCAAGTCTTCAACTGCCTCCCCACCCCTGTCCGCTGACAAGGGGAAGCATTTATTTTTCCAGTCTGGAGCATGTTCTCAGGTAGTAAGCCAACCAAAACAGATAATGCTGCTTGAGATGCTTTCTGATGGGTCTGCTTCTGTCCTGGCACATGGAAGAAATGCCACCAGGGTCAACTGAACGCTGTGGTCCATCCACCTACCCTATAAACCCTCTATGACACAGGCCTGTGCATCAATGAAAAGGTCTTTGTTTCGTTTAGTTCACAGGTTTCTGGGGGACATCGTGGAAGTAATATCTGCAGTTGAAACAAAGGAATACATTGCCTCTAAGTCATTCAAAGCTACCTTGTTAATTAGCTCAACAGGAATAATGTCTTTTGCCAAAACTGGAATGACATGCTAAGCACTGAGAAGTCTCCCAAATCTTCATGATGAACCTCCTTTAACCTGCCATTTCAAATCATCCTTGAATGTGGATACTATCATTTCAAACATGTGCTTGATGGTAATGAAAATACATTTTGTAATTGGTTTCTTACTGCTCTACTAAAAGACTGGATCCAAATGTATTGCTTTGTATAATGCTGCACTGAGAACAACCCTCTAGGACAGATACCAGAAAGTGGGGCACAGTTCACATCCTTATGGAATTTAAATTCTACTAAGGAATACATGATCCATCTAGGGAACAATTCCAAAGCAATTTTCAAAGTAAAAATATGAAGACAACTTTACATAAGAGCAAGGCAAGTGGGAGATAAGAGAAAGATCATGATGAAGAATTCCATTCATGATCAATCAGTACAATATAAAACCATATGGAACTGCACTTACATGTGGGAAGTGAACGGGTCTCAGTTGCTAAGTCAAAGATACCGGTTTTATTTGTCTAACGCTCCTATGTAATTCCACACTCACAAACTGCAGGCGACCCCCCTAGAGCCTGTCCTAGCTTCCTACTTCTTCACAGTGACCCTTATAAATGTCATCAGGAATAATCCAGTGAGAAGTGAATTCGGTTAGATCCCTCCAACATACTCTACTTTGGGAACAGCAAACGGTCATCCTTCTCCACGGAGCAAGAATAATCACATGATTATTTCTTATCAACATGAACCTCAAGTACTAAACAAGGGCAGAATATCGTTTAATCTAGAGATTCAACGGAGCAATGAAGGTGACAGAAATAACATGAGAAGCATTTCTGCCTTTTAACTGAATCAGATGAGCTACTGATGGGGCCATTCCACTGTTCAGTGTTCAGTCTGCGTATGGCTGTTGCCATCCACCGTCTTCTCCTGGAATGATTTCATGACTTTATAGAACGCAGGTTGCACAACACAGAAAAGTATTTCCTGGCAGTTCTCCTTGTGTTGCTGGGCTTCAGGGAGTATGTGAGGAACACTGGGTATCTTCAAATCTTCTCTCGTCTACTTTTGTCTGAATTTAAGAATAATAATGCTTTTATATGTTAAGGAATTAGGATTGTGAGATTGAAGAGTATCATCTTTGGCACAGGGTCTGTAGAATTTTGACTTCAGCCGAGATAAGATTAATAAAATGTAGGAAGGAGAATTTAAATCAGCCCCATACTTGTTCTTAACTTCAGTGCATGCACCGAGATCAGTTTATTATCTGTCATCAAAACATATTCTCAAATGATACACATTTGTAAAAAAAATTAGATAGCTAACTACTCAAGGAATATTTCAGGGCGTTTTTTTTTCTCTTAAGCCAACCTTTTACATGGAAAACATGAAAGATCCTTGGAAGTAGCACCTGTATCTCCTAGCACTGTTTCCCCAGCTCATAGCAAAGACTTGTTCGGGGGAGACATTTAAAAACATTGACCAAAAGGGAGAAGTTAGGCTTCTCTGTCCTGAAGTTCATGCTACTATAAATTCTCCCACAGCAAACACACTCACACAAAGCAGCTTGTTCACTTGGAAAAAAGACTGATGTGAAATAATCCTATTTTGACCCAGCCCAGTGTCCCATACGTGATAAATACCCAAAAAGTATTTCAGCAAACAGGTAATAGTATTTACATAACTGAGAGTAGGGACTCACATCATGTGAAATCCTCAATTTAGAATTGGTTATAAATTTTACTTCCGATTTCCCATTATATCCCTATGAACAAAATTTCATAATTGAAATCAGTGTACTTGTTTCCCAAGATAGGAAATGCTTCCTAGATAGGAAATGCTTCCTATATTAGACTTTAAAAGCCCACGTTTGACTTCTTTGTATGCTTGTATCTCATAGCACTTTCTCAAATATAAAAATCACAGCACCTTGCAGTTTACAGAGGGAAAAAAAAAAAAAAACCCTGTCTGACACACCTGTCAGGTGTGCACTGAATCCTCACAGGATGAGCTATAAATGGATTTGTTCATGTGATGGCAGAACAATTCCACAAGGGGTCCCGTGAGTATTTCTCAGCAGGTAGATATCACCTTAATACTGACTAGAGCAATGAATTGGTTTAAAATAGAAAACTATAAGGAAGTTCGAAAACAACAATGAATTTTTTAAAGGACTGTAGGTCACAAGACGTTTAAAGTCCCAAAAGAATAGTACGATCAGAGTCTGCAATTTTTATAATTATAGCATCCTTTGAAATCATTAATTTTTGATAAATCTAATTGTAATGTTTTGGCAATTTATCTTCCTTCAGATGTAATCCTTCAGTTTGGTTTAAATGAAAGTCTAATTTAGACATGTACCTAATCAATATGCATTGTTTACCTACCCTGACTGATATAAATAATCAATTTCCTTTTTTCCTCTTTACACAACTGAGAACAGAACAGGAAGGTGGAAATTTCATATTTTCATGTTGTGCATGACTTTTCTTTACTGAAACCAATTATTTGGAAAACAAAAAATATAATAGCATTATTAAAATAGGGTATGAAATCTGAAAGAAAATTATTAGTACATTTACCCTTTCAAGCACTGTATGTTTTGGTAGCAAAATGGGAACAAAGATACCTGGAACTTGGATGTTTTTGTTGAATAGCCGATTTCCATATGAAAGGTGGGAATTAGTGAGAGCATGAACTAAATAGCAATTCCTATCAAAATTAACCCAATAGGGATGCCTGGGTGGCTCAGTCAATTAAGCGTCTGCCTTAGGCTCAGGTCATGATCTCGGGGTCCTGGGATCAAGCCCCACATCGGGCTCCCTGCTCAGCGGGGAGCCTGCCTTTCCCTCTGCCTGCCTCTCTCTCTCTGACAAATAAATAAAATCTTTAAAAAAGACCAGTTTCTCTTGCCCCGATTTCCTGACCTTATTCCGTAAGACTTTTCATGGAAAGTTTTAGAGTGTTCTTGATGGTATCTGACATCAGAGCTATTTCTCTGAGCATGTCTCTGATATCACCTAGAGTCACAAGAAATCATTTGTTACAAACCGAAATGCATTCCAGCCATGAGAGAATCAAGCCACAAAATGTGATTCCTTCACAAAAGAAAAGACATTCGTTTAATAATCAGGGAGAAAAGTGAGGTATAAAATTGTATTAAACAGAATAACTCAACTATGCTGAAGTAGAAATATACTAAACTATTGATAGCAGGAACTCTAGGCCAGTGGGTATAAGCTTGCTACATACTGCAGTGCCCAGGTGGCTCAATTAAGCAGCCCACTCCTGCTTTCGGCTCAGGTCACGATCTCAGGGTCCTGGGATCCAGCCCCACATCCAGCCCCACATCCTGCCCTAGGTGGAGCCCCAAGCTGGGCTCCATGCTCAGCAGGGAGTCTGCTTGTCCCTCTCCCTTGGCTCCTCCTTCTGCCCCTCCCCCTGCTTGTACTCTCTCTCTCTCTCTCTCTCTCTCAAATAAATAAATAAAATATGTATTTTTAAAAACCTGCTACAGGGGCGCCTGGGTAGCTCAGTCAGTTGGGCGACTGCCTTCAGCTCAGGTCATGATCCTAGGGTCCTGGGATCGAGCCCCATATCCGACTCCTTGCTCAGTGGGGAGCCTGCTGCTCCCCTGCCTGGTGTTCCCCCTGCTTGTGCTTGCTTGCTCTCCCTCTCTCTCTCTGTCAAATAAATAAATAAAATCTTAAAAAAAAAAAAAGGAAAGAAAATTTGCTACATACTGATCAAATGAATCAACAGGGAATGCCCATGTTCACTAAGGAAGAGTGAGTTACTTCTCAGTTTCCACCAACAGATAAATGAGGAAGAACACAAGGATGCCATACCTGATTTTTCAAGACAAACCAGATATCCAGAAGTTTTATATTAAGACTTAATTTTTAACAATGTAAAGAAATTCACATTTCTTTCCTTTTCCAGAAATCATAGGTCAAACAAAACTTGTTTGTGGACTGGATATAACCCATAAGCAGAGAGAACTCTGGGTGATTTGTTTTGTTGTTTTTATGTTCATTAGAATTGGGTTTAGCTACAAATAACAGAGGAAACTGGACAGAAGTTTCCTTTTCTCAATCATGGAAAAGAAACTTGAAGACTGGTAGTCCAATGTTAGCAGGGTGACTCCATGAAGTTTTCAGTCAGGCTCCTGTCAGCCCCCATGTCGCCACCCCCAGGGTGCATCCTCATGGTCCAAGACAGCCACTAAACTCCAACCTTTATATCCAGGCAGCAGGATGGAGGGTGGCATAAGAATGTGCCAGTTCTGTTTTAACGGGTCTTCTCAGAAGTTCTCCAAAATACTGCCATTCATCTCATTTGCCAGAACCTAGTCATACGGCCACACTTATCTGTAAGAGTAGCTGAAAATATTGTCTGTTAGGTGGACAACTACATTATCAGCAAAAAGTCTAGGTCCTGCTACTAAGTGGGTATTGGAGGAAACAATATGTCTTTGAAACACTTATTTACAGGCATAGTAAACTTTAATCTATTAGATTTTTTTCATTAGAAAAAGAATGTATGTGCAAAGAAACAAGTCAGACAGTACTGTACAAGAATTGATAAGGAAAGAGTTACATAATGTCCTCAGCTGTTCAGCACTCCAATACCAACTCAGATGTTCATAGAATGTGTAACCTCAACTCAAACATTACTTTGAAACTTGATGTGTTGTTCTTTTGTTGTGAAATATAGTGAATATACAGAAATGTACATACATTATATAGGTTAAGTATAAAAAGAATTATAAACTCCCATGCCTCACCAGCCCCTCATCTCCCTTCCCCCTTTTTCCCCACTCTGAGATATCACCACATGATCACAACCTTATTCCTTCACCAAGGGTAATGCTTACCCTGATTTGAGGAATAATGATTTCCTTACCCTTATACTGTGGTTCCCAGAATCCATTTTTGTATATGGTTCCAGGTTCAAGTTGGCATATTTGCATACATGTTCATAAGTGAGAGTGGCTTGTAATTCCCTTTTCTCATATTGTCTTCATTGGGTTTTTGATATCAAGAGTATGCATAAAATGAGTGAAGGAGTGTTTGTTCTTTGTTTACACTTTGGAGGAGTTTGTGTGAGATTTATCTGTTCCTGGAAGCTTATCAAACTTTTCTGATAGAGCCTCATGGGCTTTGAAATTTTCTTTCTAGAAATATTTTTTACTACCTTTTTCAAACTACTGATTCAGATTCTCTATTGTCATAAGACTATTCAGATTTGATAAGTTACAATTTTCTAAAAATTAGGTTGTTTGTAAACCATCTTGTTTCAACCTTATATAGTCTCACTAATTATTTATCTACTTGTTCTATCAATTACCAAGACTGTGGCAAATTTAAATCTCCCTCAGAGATTGTGACTTCTGTATTTCTCCTTATAGATCTCAAAATATTTTATTTTTGAGTCCCATTCTTAAATACATAGAAATTTAAATTTATTAAGAATCCCTAGTAGGGAGCCTGGGTGGCTCAGTTGGTTAAGCGACTGCCTTCGGTTCGGGTCATGATCCTGGAGTCCCTGGATCGAGTCCCACATCAGGCTCCCTGCTCAGCGGGGAGCCTGCTTCTCCCTCTGACCCTCTCTCCTCTCATGCTCTCACTCTCTCTCTCAAATAAATAAATAAAGTCTTTAAAAAAAAAAAAAAGAGGGGCGCCTGGGTGGCTCAGTCGTTAAGCGTCTGCCTTCGGCTCAGGTCATGGTCCCAGGGTCCTGGGATCGAGCCCCACATCGGGCTCCCTGCTCTGAGGGAAGCCTGCTTCTCCCTCTCCCACTCCCACTGCTTGTGTTCCCTCTCTTGCTGTGTCTCTCTCTGTCAAATAAATAAATAAAATCTTTAAAAAAAAAAAAGAATCCCTGGTAAATTGAAACTTTAATCATTATAAAGTGACCCTTCTTAACTCTAGGAATTTTTTTTGCCTTAAAGTTAATTTTGTATGCTCTTAACATAAACTAACATTTTTTTTTGTTTTAAAATATGTATGGTATATCTTTTCCATCAAAATAACTTCAACATTTCCGTAAACTTTCATTTTTAAGACATTTTCAAAACAACATTTAATTGGATTTGTTTTCTCCAATCTGGTAATCTTTGTTTAGTCTATTTACATTAAATTATTTTTGTTTAATTATTACTGATATTTGGATGCTTTCTTTTTGTCACATCTATTGTGTGCTTCTTTCTCCTTCTCTCTCTCTTTTTTTTTTTTTTACTTCTTTTGGATAGTTTTTATTGCTCTATTTTTCTTATTGTGGATTAGAAGGAACATAGTCACACTCTCTTAGAAGTAATTTAGAAATGACAACAGGGACACTTCAAAGCATAAGGAGTAACATTTTTACCCTCTGCTTAGACAAAACAAGGCCCCTAGAAAATATTAATTCCATTTACCCCTCTCTTGACATGTATGGTACGCTGTTTTTATATTGAATGACCATTTTATCTTTTTTTTAAACCCCACAAGACATTGCTGCTGTTGTAGATTAATATTCTTTAGAATTAGTCACATATTTTTCACTTTTTTTGCTTTTCATTCCTCCTTGCATGCCAGAACTTTGGTATAGTTTCTTTCTGCCTGAAGTACATCTTTAGAATTTCCGTTATCAAAGATTTTGATAATGTGAAACTCACCTATTTGTGTTTTTTATTTTGAAAATGTCTTTTACTTAACCTCATTCTTTAAAAGATATTTTTGCTGGGTAGAATTCTGGGTTACCAGTTAATTCCCTTTAGAATATTGAAGATGTAGTTCCACCCTTTCTCTTTTTCCTTTTTGCTATTGAAAAGATAATGTCAGTTCTTCTGTAACTCCTTTGAATTTCATTTACCTTTTTGTCTGTCAACTTTTAGGATTTTGCTTTGTTTTTGGTGTTCTGCAGTTTTACGATGTTATATCAAGGTTTGTCTCCCTTTTTATTTCTCCTCTTGATATTGATTTAATTTCTTGAATTTATAGATTGGTGTTCATCAACTCTAGAAAATTCTGAGCTGTTACTTCTGCAGAGACTGCTTTTGCCCAAATCTTTCTCTCCTCTCCAATGGACCACTACGTAAAACACGTTAAACCTTTTATGTGTTCCTCTATTTGTCATCCTCGCTTCCATATTTTCCATTATGTATTCTGTCTTACTCCATACAAAATAACTTCTTAACTATATTTCAGATGCCTAATTCTCTCCTTATACTAATTGTTGTTAAATCTATCCACTAAGTTTTCAATTTTTGTTATTGTATTTTTAATTTTAAACAGTTTTATTCTGTTATTGTTCAAATCTGGTAGGTCACTTTTTTATAATCTTCTCTTCTCTAAAAATATTTCCAAATTTGCCTTATTTTTTAAACTTAGAATATTGGTCTGTAATTATTTTCTGATAATTGCGATATATGAAACCTTTGCGGTCTTTCTGCTGCGTGCTCTTTTCTGCTGGCTCATGCATGCTGCCTTGCATCCCTGTGTGCTTGGGGAGCTTATTCTTCATTATATACTGCTTACATCCTTGAACAAGTGTCTGTTTTATCTGCTTGAGACCTAACATTAAAGTCCCTTCCTCTAGAGAGGCAGGGGCACTAAAAGTCTGGGACTACCTTAAAGAAAGTTTGTTCTCCGGAGAGTCCCTGTACCACTCAGGCAATGGGAACACAGGCCTAAAATCCATGTGATGTCCAGGCTATGTGCATATCTTCTCAGGAATAGGTTTTTTGTTAGTCTTTCATTTTTCCTGCTCTGCTTAATGAGAAGCCCAAACCTCCTCCCTCAGGTTAGAAAGTTGGTTTTTTTAATATATATATCTTGTTTAAACTTGCAATAAGCAAAGAGACCTTTGATATCTCTGCTCAACATGGTGGCTTCTATTAGATGATCCAATTTGAGCAAATCATGTTTCTTAACCTTTGTCATCCTTCAACCTTGAGATAATAAAACCCAACATTTTCCATATTAGAAAAAGCAGACACACATGAGGAAAAGAGTGTCAGATAAAATTATCAGAAAGTTATATAATAATGTCTTAATAATAAGGGTGTTTATCGATTCACATAACAAGAAATCTGGAAATAGGCTGGTGACATTGTTGAGTCTCTTTGTTAATAAATCATAGAACCAATCTACTCCCAGATTTCTGATCATGTTGAGTTAGTGAACTCACTTATTAAAACATTATAATCTAAGTTTCTGATACTTTTAGTTGAAAATATCTTGACCTATACATCAGTCTTTTAACTTATGCAAATCTAATGGGTGGAAAAGAAAAAATCGTTGTTTTAATTTGCATTCCTCCAGCTATTAGTGATGTTGAACATCTTTTCAACACTCTGACCACATAGAATATTCTCTTCCAGGTGCCTGGGTGTCTCAGTCGGTTAAGCGTCTGCCTTCAGCTCAGGTCGTGATCTCAGGGTCCTGGGATCGAGCCCGCATCGGGTTTCCTGCTCAGCAGGGAGTCTGCTTCTCCCTCTCTCTCTGCCCCTCCCCCCCACTTGTGCTCACGCTCTCTCTTTCAAAAACGAATAAATTTTAAAAAAAAAAGAATATTCTCTTCTGTAAAATTTCTGTTTGTGTCTCTTGCCCACCTTTTCATTTAGTGCCCCCTCTCCTCTTTCCACTCTCCTGCCATGCACACATACATACATGCATGCACGCACACACAAGATGTTCTTTACCTTCTCACAGTTAACTTTTTCTCTAGTCACACATGCTGCAAATATTTCTATCCCATATTTAACTTATCTTTGGTTTTATTTATGTTATCTTTCATTACTCATTTTTATTTTAGTTTGCACGCAATTATATCTCTTTTCCTTTTATAACAGTTGGATTTCCTGTCTTATTTAAAAACAGCTTCCATACTATAAAGTCATAGAAATCTTTTTGCTATCTAAATTTTCCTCTGACATTTAAATTGTTTTATATTTCACAATTAGATATTTAATCGAGCTGTAATTTATTTTTGTATATGGTGTGGCACTGTGGAACAGCCCTGTTTTCTTCCAGATGGATAGATAATTATGCCAGCAGTATTTCAAAAATAAACTATCCCATGGGGCGCCTGGGTGGCTCAGTTGGTTAAGCGACTGCCTTCGGCTCAGGTCATGATCCTGGAGTCCCGGGATCAAGTCCCGCATCGGGCTCCCTGATCGGCAGGGAGTCTGCTTCTCCCTCTGACCCTATCCCCTCTCATGTGTTCTCTCTCATTCTCTCTCTCTCAAATAAATAAATAAAATATTTTTTAAAAAAATTAAAAGAAAATAAACTATCCTGGAATTTCCATTTCTGCCAAGTTACACTTTAGATGTCCACAGAAGCCCTTCTTGGTACAGCACACACAAAAATGCTGAATAAAATATAAGTGAAAAACTTTTTTTTTTACTATTACATGATGAAGCTGGTGGGAAAAGAAATGAATTGCTCAGAGCCACAAATAAAGTGAAAATCCAGAGAGGTGCTTGAGCACTGGGGCTGCTGTTGACCCTGGAGGCATCTACCAGCTGCTAGTGGTTACACACTTAGCTTACCAGACTGCAGCACAAGATCAGGAGATAAAATATGGTTCCTAAGACAAGGGAAGGCCAGATCAGGGGCACCTGGGTGGCTCAGTCGTTAAGCGTCTGCCTTCGGCTCAGGTCATGATCCCAGGGTCCTGGGATCGAGCCCCGCATCGGGCTCCCTGCTCCATGGGAAGCCTGCTTCTCCCTCTCCCACTCCCCCTGCTTGTGTTCCCTCTCTCGCTGTGTCTCTCTCTGTCAAATAAATAAAATCTAAAAAAAAAAAGAAAGAAAGAAAGGCCAGATCAGAGACCCTCAAATAAATCAGGCAACTATGAATGGAATTACATTGAAAATAAAACAGGAAGTGTTCTGTAGAGAGAGACAGGGTGTATAATCGTCTATTTGTCTGTCTAAACCTTGACTTTGATATAGCAAAAAAATATTTATCTTCAAGACTTTCTCACCCCCAGTGTGTACCACAGGCAGGCTTAGAGTCTGAATTCATATTATACGTTGGCCAAAATAAACCTAATCAAAACACTGAATGGGTTTCAGTTGGTAGCATCCCCAGATACCTAGCAGAAGCTAATGTAAATCTTCCCTGGAGGAACATATTTTAAATACAGGCCCCCAAATTGTCCTCCAGCTATCGTTCCCAAAAACATGAGTTCACATTCTAAAGTGGGGTTTCTTAAACTGTGAACAACCTATTAATGGGGTCTGACCAGCATTCCTACCTAAGGAAAATTCATAGGGTACCTCACATATTTTAAGGGTAAGAATATTTCGTAAAATTCTTATTTCAGTTGTGTGTGCATGCAGGTTGAGGGAAATTGTATAAAATGTACTTCTTTCTGTGTGTCTCAGTGGAAACCTGTATAAAAGCCACTAGTCTAAGGTTTAGGAATTAGAGCCAAACACCTAAAAGGATTTTTAGGAGGGAAAGAGCCAAAGAGGGAAAGGCCTACAGTTCTCCAGTTGCTGAGTTACAACTGTCCAAGCAAAGAGAGAAAGGGAGAGAAAAAGTCCCGAGCTGTATTCAAGGTAGGAATTTTGTCATAAAGAGACAAAGCAAGAGCCCAATCATTACACACAGGACTTAACGGACAAAAGAGGGTCAGCTAAAAGACCCCAAGCCTTGGTTACTCCACCTCCATCAAGTCACTACCCAGAAATGGCCCCACAGTCTGGAGTGATGGGTGAAAGAGCCAAAGAGGCAAGGGTCCACTTGGCTTTCAGAGGAACCAAAAAGGGCAGTCCAGATTTTCTCCAATCTCTTCTAGGTGACCTCCCTCCCTTTTCTTCTCTTTCTTGCCCACCAATGTAATGCAGAGCATTAACACTGTAGAAATGTCACACTGTTTACTCTGCAGAGTGCTTTTATATATTTCATATATATGTAACCACAATTGAAACTAATAAATCTCCACTAGGCAGAGCAGGGGATGGATAGCAATCACACTCGCTGATGACACAAAAACAGTGGAGTTCTTGGCACCGACTGTGTCTGGGCTCAGCCTGGAAGTTCCTTCCCAAACAGCTGCTGTTCCAAATACAGCTAATAACCATTTAGTGCTGCCTCACGGACAGAACAACCCGACACAAGAGGACTACACATACAATCCTGTTCAATTTCATGTCCGTTGACCATACAATGTCACTAAAAGACAAAAATTCTTAGTTTAAGTAAAGAAATTTTAATTCAATAAATGTTACATAGCATTTTTTTGTAGACATGATTATTGACTAGACAACACATATCTTCCCTGTTCCATCATATCAATAGACTGAAGAAGAAAAAGTATGCTATAATCTCAATACATTCATGAAAATACTTGAAAAATTTAATATTCATATAGGATAAAAAACCTTCTCCCAACTAGGAATAAAAGCAAATCTCATTAATTGATAATAGGAATCTACAAAAACCTATAGCTAAAATCATACTTAGTGGTAAAAGAGGGCGTGCATTCACTCCTAGGACCAGGAAAAAGGCAAGGATCTTCACTCTTACCACTCCTATTCATCATCATATTAGCTCTTCCAGCCAGTGCAAAAAACAAGAAAAAGAAATAAAATGCATACAGATCAGAAAAGAAGATGTAAAATTGCCTAGATTCACAGATAAGATGATTGTGTATGTAGGGAACGACAAAGAATTTTTAAAAGAGCTACTAGAACTAATATAATTCATTTTGGCAAGCTTGTGGGAAATAAGGTCAATATACAAAATTAATTTTATTTTCATATACTGACAATTAATGTTGACCTATTAAAAATACCATTCACAATAGCATCCCAAAACAGGTAATATTTAGAGATACATTCCAGGAAATACATATGAAACCCGTTCTCTGACAACTATGAAACTTTGCTAAGAGTAACTGAAGAAAAATAAATATATGGGAAAATGTGCTATATTCCTGGTTAATATTGTTAAAATGACCATTTTCTTCAAATAATTTATATATTCAACTCAATCTAATAAAAATCTCAGCATATGTTTTTGCAAAAACTGTCAAACTAATTCTAAAATTTAAATGGAAATGCAAAGGCTTCAGAATAACCAAAGCAATTTTAAAAAAGAACAAAGTTGGAGAGGTCACACGACCTGATTTCAATACTTGCTATAAAGCTACAATAATAAAGAAAGTTGGATAGTGACATAAATATAGACATACAAAACACTTGAGCAGAATAACGAGGCCAGAAATATACCCACATATATTTTTGGCCACTTTATGTTCAATCAAAGTGGCAAGGTAATTGAAAGGATAGATTTTTCAACAAATGATGTTGGAACAACTTCAGATCCATATACAAAATAAAATTTCACCTAAACCTCACATAGTAACAAAAATTAAGTTTAAATTGAATATAGGCCTAAATGTAAATGCTGAAATGTTAAAATTTCTGGAAGAAAATGTAAAAGAGAATATTTATGGCCTCTAGATAGATAAAGACTTCCTCTTTTAAGACATGAAACATATAAACAATAAAAATACATACTTCATCAAATTTTAATCTACTCTGCAAAAGACACATTCAAGAAAACAAAACGGCAATCCCCAGAATGGGAGAAAATTGTCAGAATACACATATCTGATAAGGGACTTGTATTCAGAATATATAAAGAAGTTTTAAATTCAATTTTTTTAACATGAAAAGATATGACACTTTTATAAAGGGAGATACACAACTGTTCAATATGCACCTAAAAATAACTGAACATCATTGATCATCAGGGAAATGCAAACAAAAACCACAATGAAATACCACTACACAATCACTTGAGTGGCTACAATTAAAAAAAAAAAAACTGATTATACCAGGTGACTATAAAAATAGGGACCAACTGGAACTATCATACACTTCTGTTGGGGATGTAAAACAGTACAGTTTGGAAACTACTTGGGAGATTATATTTGTAAAATAAATAGATACTTATTATATGACCCTATAATTCCACTGTTAGGTATTTTCTCACACACACACAAAAATATATATATATATATCCAAAAACTTGTACATAGACGTTCATAGCACCTTTGTTAACAGCCGCCACATGGAAATGACCTGAGTACTCATCAGTGGGTGAATGGGTAAAACAGCAACAGCTGAATATATCCATATAATGGGATATCACTCGGCAGTAAGAAAGGAACAAGCTACTAATACACCCGCAACATGAATAAACCTCAAAAACACGCTAAGTGGAAGAAGTCAAAGGCAAAATAATATCTTCCATAAGGCCCCCATTTTGTGAAACTCTGGGAAAAGTAAATCTAGTCTACAGTGATAGAAAATAGATCAGTCCATCCCTGGTCAAAGTGGGGATTGATTGTGAATATCCTGAGGCGATGGAAAAGTGGTGGTGTGTGCGTGTCAAAATTTACTAAACCATATGCTCAAATGTGTGCATTTTATTATATCTAAATTATACCTCAATAAAATTGATTTTTTTAAAAAATACTGGTTCCTACGGGGACTTGAGGGTAGAACATAAGCTTCTCAGTAGTTAGAGTGTATAGTTAGGCTGGAAAGGACACACATTCTAGCTGCACTAAGTATCTTTAATTTGCCCAACTGCATATGAACCATTTTGTCCTCTAAGACCTTTCGTTGCTGTCAAAGTACTCTCTTGTGTCCATACTGACTGGCAGCATGTGGTCTTGTGGGTAATTCATTACTGGGAAGCCCCCTCAAAGATGCCACAGCCACAGGCTAATGCAGACCTAGCTCCCCCTCCTTAATTTCTGGATCTTGGTCATGGGAAGACCAGCATCAGATATAGGGAGCCTTCATTTCAGGGTGTCTTGTGCCCACAGATAACCATGGGAGAAAATATAAGGGAAGAAAAGTATCCAGAATAAATACCAGATCACCACCAAACCAAGGAAGCCTATGGAATCTGAGACAGGGAGAATAAGTGTGGTCTAAAAATCAAGACTGCAAGTAACCTTGGGGGATGAAATATGCCAGGTATGACTTCTGAGGTTGCAATCAGTAGTGTAATGTTTTAGAACAGTGTTTCCCAAAGATTGCGACAAGTCCCAGTGGCGGCACATGAAATGACTCTAAGCGTTCTTGAGATGATTTGGAGTGGTCAGCAAACAAGATTTAAATAACATTGAATTACACGATAATTTTTTCTCTAGTTCTCTTAGTTTTTCTGATTATCAAAAAGCCTTATTTTGTGCTAGTATGTCTCGAACATCACATTCTTCTCTCTTTTAAACAAAAAGAAAATACAAAATACTTAACTGGAATGCAGTAGCTATGTTTGTTTAAGTACATAGTTGTCTTCCACTTATGGTAAGTAAACTGGTTTTTCATTTGTGGTAGTGATGCCAAGTTTCTGCATAAAATAATTGTTCTTCAGTAGAAAAGGGGGACAGTGAATTTGTGAGAAAAAATAGTAGGTTAAAAATACTATAGTAGAATATTCATATGGTGATAGAGGAACACCTGAGATTAGATAATGGTACCTTAAAATGTTACTTTGTAAGGAAGACTATGTATCCATGTGTAGATACTAACATATCAATCAGCACTGAATTATTACTGAATTAATACACATTAAAGAAAATTCGCCACAGAATACTTTCATGTCATAAATTAGCTTGTGATTTTAATTACTTGCCCCTTAACAACCCCCAAAGTTTCAGACTCCAAATTACCGATAAAAAAACGAGATTAAGATTTTCAATGTCTTGTAAATTAACATAAAATGCCATGAAATTGGTGGGGGGGGGGGGCGGGAATTTATCTGCACAATAATGAAGAGTTACATTCCATTCTACCTCCATCTTTCTGCTCATGAGGGCTTGCACCTGAGTGCAGGCAGGCAAAGAAGACATGAAGAAGGTGCCCATGAAAAAAAGATTTTGTCTCCATAAAAGTTGGCCATCTACTACTTTTAGTTTTGCTCCTTATTCTTTTTTTCTTGGTATACGTTTTAATTTCTTTCCTTCACAAGAATCCATACAAATTGACATTTAACTTTAGGTCCATTAACCACTTCAAAAAATAAAATTCACATGGACAAATGTCTTCAAAATTATTATGCTGTTGTCAATGTTTTGACAGCCTTGTGCGATTAAAACAACAACAACAACAAAAATCAACCTCATCTAGGCTCTAGAGTATGTCACCAGTCAAAAAAAGGAGAGAACTGTAAAACGGATTTTCTTATTTAAAGTAACAACCAACCCCTTGATTTCTACCATGCTTATAATTTCCCACTAGTAAAACTAAATTTGGAATGAACAAAGAGGAATGCCTTACCTGTTGGAAGGTGCAGCGTTATGTTGTTGCAAAAGTCTGTGAAGCAGCATTCCGTTTTGGTAACGTTGTTGGAACTATGACAGAAGACTTGAGCATTCAGTTCTGGGAGAGACACACAGGACTTGATCACCTGTTCTTTTCCATTGGCCAACATCACTGAAGCCCAGCATGCTCCTTCAGTTTGGCAGGTAAAGTTTGAAGAGTCACACAAAAGACACACACATTTCAATCCTGGAACGTGTAAAGTAAAAAGTTTTAAGATATAGAAAATACCGTGCAAATTTATTTCATCATACTTGAATATAAGAATTCAATCTTAATGAAAATTGAGGAAGGGTTTAAATGAACAGCACTGGATAAACATAAGCTACTGCTCTTAGTACCCCTCAGTCATGCATTTTATTAAACCAGTGGCCCAACCTTCATTTACTATTGCTTGTATTTTTGTGTATTTATTCAGTTGCTACCATATTTTAAAACAATTTTCTCAGCCATGGTCTAAGTCCCTCCTTCTTTAAACTCAATTGGCCTTTTCCTAAATCAACAGCTCCCGTGAAACACTGGGATACGGTAACACAGCGATCAAGGGGCGCTGTCCAGCATCTCTTGTAAAGTGTGGTTAGAGATCTGGGTAAAAAAACACCCAGTGTGCTCTGTTCATTTACCCTTTCTCCCTTCAACTTTTAAGTGAATGTGCTAAACACAAAACTAACCATAGAAATTTACAGCTCTAAAAAAAAACAAAAAACAAAAAACAAAACCAGTGTGACTCTTTACCTTTCTATTCGAAGATATGTTCGTATTATTGCTATTGTCTTAGAACCTTTAAGGCATTAATGAGCCATCACACTTGCCCCTCTTCACTAAGAAATACATCGTAGAATAAGAGTCATTTGGGGGGCGCCTGGGTGGCTCAGTTGGTTAAGCGACTGCCTTCAGCTCAGGTCATGATCCTGGAGTCCCGGAATCGAGTCCCGCATCAGGCTCCCTGCTCAGCAGAGAGTCCGCTTCTCCCTCTGACTCTCACCCCTCTCATGCTCTCTCTCTCTCAAATAAATAAATAAAACCTTTAAAAAAAGAGTCTTTTGAACACATACCATGACTTTCAGGCAATTTTCTTTAATGAATACATCTATTCCATGAAGCAAAACACATCAACAGTAAAATTTAATAAATCTACAGCAATAAAACTTTCAAAAATTAGACTTTGCTAATCTGTCCACTGCACAAATTTCCTCAACCTTCCCCACTTACTACACACACACACACACACACACCCCACACACATGAATTCACATGTTCCAAGTGACACAGTATTCACCTGTTCTGATGTAAAATATCTGTCAGCATGAAGTTCAGTGGTTGTGACAATTTATTCAAATTTTATTTAATTACATTGTTTTTAAATAGCACAACACTAAATAGACTTTTGTAATATTATTCTAATGAGCTTTCTGTTAAATCATAATTGCTCCCCACAATTATCTGAATGTACCAAGTTTTATAATAATTTTTTCTGAGATCAGTCTTTAAACTGCTAATTAATGAAATTGGAGCTGATGTTATAACTGTACAATATTTGACACATAAATGACAATTTTTATACTCAACTTCAAATACCAACATAAGAGCAAATATGGATAATATTCCTTCATAACTAGGTGTGTAAGAAAGAACAAATTACATACCGATCAACAAAAACTACCTTTTCTTTAGTAACTTCTCTTGATTGGTAAAATACCCTCCCCTCTCTATAAACATGTTTATTACTATGGGCTAAAAGAAATACAGTCATAAAATTAAATACTCTTTTGTTAACAACATTGGACCAAGCAAAATAGCTCACTCCTCCATTTATTCCAAGGGTGATTAATATAAACAAATCTACAGTTGACCCTTGCTTGAACAACATGAGTTTGAACCACACCAGTCCACTTATAAATGGATTTCTTTTCAATAAATGCAATACAGTGCTCTAAATGTACTTTCTCTTCCTTAGGATTTTAATAACGTTTTATTTTCTGTAGTTTATTGTAAGATGCAGTATATAATACACGTAATATACAAAATGTGTTAATTGCTTATGTTATTGGTAAGGCTTCCAGTCAACCATAGGTTATTAGTACAGTTTTGGCAGAGTCAAACATTAAGTAGATTTTCAACTGTGTGAGGGGTTGGTGCCCCTAACACACATGTTCAACAGTCAAACTGTACTCATTTGTTGGTATTTATGTGCTACAGTAAAACCTTATCATCTACACTGATTAGGATTCAGTAGAGCTAGATATATAAAATCCAGGTGATTTGAAAAAGGTTTTAAGTCACCTTCCTTGCATAAAAGAGAGTTCATATAGTGAGAATCCATCCACTCAGGTGCCTTCTGACAGTGAAATCTTTCTGTAGTACATTTCAACTCCAATCTGACAAAGGCCTTCAAATCTGGTTATACTAGCGTTGAATCTTGGCCATTACTTGTCCCCTCTATGCTTCCATTTCCTTATATAAAAGATGAAAAGAAGAAGAATATACCTCCTCATACTGTTGTTGTGAAGAATAAATTAATCTACATAAAGCTCTTAGAACAATGTCTGGTACACAGGAAGTACTATGTAAACATTAGTAACTATGACTTTTTCTACTAGAGGAGGTAAAGCTGGTTGTCTTATGCTAACAATTGAAATACATTCATAATCCATAAAGGAATGGCTGAATGAACTAGGGTGTACAGACCATTTAAAAGGCGTAACAAAGAAATGCATCCCTTTCTACTTGTGGAATGAGTTGAATGCTCTCCTTCTTTTAATAGCCCAGGTTAGAACCTAGATAGTCTAACTGCAGAGTGGTGTCTGGCCATGGTCCAAATAAAGAACTCGGGAAAAGAAGGTCTCAGTCCTACCTCTGTCACTAACTTGCTCATTGAGTTTAGAGAAGACATTTAACCTTACAGGGCCTCGGTGCCTTCTTCTGCAAATGGGAAATGAATGGGGGTCACGGCAATGGATCCCCAAATCCTGAAACCTCATAGAGTGCCAAGATTTTATGACTCTATGATTTTATAATTCATGAAATTTACAATTACAAAATACGGAAAACTCTTTGACACTGAAGAAACAATCCACTGTGGTTATTCTTTACCCTCATATTTTAAGGGGCTAAAGTTGGGAAGAATAAGTCTGACCTACAGTCTCAAACCAGTTGTTACTAGACTCCTCATCAAAGTCTACGAATTATCTATTTCCAAGAGAAGCCTAGGATGGAAATCAAGGCAACTAACTATGGAATAAGGGTCCACTGAAGGAAGACAAGCATAAAGCGCTCAACAATTAAACATATGTTAGTTTCATGTGTGTTTATCATTATGTAAAATTCCCAGTGCAAGTGTGGGGGTTAGCTGTCACCATCTCCATTTTATAGATAATGAAATAGTGCTCAAAAAGATCAAGTGAATGGGGGCGCCTGGGTGGCTCAGTTGGTTAAGCGACTGCCTTCGGCTCAGGTCATGATCCTGGAGTCCCGGGATCGAGTCCCGCATCGGGCTCCCTGCTCAGCGGGGAGTCTGCTCCTCCCTCTCCTGCTCCCCCCTCTTGTGCTCTCTCACTCTCTCTCTCTCTCTCTCAAATAAATAAATAAATAAAATCTTAAAAAAAAAAAAGATCAAGTGAATGAATTAATGTAGCAGTTATTAGACTACACAGCAATGTTGTTTCTACCCTACCAAAGCTGATATATTTTTTAAAATTTTTTTTAAAAGTCCATAAAACATTTTCCCACCTTTCTAGCAATTGAATAAAATATAATTCTAATACAGCAGAAAGAAGTTAATAATTGACAACTGAGATTTTGATATGTGTTATCCTAATTACCTTTTAAAACACAGTTGATATTTTTAAAAACCTACTTATTTTCTGGAAAGACAGGTGGTTAAATAAAAGTCAATTATCATGTGTTTGCATCTACATAAATAACCTTACTTTTCGGATTGTCTGAGTTTTGTATTAAGTGTGAACCTCTAAGAATCTAACCTGATATTTTTTCTTGGAAATACTACTAGCTCCTTATAAAAATGATTACATAGTAGCTCTTACCAAGGAATAATGTGGATACTCACTGCATGTTTAACAAGCTATAAAAATGTCCTCCAGTTTTAAGTAAAATATACCTATCAGAAGATTAATTCAGACCGAGGTGACATAGTTAAGACACAGTAAATGCCACCTTACTTTAAATGATGCACAATGGAAAACACTGACAAAACTGAGAATTTGTTGATAATAGCTTCAAACATCTGCTAAATGTTCTCATTTATTCCAGGTCAACTGGCAGTACTATAGCATTGATAGAGAACAAACAGCAAACCAAAAGGAACCTAAGATGTATAGCTAACATACAACATATTCAGTCTTGCATTTTTCATTTCCCACCAAACCACTATATGGTCACATTTGGTATATAATTAAATTATATTTATATCAACCACCCTCAACATAGAACCCTTGTGCTGCCAATTAAAACATAAGTTGCCCTTAGTGATTAGACTTATGCTTTCATATTTTGTTTTTTAAAAGACTGATGTTAATTGAGTCAATTATACTAGAATATTCCATGACAGGATAAATCTGGCGGTTAGCAGACAGTAGTCCAGCCTTATGTTTCTTTATTTTGTACTTTCCCATTATAATGTACTTGAGTCATATGGAAAGGGATAGCAAATGAAGTTGAAGAAGGAGGTAATTACCCAGAATAAGGAGGTCGATTAGAGTTTTCCCCACAAGAAAGATTGCCCTTTTCTTGTGTCTCCTCCCACCCCTTTAATTAGCCCCTTCCCCCCTTTTTGCCAATTAGTCTGTAAAAGCCAAGACATCTGTTACTCACAAGACATCTGTTACCCACATGAAACCAAAGGATGTGCACATTCCTAATCAACCAGAAAATAAATTTTCATCCATATTTACATGTGATGGCAAGCACACCGTGGTGTCCAGAAATGTAAAAACCATCACACTACAGAAAAATAACAAAATATATTGATTTGTATTAATGTGCTAACAAGAGTTAAAAAGCCAAATATTTACTTGGGAAATATTAGTCATTTTGAATTAGATACTATTTTCAATTAAGTCAGTTGCCTACATTTTGGGTCTATATGCTAAAATATCTCTTGACCAGTGCCTTACCCAAATTTCTGACACATACCCTCTCCTCTTCTCCAGGCATCAGTTGATTCAATTTCCCTAATTTTAGAGCAGGTTATAGAACACATTTTTTTTTTAATTCAGAAAACCATCTCAAATTTGACCTGCTGAATATAAAATTTTTTCATCATTTGCAGGCTTCTGAGTTAACAAAAGAACAATTCAAGCTCATCCATGTGCTGAATATGAAAAGAACACCAAGACAACTAGCACTAGTGTGTGTAAAAGAAAGCCAGACAGGGTCAAAGGAAATCAGGCAAAGACCTAGCTTCCCTTCTATTCCTTTTCAACATTTGATTTTCTTGCCATGGGGTCATTTCAGATCATTTCTCTTTCTTCATGGTAGGGAAAAATATGATAGAGAAAGAAAGCAGCATTAATAAAATATGGACAATATGAAGGTAAACTTCTTGGCCAAAGGAGTTTTCAATAGAGATGCAACTTTTAGAAATTCTATTTACCAGGCTGTATCCAAGGACATTCAGAAAGGAACCACTCTCATGGGATGATTCCATCCAGGAGAACTGTTTTCACTTCCAGCTGCAGGGCTCAAATTAGGAAGAGTCCAGCACATTTTAAATGATAGGACTAGCCATTTTGAATGCCCTCAGTCCACAGGCAACACTAGATGAAACCAGACGTTTCAGCCCACCTCCACCACGAACCACCCAACACTACAATATCTCCACATCTTAGATTCTTTGCCTGAAATATGATAAGGTCAGGAAGCAGATTTCTAAAGACCCCAGTTTTATAGTGTTTTCATGCTCTGAGCCCATGTCGCAATTCTCAATACAACTAACTACAGGGTTATCTTATGTATGATAAACAAAAAGAGAGAGCACCCCAAGAGGATAGGTTTATACCCCCAAATTCCCACACTGATATTTCAGTGGATGAACGGCTCCTACTACTTTATAATCCAACAAAATTTCTCCAGTTGATAATTGAAGATGATTGACTTTGTCATGTATCATATGAGAATCTAATGTTTTTTCCAATATCAGCACAATATTTTTAGGAAGAGAGGGGAAGTTCACCACCTCTCTGAATTGGACCAGACACCCAGCGTCTTGCCTAATCCCTCAATCACAGATATATACACCATCACAGAAATGGTACGCAAGACCAAAAGCTATTCAAGAGTACCACAGCATAGCAATCTGATTCTACAAAATAGAAGTGAAAACATTTCCCAATAATGTTTAAATGGCTGACAAAAAGAGTAAAGTTTAAAATTGGCCAGGATTATGTTATTTACTTATAGCCTCAAAATAGAGACTAGATACAGAAAGGACATGTCCTATGGCGTAATCCCAAAAAGCTGTTGGTGCAATTTAAAAACTTCTTAACAGAGAAAAATGATCAGTTTAACATTTTTGCTTATCAGCATAGTTATTAACTGAAAAGTTCACTTGTCAAAGAAGGGCTTTTCCAGGGCGCCTGGGTGGCTCAGATGGTTAAGCGTCTGCCTTCGGCTCAGGTCATGATCCCAGGGTCCTGGGATCGAGTCCCGCATCGGGCTCCCTGCTCCTTGGGAGCCTGCTTCTCCCTCTGCTTCTCTCTCTCTCTGTCTCTCATGAATAAATAAATAAAATCTTTAAAAAAAAAAAAAAAGAAGGGCTTTTCCAAAACTACTATTAGTAACATTATCCCCTAACTCGTACAGTATGGTACAAAAATAAGTCAACCATAAAGGGATATAATCTAAAAAGGGGGGATGACAATATTATTTGTGTGGATTCTCTTGAAATATCCCTGTGAAAGCATGAAAATGCAGAAGAATTCTGAGCTGGGGAGAGGACAACCTTTTCCTTGCTGCCTCTGGAAGTCACAGCAGTAGTTAGCAGCAGCCTGGCAGGGGTGGCAGTGGTGTGAGGACTGCTTTTGGGAACAGTGTGACATCTCTTAGAGTGCATCCTTGGTTCCTTAGGGAGGACACTTCCTGCAGTCCTCTGGCTAGCTTTAGACTTGGTAGCCATGGACAGAAGAAAAGGACCTCATTTGGGGTCTCCCATGTCAAAGCATCATGTCAAAGAAGAACAGGTTCCTAATCACAAGACACATTTCCTCTGCCACCCCACTCCCATGCAATTCTCCTTTAATTTGAGGAGTTATATTCTTGGGCTGCCAGCCTAAATGGCTCCTCATCAAACTGTTCTCTCAGTCTTGGGATTTTTTTTATTGTCTTCTAGTTAAGAAAAGAGTGATTGATGTTCAATGGATTCTAAGTACATCTAGAAAAAAAAAACAAAGTTCGTAGTCATTATTTGGGACCTCATAGGTTAGTCGGTCTGGGTTGGGTTCTTCCCATTTCTTGAACCTCATTTCTTATCACACAGCCCTTCAGACATACTGGTCTCCTTTTCATTGCTCTACACAACAAGTTCTTTCCCACCTCATGTCCTCCCACCCCACCTCCCCGGCTGTTCCCTTTGCCTGTTGTGTGCCTTCTCTCCTAATTCTTGGGGCTCAGCTCAAATGTCACCAACTCAGGGAAATCTTCAGATTCCTCTTGAAGAGTGATCTGATCTCCATCCTTTCTGGCATATTAGCTGATTTATTGTACCGGCCCCACTAGAATGAAAAGTCCATGAAGGCAGGGACCTTTCTTGCCTCATCTATCATCACATCCCCAACACCTACAATAGGGTATGGCAGATGATAAAAAAACAAGAAACATGTATTAAATTAAAAAGTCTAAAAAACTATACAGAAGAATGCAAAATGGTCAAACACATAAAAAGACTCACAACCCTGTAACTATTCTCATTGTGGTACATTATCTTCCAGTCTTTTTTTTTAAATAAGTTTCCATAGTAGAATCCTACCTATAAACATAATTTTACGTGCTTCCTTTTTATTCTGTCAGCATTATATCATGAGCTTTTATAATATCCTGTTTATAGTCACTTGATGGCATTTATAGACCCTCCACTGGTATAACTGAATGACATCCAGCATTTTCTTGCTTTTAGGCATTTCACTTGTTTCCAATTTTTTTAGTAGAATTTGAAAATGTTTATTGAATAAATGACTAAATAGATGGGTAAATTATTAGTCAAAAGTACAATGAGAATCCTTTATAGAGTTCACGTTTCCTGGTTCACTCAGTAAAATTCCTTTTTTTTTTTTTAAGCTCATCTTGAGGTATATATGCGTTTAGGTATGGCAGGCTTTTAAAAAATTTCCAATTTTTGCAATTAAATAACACTGTGTTGAACATCTCTGTGGATTAATCTTTAACCAAATTTAGTTTCCTAGGCTAGAGTCCCAGAAGTGGAATTACAACATCAGAACTTCTCGATAGACACTGTCAAATAGCTTTCCAGAAAAGTTGTACCAATTAAGATTTCCATTCGCCCTATATGAAGTACCCATTTCACATAGACTTGTCAGCATTAGATATTCTCACTAAAATCTTAATAAAATGATGGATGGAAGTTGCATCTTATTTTAATTTGCACTTCCCTATTATTGGGGTTGAACTTTTTTTTCCAAATATTTCCTCTGGATTTCCTCTTGGGTGAATTTTTTGTTCATGCCATTTAGCTCTTTGATAAGTCTTAAATTTCTTCTCAATTTGAAAGAGCTCTTTATAAAGGTAGAAATCCTTTGCCATATGTGTTACATATAACTTTTCCCACCTTCACATCTATTTGCTTCTTCCTAATGTACCATCTTCATAGTTTTTGAAAAAAAATAATACTTGTCCCTTGTCAAAAAGAAGTCAAGTAATACATATAATATAAAGAAGTAAAATAAAATAAATCACTCCTAATCCCATATCCCCAAAATGACTACTGTTAACATCCTCTCCAAATATCTTTATATGAAGCTTTACTTATAGCTATCAAAAAAACTAACGTGACAGATGGAAATTGTATCAATCAGTCTTTTCCTTGGCACTTTCTTCCTTTACCTTCAAGCTTAGGAAATCTCCCATCCCAGTTTATGATTTTTTAAATACACCTAATCCCTAAATTTATGTGGATTTGATGGTGGGAATAGATAATAAATAAATCTAATAAATAAATCTCTTTGACAGGTGATAAGTGAATTACTCTATGGTAAATTTCTAGATGTTAAAAAATTTCTTTAAATTATTATTTAAAGAATATTGTATTAGCCACGGTTCTCCAGAGAAATGGAACCAGTAGGATGTATATGTATACATACATGTACACACACACACACACAGCAGGAGAGAGAGAGACACTGAGAATTTATTTTAAGGAATTGGCTTACTGGATTGTGGTGACTGACAATTCCAAAATTTCCAGGGTAGGCTGCAGCAGGGAAGAGTTGATATTTCAGTTCAAGTCTGAAGACAGTTTGGAGGCAGAATTCCGTCTTCTTCTGGGGACCTCAGTTTGTTTTCTCTTATGGCCTTCAACTGATTTGTTGAGGCCCACCCAACTATAGAGGGTAATCTGCTTCACTGAAAGTCTACAGCCTTAAATATTAATCTCATCTAACAAATACCTTCACAACAACACCCAGACTGGTGTTTGACAAAATATGCAGGTGCTATGGCCTAACCAAGTTGACATAAAATTTACCTTCCCAAATATATGTCAAATATCATGGTAAGAGCTAAGAAAAGAAAAAAAGACCATTCCCTAAAGGAATTGGAGAGTTAAAGCACATTATGATAGTGTGGTAAGACAGTCAGTGATGTGTGCACAATGTGTTGGGGCACAGAGGCTGAGTACTGCTTAATCCAACCTGGGGGAGAGGGGAGAGGAGCAGGCAGGTAATTTTCTTTGAGGTGAGTCCTGAGGAGCACGGTTGTTCTTCACCATACCTAGTCCACTCCCCTCCTCCACAGTCTCATCTTACCCTCTCAGCAGTCATCAAATATCCTCCAGCCAGCCTCCATCAGCCTGGGGAAACTGACACAGTCCTCAAACAACAGTGGGAAATGTCTCCTGTTGTGGGGCTGATATGTACAGGCTTTAACCTGCCCCCACTTTGCTAATGTGTTCTTGTCACACCCACCCCCCACGTGGAACTCCATCCCCAGTCCCAAAAGTCATCTCAGCATTCCAGACACAGCCTCACAGGGCCCCTGGACTCAGCCGCTGGTTGGAAAAGCTCAGCCTTCCCTGGAGTTGCAGGATGGGGCTCAGAGCCCTCCCCAGGACAAAGTCCTGGAATTCTGCCTCCTCTTTGTCTGACCTGCTTGCCAACCCTTGCTGAGGTTACTGGGACCCTCAGGCTTTCAGCCAAGCA
The DNA here is from genome assembly GCF_011800145.1 of Mirounga leonina. NCBI lineage: Eukaryota > Metazoa > Chordata > Mammalia > Carnivora > Phocidae > Mirounga > Mirounga leonina. Next base: position 72,058,340 of record NW_023270377.1, on the reverse strand, counting down.
CTGGCATGAGTGCATTCCAGACCTGTCAGCTCCTGGCCATATACCTATTGATATTCACATAAAATCATACTTGATAGTGGTTACCAGATTTCACCAACCAGTTAAATTTCAAAAATAATTTTGGGAATCAACCAGGTGGCACTAAATTTTTGCTTTCCCCAAGGAAGAACACTGGGGACCAGGGGAAGCACCCTCTATTACCATCATTTCAAAAAAGAAAGATTATTATAATACCAACCAAGTATGGAAGAACAGAAAGGAATTATAGACTGACTTTGCCAAGATCAAGGATATCTTTTTAAAATTTCAAATGTTAAAAAACATAATTACTTCTTATAATGTTAAATTTATTTTATCTTTTTCTGAAACAAATTGTTAATCTGGAGGTTGACTATGTATTAGAAAGTGGAGCTTGAGTGCCCAATCAATTCCTGTACTTTGTTTTGTTCACAATCAATGGCCACAACCCATATAAGAATGTTCTCTAAAATGGAAAAGGCAATATTCCATAGTGCTATTTTTACTCAGTATGGATATTCTGGAAAACTGAAAAATCTGAATAATAATAGCCACCCTCCCCAAGCTACAAGGAAAGCTAATAGTCCCAGATCAGTAGTCCTGGCTAACAAGGGACTTCCTTGTCTAGTGAACAGGCTACTGGGCTTTGGTCTCAACTCAATGAGCTCACTGTAGGCAATGCTTCCATCAGTACTGGGGCACAGAGCTTAGCACTATATTTGATCAATATGCACATTAGGGTCTATTTTACAAGACTTGGAGGATGAAATACTGCTTTTGGATCATGACAGACCTATAATTCAATATATTGCTTGTCATAGCTATGATATACTTGATCATAAACTCTTGATCAGGAGCATACCATTTTTAGTATTGTTCTCATGGGAAATTATGACCAATTATAACCAACTCCCATAAGGTACAATTTTCAGCAACATCTTGTAGTGATATGCAGAAATTGCTGTTGTGTTGCACGAAGAAATGAACCTGGGTAAAGAGGAGAACAATGCAGTTATTCTAATCCAGTCTGGTGCATTTAGGGTCCAAGTTAGAAGACCTGAGGTTCTAATCCTGGTTCTATTAATGTGGCCTTTGAGGCTTCCGTGTCCTCAACAGATCTGTCCGAGAGAGAATTCAATTTGATGATCTCTAATTGTTCTAAAGTTGTATGACCCAAAGAGATGAATGCATCCATGGCTACCATGTGGTATCAGAAAGAGCAATACGAGTGTTTGATACCCAGAGAACAAAGAAGTTGTTGTCCTGGAATCAGAGTTCACAAAGAAAATTGTTCAGGAAAATACTGTATCATTCTGATAAGGACTGAAGTGAATAATCTTGAGTTCATACTTTGGAGGTCCATTAATTCATAGAAATCTAATTTTGTGTTTCCAATCTCCATGAGGTAGAAAAGATAGGAAACAAATGGGAGAGGATCACAAAGAAGTTGGTGATGTAAGGAAAAGAACACATGACATGGTCAATCTATTTGGAAGAAATGAAATAAAACACAAAAAGTTAATGATAAAAACATAAGTTTTTAAAGCTAAGGAAGCTCTGGCTTGTTTAAGGGAGGCAATTAAGTAATCAGTAAAGAAACAAGTAATCAATTGTTAATAGTCAAACTACAGGGCTAAAAGAATATGCAGATAGAAAAAGAGAAAAACTATCTAAAGTTTAGAATGAAAGTAGCAAAGAAAATTGAAAAGTTAAAGTCCTTGAGTTCTCAGGGGTTCACTTGTCAGAAATTTTTATCATGATCCACAGTTACTCATTTATATGATCAGATATGGTAAGGAATAGATAATTCTCAATCTAGAAATAAAAGGAAACTATCCAAAGTAAGATGATCTAACTAAAAATAGATTGGTAAGTGAAGAGTTGAAAGGGGAAGAGGAGGGCAAGTGATTTAGAAAGAAAATCTTTTCTTAAAGGCTGATCCTCTCTGACATTGACCCCAAAACTCAAAGGATTGGCTTAGATAGTATGAACAACTCATATTATGGAACCATAAGACGGGCAGCATTGCCTGCCCCTCTATTCATAGAAGGTAACTGGGAGTAAGAGCTGAGGAATGGGAAATGAAATTTTTAAATACGTAATTTAAAAATATATACATAAATCTCAGACTTCTCGGGATTATCATAGCTGCTTATAGAAGGTGGGTCATATGGCTTTCTCGGGAATTACATTTTCCTTTGTTTATCAAAGCATTATTAAACAAAATAACTGTTTTTATTGCAGCTATACAAATATAGTTCAAGACATAAAAGTGAAGCAATATAAAAAGAAATTAGAAGACCTCAGAGAAGTCTCAAAGAATTCATATTAGAACAAAAGGGAAGGCTAAGGCAGATTGTCTTTTCTCAATTTTGCTGCTTCTCTTATGTTAAGCAAGTATAAAACAATACAACAACACAAAACTACAGCAAAGAAACAAACAAAAACCTTATCTTTGTAGTTCTGTTCATTTGAGTTTACTATTATCAGACTTCAGCAAGGTGTAGTGCAGGGCTCCTGAGTATCGGAAGACTCTCCACCCTGTAGTTGAAATCCGGAGTCACTGCTAGTCCAGCCTCATGGCCTGTGAAGTTATGACACCTCTCTAAATATGACTATGCCCTGGTGAAACATGGATAATAATTCCCTATCTTAGAGGGTTTTTATGTGATTCAGAGATATTTTAGATAAAACATTTCATGCACAGCAGATGTTTAAAAACAAAAACTAAAAATTAAGCTCCTGCTATTACAAATTGCAAGCTATATTCAGAGCTCAACATTCAAGGCCAAAACCACACTCCTTAAAAATAACTCTAAGTGTTTTGACAACCATTTCTGGCTTTAACTTTCTCTTTGGTAGTTAACACTGCCACTTCAAGGTGATAAAATTGGCAGCTCCAAAACAAAATAGAAATTTTTTGTTAAAAAAAAGTCTTTGGCATCTGAGCATGATCAAAGAGTAGAAGTATCTAGAATGTTAATTCTCATATTGGTTACTACATTAATTTTTTTCCCTTCTCAACCAATTATTTCTTGGGTCTGACAAATAAATTTGGGAAGGACAGATACGTCAATGGAAAAATGAACAAAGTAAATGACAATACATTATTTCCATTTGCCAAATAAGAAATGATTTTGTAAATTACAACACCCAGAATTAGCAAGGGGTTATCAGTGAAATTTCACCTTTATTCATAGTTGGTAGAGCATCAATTGGTACAAACTTCTGGGAGTACAATCTGAAATGTTTGTCTCAGGAATCCTAAAAATGTTTATATTCTTCATGGCTGTATTTCCACTTCCTCTTTATAAAATAATCAGGAAAACAAAATTTTATTTTAAATTTCCATTGCAGTTACTATTCACAAAAGTAAAAATTGGAAATAATCAAAATCTCCCTAAATCAAAATGTGTAAGTAAATGTTGACACAACATATGAGGCATAATATCCTGTTTTTAATAATATTTAAACAGAATGGAAATTGCTCACTGTAAATACTAAATGAAAAGTAGAATCATATAGGATATGATTTCAATTTACATGTATATGCACAGAAATAAGGACTAGAAGGAAATACATCTAAATATTAATAGTGGTTTCCTCTAAGCTAAAAACTAAAGATGATTTTTACATTTTTCAACTCTTTTCTCTAATTTCCTATAATGAACACATTAATACTATGACACTAAGATCATCATATTTTGTTAAAATCATGCCTTACTCTATAGAAGTATTTCATTCACAGGGATTTGTTTTGGAAATCATAGGGATATCTTCAGTCAGCAATTCTACATAGGTCTTTAAAATAACACTGATGCTGGAGTCTGGTGAACACCAACATGCCCACTGCCATTGTTACTCCACAGTTTACAGCAACTCTATTTTCCAGACCAAATATTAGAATTTGTGGTCTGAAAATAGCCTAGCATATTTGAAAGCAGGGTTGTCCCTGAAAATTCACGTACATGAGTATTACAGGATGACTCCCACTCAACACTGGAAACTTCCCTGATCCTGAAATGTAAACCAACAGACTCGCTAGCCTGATGATCTTTCCATAATTTTACCCCTCATCTTTAAATCTGTCTTGGAAGAGGGTCAAAACACCCATAGTGACTTTCCCTAACTGTATAGAAGACAATCAAGAAAATGCTGACTGCCCACTGTGTGCATGACACTCTACTGAATGAGGAGTACCTCTAATCTAACTCAGCAAAATGAGCTTTGTTAATGCATTAATGAGCCCGTGTATAGACTGCTGGTGCAAGCAAAATTTTCCATAAGCAAGTTTAATGCTATAGGAAACCAACAAAAAGAGCCCAAGCAGCCCATAAGTGCTCCCTTGTAGGTGATAAATGACCTTTCAAGTCGAACCAAAAGCTTTTACCTAAAAGAGCAGGTGAGTAATGCTGCATTTACAATAGGCTTTATCTATGTATGGATGATGTCCCTTAGTTGCAATTTCCTTTGCCCAGAGAAGAAATGACTACTACTCTAGGCTAATGAATTAAACGCAGTCTAATTTATCCTAATTTGATTTCATTTCTTTCTACTTTATGCCATTTTACAGACTGAGAATGATACACACACACACACACACATTTTAACAGAAATCCCTTATTTATATAGCAAAAGCAAATTATTTGTAATTTCAAAATATTTTATGTTTATATAACCAACCCTATCAGTGCATATGGTAAAAAATATATATATAATATAGTAAGAATTAAAATAGAAAGCATCTATCCCACTTCTCCCCACTTCTCCCCAGTCTCACTTCACAAAGGCACTTTTAACTATTTTTGTTGTTGTTCTCTAGGACATTATCATAGGACATTAACTCTAAAAATACACGGCTGTTCTTAATTAACCAATTGGAAACATTATCGGCTAACTTCTTGATTTATACAAGATTTCTTAGTTCTCATACGTGCTCTCCAATCTGGGAGGGGAGGATCTGGTTTATTAAGATTGAATTTACATATAATAACATTCATCCTTTTTAGTGTTCAGTTTTATGGGTTTGACAACTGCAGTTCAATCACCCCTCCTCCCAGATTTTCTCAGACTCTCTTTTAGACAACTTCTGCCTCTCCAGCCCCTGGCAAGCAGTGATATTTTGTGTTCCTGATGTTTGCCTTCTCCAGAATGTCAAATGAATGCAGCCTTTTGATTCTGGCTTCTTTCATTTACTTCTTAAGGCCTTCATTCATGTTGTTGCATACATCGGTATTCACTGAATGGACGTAAAACAGTTTGTTTATCCATTCACAAGTTAAAAGCCATGTGGGTTTTATCCCCCAGTTTTTGATGATTAGGAATAAGCTTGTAATAAACTTTAATATACAGATCTTTGTGGGAAATAACTTTCATTTCTCTTTGCTAAATATCTAGAAGTGAAATTACTATATTTTATATAGAATGTATGTTGAACTTTATATAAAATTGCCGAAGTGTTTTTTTCTGAAGTGGCTATCCCACTTTATATTCACCAGTAATGGATGAGAGTTCTGGTTATTTAGGATTCCTACCAACACTTGGTATTGTCATCTTTGTTTTCTTGAGCTTTTTTTGGTTGCTGTTTGTTTGTTTTAGCCATTCAAATAGATATGCGGTGGCATGTCGCTGTGGTTTAATAAGGATTTCCTCAATGACTAATGATACTGGGCAGCTTTGGTGTTTCCACTTATATATGTTCTTTATATCTGTTCAACTGTTTTGCCCACTCTTACTGGGTTGTTTTCTTATTGAGTTTTGAGAATTCTTTATATATTCTGATTCAAGTGTCTTATTAAATATGTGTCATGCAAATACTATCTCCCAGGCTGTGTGGCTTGTCTTTTCATTCACTTAACAGCATCTTTCAAAAAATATGTTTTGAATTTTGATGAAATCCAATTTATCAATATTTTCTTCTATGGATTGTGCTTTTGATGATCACATTTAAGAAATATTGCCTAACCCAAGACCAAAAGATTTTCTTCTACATTTTCTTTTAGAAGTTTTTATACTTTTACTATGGAAAGAGCCAAGATGTCCATCAATAGATGAATGGATAAAAAAGATGTGGTATATAGATACAATGAAATATTATGCAGCCATCAAAAAAATGAAATCTTGCCATTTGCAATGACATGGATGGAACTAGAGGGTATTATGCTAAGCGAAATAAGTCAATCAGAGAAAGACAAGTATAATATGATCTCACTGATATGAGGAATTTGAGAAACAAGACAGAGGATCATAGGGGAAGGGAGGAAAAAATGAAACAAGATGAAGCCAGAGAGGAAGACAAACCATAAGAGACTCTTAATCTCAGGAAACAAATTGAGGGTTGCTGGAGTGGTGGGGGGTGGAAGGGATGGGCTGAGTGATGGACATTGGGGATGGTATGTGCTATGGTGAGCGCTGTGGATTGTAAGACTGATGAATCACAACCTGTACCTCTGAAACAAATAATACATTATATGTTAAAAAAAAAAAAAAAGAAGAAGAAGATAGCAGGAAGGGAAAAATGAAGGGGGGGAAATAGGAGGGGGAGATGAACCATGAGAGACTATGGACTCTCATGGTTTTAGAGGGGAGGGGAATGGAGGGATGGGTTAGCCAGGTGATGGGTATGAAGGAGGGCACATATTGCATGGAGCACTGGTTGTTCTACACAAACAATGAATCATGAAACACTACATCAAACACTAATGATGTAATGTATGGTGACTAACATAACATAATAAAATAAAATTTTAAAAAAGTTTTTATAGTTTTAGATTTTATTTTCAGGTGCATGATCTATTTTAATACTTGCACACATGCAAGGCATGTTTTGAGGTACTTTTCTTTCTTTCTTTTTTTGAGTATGAATGTCTAATTATTCCATCATCGTTTGTTGAAAAGACTATCATTTCACCATAGCATTTACCTTAGTAAAAAAAAAAAAAATCAATTGGCTATATATGTATGGGTCTATTTGTGGTCTCTCTATCCTATCCCATTAATCAATGTGCCTCTCCTTTTGCCAATAATACAGTCTTAATTACTGTAGATTTATGAGTCTTCAAGTAAGTTACTGTAAATATGACAACTTTGATCTTCTTTTTTCAAAATTGATTTGGTTATTCTAGTTCCTTTACCTTTCCACATAAATTTTAAAACAACTTGGTGAATTCTGCAAAAATCCCTGCAGGAATTTTAATTGGAACACTGATTGGGATTACACTGAGTCTATAAACCAAATTGGGAGATAACTGCCATATTAACAACATTGTGACTTTGATTCTGTGAATGTAGTATATTGTTCCATTTATTCAGGTCTTATCTAAACTCTTTCAAATGTGTTTTAGAGCTTTTAAGAGACTTTCCATATATCCTGTTAGATTTTCACCTAAGTATTTCATGGGTTTTTAGGTGCTATTGTAAAGGGCTCCCTTTTTTTCCAATTTCTAATTTTTCATTGCTAGTATATATAAAAATACAATTGAATATGTGTATTAATGTGTATCTTGCAACCTTGAATTTGAACTAGAATTTATCCATTCTAATTCCTTTTTTGGAGATTCTTTGGCATTTTCTCTATATAAAGCCAAATAATCTGTGAATGGAGAAAACTTTGCTTATTCCTATCCAATCCATATGCCTTTTATACATTTCTCTTATCTTCATGCATTGGCTAGGACTTTCAGTGCAGCACTGATAACAATTGGTAAGAATAGACATCTTTGCCTTGTTCTCACCTGTAGTGAGAAACATCCAGTCTTTCATAGGTAAGTGTGATGTTAGCTGTAAGTTTTCTGAAGAAGCTCTTTGTCATGTTAAGGAAGTTCACTTCCATTCTTAGTTTGGGTGAATTTTTATAGATGTTGAGTACTGACACCTGGTTTTCATGCATCTATTGATACTATCATATGTTTTTTTATTCTTTAGTCTTCTGAGTGGTAAATTGGAATATTAGATTTTTGAATGTTGAACCAGCCTTACACTCCCCAAAATAAACTCCACTTGATCATGATGTATTATCCTGTAATATCCTGTTTATAATATTTGATTTGATAATATTTTATTGGGGATTTTTGCATCTCTACGAGAGATATTAGTATGTAGTTTTCTTTCACTAAGATGTCTTTTCCTAGTTTTGGTCTCAGTGTAATGCTGATCTTATAAAATGAGATGATAAGTATCCCCTCCAGTTCTGTATTCTGAGTTTGTGTAGACTAAACGTTATTTCTTCCTAATATTTTTAAGTAAGCTCTATGCCCAACGTGGGACTTGAACTTATGACCCTGAGATTAAGAGTCATATGCTCTACTAGTTGTAACAGCCAGGTGCCCCTCTTCCTAAATTTTTTTGACAGAATTCACCAGTAAAGCCATCCGAGATTAGAGTCTTCTTTAACAGAAATTATCCAGTTTATCTATTACTTCTTGAGGGGCCTTTGGTAGTTTGTACTTCTCAAGGAATTTGTTCATTTCTTAAGTTTCCTAACTGTGAGCATAAAGATGTTTTGAAATGTTTCCTAGTTTTTAATTTTTATATATGTAGGATGTGTAATGACATCCCCTCTTTCACTTTTGACATTGGTAATTTGGGTTGTTCCTCTTTTCCTTAGTAAATCTAGCCAGAAGTGAGTCAGTTTTACTGATCTTAAAAAAATATTTTGCTATTCTTGATATTCTTTAATGTGTTCCTGTTTTCAACTTCATTGATTTCTCTTCTTATCTTTATTATTTTATTCCTTCTATTTGCTTTGACTTCATTTGCTATTCCTTTAAATTTCATTCTAACTGCTTTAGATGTATTCCACAATTTTTGTTATGTTGTAGTTTCATTTTCTTTTAATTAAAAATAATATATATATTTTTACTTCTACTTTAATCCATGAGTATTTAGACATTTGTTGCTTAATTCTGAAATATTTGGTAATTTTCCAGATAAGCTCCTGTTGATTTCTAGTTTATTTCCACTATGTTCAGAGAAAATACTCCGTGTACTTTAAACTTTTTTAAATGTATTAGGTTTGTTATATGACCCACATTATGGTTTATCTTGATTAACATTCTATATGTTCTTTAAAATAATGTATATTCTGTTGTAGTTAGCTGGAATGTTACGTAAATGTCAATTAAGTCAAGTGGGTTTAAAGTGTTTCTCAAATCTTACATATCCTTACTAATTTTGGGCCCACTTATTCTATCAGTTATGAGAGAGTAGTGTTGAAGTCAAAATATAATTATATACTTGTCTGTTTCCCTTTCAAGTTCTATCAATTGCTGTTTCATGCATTTGAAGCTCTAAGATTAAGTACATATGCATTTAAGATTATCACATCTTCTTGGTGAAGTGAGTCCTTTATCATAATGGAATATCCCCTGCAACATTCTACTTTCTGAAGTCTACTTTGTTATTAATCTAGTCACTCCAGCTTTCTTATGATCAGTGTTTCCATGGTATAACTTTTTCTCATACCTTTACTTTTATTCTATTCGTGTCTTTATAGTTAAAGTGCATCTCTTATATTGAAAGCGAGTTTCTTATAGCCAGTGTATAGCTAGAGCTATACTCTCAGTTTTTTAACTGGTGTATTTAAAGGACTCACATTTAATGTAATTATTGATATGGTTGAATAAAAATCTACCATTTTATTGGTTCCTTTCTATTTGTTCCACCTGTGTTTGGTGCACCTTTGCCATTTTATCATGTTTTTGGATTAAAAATTTTTATTTCATTTCATGTACTTTATTATATTCTTATTTGTGCATTTATAATTTAATATTTTAAGGGTTGTACTTGGTTGTACAATATGCATCTTTAATCATAGTGTAACTTCAAATCATACTATGATCCTTCACATATAATATAAAAAACTAAACAATTGTATATTCTCAATTCCTCCTTCCCATTCTTTGTGCTAAGGCTGTCATACATTTTATCTATACCTATGCTATACAATCAAAAAGCACTATTACTATTTTTGCTTTAGAAAGTCGATGATATTTCAGAGTGATTAAAGTTAAGGAAAATATATTTTATATTTATCTTCATTTTAGCCATTTCCAGAGATATGTATTTCTCTGTGCGCATTCAAGTCTATGATACTGTACACTTTCTGTCTGAAAACATTCTTTTAACATTTTTTGCTGTATAGGTCAAGAAGTAATGAATTCTCAGTTTTTATTTATTGAAAATGTCTTCATTTCACCTTTATTTTAAAAGATAACTTCAGGGGTGCTTGGGTGGCTCAATCAGTTAAGTGTCTGCCTTCAGCTCAGGTCATGATGTCAGGGTCCTGGGATGGAGTCCCACATCAGGCTCCCTGCGCAGCAGGGAGTCTGCTTCTGCCTCTCCTTTTGCCCCTCCCCCCACTTGTGCACTCTCTCTCTAATAAATAAATAAATACAGTATTTTTTAAAAAGTAAAAGATAACTTCATGTGGTATGGAACACTGGATTGCTTTATCCTTGTGCACTTTAAAGTTGTCACTTTATTGTTTTTTTGTTTGCACAGTTTCTGTTGAGAAGTCTGCTGTAATTCTTAACTTTATTCCTCTGTAATAGGTCTATTCTATTTGGGCTGTCTTCAAGATTTACTCTTTTATCTGAATTTTATCAATTCATACATGATGTGTCTAACAGTGTGGGGTTTGGGGAAAGAGATATTTATCCTGCTTGGGCTTCTCTGAGCCTCTATGATTGGTAATTTGATGCCTTTCATTGTATTTGGAAAATTATTAACCAATATATCTCTTCAAATAGTTCTTCTATCCCATTCTGTCCCTTTTCCATCTAGGATTCCATTTACACATACGTTATACCACTTCATATTGTCTCACACCTTTTGGATGCTCTGTTTTGGGCCTTTTCACTCTTTCCTTTTTATTTCCTGACACCCCCCATTTTAGAGCAATGCTGGATAAAATATGCACTAAGGAATGACTTTCTAATACTGTAATTACACGATTATAAGGCCATTTCTATTGGTCTATCTTCAAGTTCATGATTCTTTCTTTGGCTGTGCTGAGTCTACTGATAAGCATATCAAGAGTATTCTTCATCTCATGCTTTCATATCTAGCATTTCCATTTGACATTTTCTTACATTCTCTTTCTGCTAAAATGCCACATATTTCATGTGTATTTTCCACCTTTTCTACTACAGTTTTTAATCATGATTATTTTAAATTCTTATATGATAGTTCCAACATCTGCATCATAAATAAATCCTGAGTGCCCTGTCTCTTGCAAGTCATTTCCTTGATTATTTGTGTGTCTCATCATGTTTGGTTGATGTCAATATAATTACACAGCTGTTAAATGTAATCATACAATTATAAGGTCTTTACACTGGAGGTGTAAAGGAGGTGTCATGGGATAAAAAGGGAAGTGAAGTTGGCAAAATGAAGTGTTAAGTGTAAAGAGTGATGTATGAAATAGTACTATATTGACTCAAAATGAACATTAATTTAAGAAAAAATACATGTACGCTTAGAACAACTACTAAAAAATAATTAAAAGAGAGTGTTAAGAAATCAATAAAGGAAATGAAATGGAATACTCAAAAAAAGTGACTAGCCCAAAAAAAGGCAAAAAAAGGAGAAACAGAAACAATAAAAAGAGAGACAAATAGCAACATGGTAGGCATGAATCCATACCAATAATTACACTAAATGTTAATGACCTTACCACTGGAATTAAAGGCAGATATTATAATATAGTTAAAGGATAAAAATCAAGAACCAACTATATGCTATGTACAAAAATTTCACATCCAAGATAAAGACACAGATGGGGTGTAAGTAAAAGTATGGGAAAAACAAACATGCAAATATGAATTATAAAAAAGTTGGCATACTTACATAATTGCACAGAGTAGACATGAAGACAAAAGTATTACTGAGATGAAGTGGGATATTTCATAATAATTGGTCATTGCATCAAGAAGACATGACAACTGTAAATGTGTGTGTACCTAATAAGAGAGTTTCAAAATATATGAAATAAAAACTGACCGAACTAAAGGGAGAGAAAGGTAAATCCACAAGTACAGTTGGAGATTTTTAACAACCCTCTCAGTAAAAATATAGATGATGTGAACAATACTATCACAAACTTTATCTAGTTGGCGTTTACAAAGCAATACACTCAAAGTTAAAACTAATCTATGCTGGATAAAATATGCACTAAGGAATGACTGGGTAGAAACAGGAGGAAACTTACTGCGGTGATGCTTATTATTAACATCTTGAAAAGATTAAGGGAATGAATTTCTCAAAACACCATGAATGCACACATAAGATTTGTGAATGTTGTTATATGTAATTGTTTCATGGAAAGAGAAAAATGTTAGCAAATATTGTACTTGTGTGATATGCATACTGAAGTATTTAGAGGGTAGTGTACTGATATTTGTAACTTATTTAGAAATACATAAAAATAATATGTATTTGATGAATAGAGGAATAGATAAATGGATATATATGTGATAAAACAAGCATAATGGTATGATCTAATTGGTGGATATATGGATGGATGTTAACTAAATTTCTTTCAATTCCAGTTGATAAAAAGTTTATTTTTTTATTATTATTATTAGTTTCAGGGATATAATTTAGTGATTCATCAGTTGCATATAACACCTAGTGCTCACTACATCAAGTACCCTCCTTAGCTCATCACCCAATTACCCCATCCCACCAACCCCCTCCCCTCCACCAACCCTGTTTGTTTCCTATAGTTAAGAGTCTCCTATGGTTTGCCTCCCTCTCTGTTTTCATCTTATTTTATTTTTCCTTCCCTTTCCCTATGTTCATCTGTTTTGTTTCTTAAATTCCACATATGAGTGAAATCATATGGTATTTGTCTTTCTCTGACTGATGTAGTTTGCTTAGCATAATACCTTCTAGTTCCACCCACATCATTGCAAATGGCAATATTTCATAGTTTTTGATGGCTGAGTAATATTCCATTGTTAATATATACCACACCTTCTTTATCCATTCATCTGTTGATGGACATCTGGGCTCTTTCCATTGTTTGGCTATTGTGGACATTGCTGCTATAAACATTGGGGTGCAGGTGCCCTTTCAATTCATTATGTTCATATCCTTTGGATAAATACCTACTAGTGCAATTGCTGGGTCATAGGGTAGTTCTATTTTCACCCTTTTGAGGAAACTCCATACTGCTTTCCAGAGTGGCTGCACCAGTTTTCATTCTCACCAACAGTGTAAGAGGGTTCCCCTTACTCCACATCTTTGCCAACATCTATTGTTTCCTGAGTTAATTTTAGCCATTCCGACTGGTGTGAAGTAGTCAATTGATGAAAAGTTTAATAAAATGTTTAGGCAAAACAAAAATGAAATGAATCTGAAATGAAATAAATCTTTTCCAGAAAATAAAAATGCATGAGAATTCATTGTCACAAGAACTGAACTAAGAAATGTTCTTCAAGCTAAAGGAAAAGGACAACACATGTAAATTCACATCTACACAGAGTAATGAAGAGCAATGAACAGAAATGATAAATAGGTGGGTAAATGCAAAATCTTACATTCATTTTTTAATTCATATAAAGGTAATTAAGTATTTAAGCCAAAATAAGAACAATTTTTTTCAAGGCTATAAAATATTTAGAAGTAAAACATGTGAGATTAGGGGCGCCTGTGTGGCTCAGTCATTGGGCATCTGCCTTCGGCTCAGGGCATGGTCCCATGGTCCTGGGATCGAGCCCTGCATTGGGCTCCCTGCTCCGCGGGGGGCCTGCTTCTCCCTCTCCCACTCCCCCTGCTTGTATTCCCTCTCTCGCTGTGTCTCTCTCTGTCAAACAAATAAAATCTTTAAAAAAAAATGTGAGATTAATAACACAAATGACAAGAAGAGGAAGAATATGGTAATACAGTTCTCAGATTAAACTATGATAATTTAAAGTTGGATATTATAAAACTTATAACAATTACTAAAAGTAAGACAAAGAGATGTAGCTTATAAACCAATAGTGGAAATAATACAGAATAGTAACATTTTGTCACTTAAACCAAACAAAGGCAAAAAATAGAAAGAAATAAAGGGAAAGACATAAAAACAACAAGATGACAGATTTAAACACACCCATATTGATAAATACATTAAATGTATATGGTCTAAATTCTCCAGTTAAAAGACAAGTATGTAAGCCTGAATAAAAAAGCAGGACCTAACCATATGCTCTATACAAGAAGGCCAATTTAAATATATATTTTTATGTGTGTGTGTGTGTGTATACACACACATATAAGTATATATACATATGTATACATATATACATTACAAGTTTAGAATAAGAGGATGGGACGTCTATGATATGTAGGCACTGAGCAAAACAAAGTAGGAGTACCTATATTAAAAGAGATATACAAATATTAAGCATAAGAAAGCTGGGATGGCCATATTAATGTTAACTGAGCAAACTTTAAAACAAAGATTACCAGTGATAAAGAGAGACATGTCATAAGAATAAATAACACCAGGGGTAAAGTGGAAGATTTCCTAATGATAAACATGCATTAAGAGGACATAACAAGGGGTGCCTGGGTGGCTCAGCCATTAAGCGGCTGCCTTCAGCTCAGGTCATGATCCCAGGGTCCTGGGCCAGAGCCCCGCATCAGGCTCCCTGCTCCACGGGAAGCCTGCTTCTCCCTCTCCCACTATTCCTGCTTGTGTTCCTGCTCTCGCTAACTCTCTCTCTGTCAAATAAATAAATAAAATCTTTTTTTTAAAAAAAGGACATAACAATCTTAATGTACCCATTAACAAAATTTTCAAATACATGCAGCAAAAATCAGAAAAACTAAAAAGAGGAGTAGACAAATTCACATGTATGTGGGAGATATCAACAATCCTCTCTTGGTAATTGATAAAATAAGACAGAAAATCAGTAAAGATAAAGAAGCCTTGAATAACACTGTGAAACAACTTGACCTAAATAACATCTATAGAACACTCCACCCAACAACAGCAGAACATACATTATTTTCAAGAACATGTATTACATTTACCAGGTCAGACACAGGTTAGGCTCTAAAACAAATAGATAAATTCAGAAAAATTAAAATCATACAGATTATATTCTTTCACTCCCAGTGGATTTAAATTGGAAGTCAATAACAAAAAAACAACCTGAAAATTCCAAAAATATTTGGAAATTAAACAAGAGACATCTAAATAGCCCACAAGTCCCAGAAAATCATAAAGAAATCTAGAAAATATTCTGAATTCACTGAAAGTTAAAATACAACATAGCACAATTTATGGATAAGCTGAAGCAGTTGCCAAGAAGAAAACTTGAAGCTTTAAATGCCTATATTAGAAAAGAAGAAAGGTTGGGGCGCCTGGGTGGTTCAGTCATTAAGCATCTGCCTTCAGCTCAGGTCATGATCCCAGGGTCCTGGGATCGAGCCCCACATCGGGTTCCCTGCTCCGCGGGAAGCCTGCTTCTCCCTCTCCCACTCCCCCTGCTTGTGTTCCCTCTCTCGCTGTGTCTCTCTCTCTGTCAAATAAATAAATAAAATCTTAAAAAAAAAAAAAAAGAAAAGAAGAAAGGTCTTAAATGAATGATTTAAGAAAAGGTCATCAAACTATGACCCATTGGTTGGCCCATTTGTAAATAAAGCAACACCTATTTGTTTATGTATTGTCTATGGTTGCTTTTATATGAAAATGGCTGAATCAGATAATTGCAAAAGAGACTCTTTGGCCCACCAGCCTAAAATATGTATTATCTGATCCTTTAAGAAAAAGTTTGCCCACTGTTGATCTAAAGTATCAACTTAAGAAGTTAGAATAAAAAAGAATAAATCAAACTCAAAGTAAGTACAAGAAGGAAATATAAAGAGTAGGAAACAACTAAAGAAAAAAAACCCTGAAAATCAATAAAACCAAAAGCTATTTACTGGAAAGAATTCAATAAAACTGATAAACTTCCAACTACACCAATCAAGGTAAAAAGAAAGAAAATTCAAATTCCCAATGTCAGGGATATAAGAGGAGACAGCACTATAAATCCTACAGATATTAAAAACATAACAAAGAAATATTAGGAAAAACTTTATGATAATGGCAATATAAAAAGCAGAGTTCAGTAAAAACAGTTCTAAAAGAGCATCTTCATCTTGATTTGGCACAATAAATCTCATTCTTTTAGGGAAGTCCATTTGTCTTAATGAAGTCAACTTTCTTCTCCGTGCAAAAAGTAATACCTTTTAATATAGTTAATTTACAGCTAGAGAACAGCTATAGGAAAAAAATAAAAAAAGAAAGAGAGGTTCATTTAATTACACATTTATTATCCTGTAAGAAATGTTCTGCTAATCATATATTTATTCTTTATTTAGTGTTTCAAATTTACAATGTATTATCTATTTCCTGGAAATATATACTACAGATTATAGGTGGAATTTGAGTGAGAACAAAGTCTCACTTTGATTATTAGAGCAGGCAAACATTCACGGAGCAGATCTTTACTCTTGAAGAGCAATAATGGTGATGGAGAGAAGAAATAGACACACTTTTAAGGGAGCAGGCCAGAAAAATGTCATCAGATAAAATTATGAAATGTGATGCGTTAATACTCTTTAATATATTTTGGCTCTGTTTTAAAACAATCTGGTTCCTTAAAGCTGTGTTAATCTGGATTACCACCCTCTGAGTTAACATCTCTTGGATAAGCATGCATTTATGAAACTAAACATTTAGCATTAAAATGCTCATTGTCTGGACCATAATGGGTTAGATTTATTTCTAATCCTGTTTTTGACCATGGAGTACTTATTTCAGTCAATCATGGCGTTAAACGAAAAATTTATTTATTTATTTATTTATTTATTAAGATTTTATTTATTCATTTATTTGAGAGAGGGAGAGAGAGAGGGAGAGAGAGAGAGCGAGCACATGAGAGGGGTTAGGGTCAGAGGGAGAAGCAGACTCCCTGCCGAGCAGGGAGCCTGATGCGGGACTCGATCCCGGGACTCCAGGATCATGACCTGAGCCGAAGGCAGTCGCTTAACCAACTGAGCCACCCAGGCGCCCTAAACAAAAAATTTAAAAGGAACTCAATCAACATACAGAGATACGGCATCTTTCTCAATCATTGTACCTTATCATGAGATAAGGATGATAAAACAAATTAGAAGAAAATATATGTGTCTCACTTTCAAAACTAAAGCATCCTAATCATTTTCTTGATGTGAAAAGTTTAATGAAAAAGTAGATTGATCTAATTTGGGATCCTTAAGTCACTGGCAAATTTAAATTGTTTTAAAAAATAATAAGCCAAGCTCTTGAATCATACTGAATGATTCACCCATGAATTCTTGAGGGGATTAATTTAAAACAGTTCCAAAGAAACAGTATATTCACATACCTACTCCAAAACACAGAAGAGAACAACAGAAAAGGGAAATTATTCTGGAAGACAAAAAGTAAAGAATGAGGACAGGGCAGAACCTTATGATTCTTGTTGGCCAATCAGAGCAAGTGAATGCAAGAGCCACATGATAAGGCAAGGGAGCATCCCCTCAGAAATAGGGGTGTTGGCTTCTCCAATGGAAATAAAGTCTTCATGCCTGTTTCATACTCCTCCTCACCTCCTCCCTCCCTTTTACTTTTTACTGGATTCCTAAGTGAGAGGAGTAGTGGTTTTACTGTCCCCATTCCAGTGAACCAAGAGGCCCACGTGCTTTAGGGATGCAGCTTTCAAAGAATGTGAAAGGCACCGGGTTCATGACCACAGTCCCATCTTCTATAGAGGTAACAATTGTGGGAAGAGCAGGACCTGCTTCCTCGTAGGAAAAAAACAACCACCTCTGTCCACAGACTCTCCACCTTTTCCTCACTGAGTGGTAGCCCCTGACATTATTGTTTGAAATTTGTCAGAGCTACCATGAAGGCTGGACTAATGTGAGGTAATGGAGAAAGAGGCCCCCCGCTCCGCCATCCTGGCTTCCCTTGGCAGGCATCACACAGCCTTTCAATCAGTGTCAGGATCCAGGATTCTGAGGTATCACAGCCTCCTCCCCTTTATCCTTAGGCTGTTTAGTTGTTACACATTTTGAAAAGAGGAGTAGGTTAGAGTTTTGCCATGCAATTTGGGGACAAAGTACCATGCACGTAACCAAAAGAACAGTTACTTTGCTTTAGTTTGCTTCTCTTGTCTGGATGTCCCTGAATGACTTCTCTTGGGCTGGAGAGAGGCACAGCTGGGACAGGCCAGTATTTAGGGATTCCTACTTCTCCTAGGAAAAGTGGAAATTCTGTATCCCTTCTAAATATATCCCTTTATTATCCCAGTTTCTTAAACAATGTAAGGATAAAACTTGAGATCTGATAATCAGCTGTGAAAAATTTAAAATAGAGAAGGCCAAAGCCATGAAAAATCCAGAGGTGGCTTCACAGATATAAGTGGTAAGGAATAATACACAGTACACTCTTTGTGCTTAGAATTGTTCCTTTTTTTCCCTGTTTGGTTCTGTTTTCCATTTATATTTAGAAATTAACTCTCTCATTTTATTAGTTCAAATAAACTCTTTATATACATGTGAACATATCCGTTTGAGCTTGTTAATGACCCATGCATAGAGTTGTTCATTTATAGGTCACTGTCCACTACAAATCTCAAAATGAAGCCAGTACTAATTATTTGGTAGCTGGTCAAGACTCAGCTAAGAGCAGGAACTAAACAGTGCATAGTTGAAATTAATGCATCCTTGCTCGTTTCCCAAAGGACTTGCAATCACTCTCTTAGGAACCTGCTCTAAAATCTCAATCTGCCTCAGATGAATAGGACTTGTGACGCATACCGCCTCCCTGGCTCTGACTCTCTCCATTCTCTACTCCCCTTAACCTTCTCTTTTTACAAGAAGACATACAAGTACTGCCAAGAAAAATACAACGAACTGCATCTTGGCTACTGCCTGGAAGCATTTCCCCTAAAAGAGAAACTTAGGAATGCTTATTTCAAAGACAAATACTCTAAAAACGCATTTGAAAATAACAGTCACATTCAGAAGAAGATAGTAAATTTGGGCAAAACCAACCGCTTTCACCTACCAATCATTTCCAGGGAGTCTAGAGAGTTCTAACCTTTTTCACAACCCTTTCATGTCAAGAACCCATGTAAGATTAGGAAAGGCTGTCCCTCTGCATCCACCGGGAAATGGTGGAGCCACACAACGCGTGGCTGAAGTGCTGGAAGTGACTCCTCAGAGATGCATACGGGGACGGTGGCAGGGCTAGAATACAAGTGGTAAGAGACAAGGACTAGAAAAGAGGTCTATGCTTCTCTTTCTAATCTAAGAGCTGGGCATACGGGCAACAGGAGTAGTTTAGCTCATCACAATAGCTCCTTCCTGTGGGGTTGCCAAGTAAAAGTACAGAACACCCAGTTAAATCAGAATCAAACACCAATTAATTTGACTCTCGATTTTTTAGCGTTGGTCTAGACTTGTGCCCTGAACCCTAGGCCCCAAACAACAAATTGCTTACTTGGTATCTCCACTTTAGTGTGTATTAGGCATTTTAAGCTCTCCACACGGAAACTGAGCTCCTGCTCTGGGCCACCACCCCCACCCCTGCCCAGGGCAGGACCTGCTCCTCCTGTGGTCGGTCATCAGCCTGACCCCACATAAGGGTACTATTTCTTCACTGCTCGAATCAAATTTGGTATCATCCCCTATTCCTCTCTCACACCTTACATTTATGTATATAGGATCATAGCAAATCAGAGGAACTCTATTTGATACTTCTGTAAACTTGAGGCTAGATAACAGGTTGGGGCACTACAGTTGATGAAGAAATATGCTCCCAAGAACTTCTGCACAGAGCTTCTCCTGGTCCAGAGAAGTCTCTTTCTTGGCCATTTTTACCTCTTGTCACATGTGTTTCAACCAACCAATAAATGACCCTGCTTAAAGAAGGGCAAATGTGGCAACATCTTCAGCAATTGTACACTCAACCAGCCCAAGGCTTTCACTTTCACTTCCAGCACACCTTAAAATGCGCAGTGAAAACATCTCCCTATCTGAAACCCCCACCCTGGTTATTAAATGAAATGGTTACCTTTTCACTTTTAGAGCAACAGCTTCTAGCTTTCTGGGCTCTTTTTTTTTTTTTTTTTTTTTAAGATTTTATTTATTTATTTGAGAGAGAGCACAAGCAAGTAGAGCTGTAAAGGGAGAGGAAGAAGCAGGCTCCTCGCTCAGCAGAGAGCCCAACCCTGGGTTCGGGGAGGGGGGCTCAATCCCAGGACCCTGGGATCATGAGCTGAGTTAAAGGTAGACACTTAACCAACTGAGCCGCCCAGACATCCCCCGGACTCTTTTTTTTTTTTTTTTAGCTTTCCAGCCTAATTTTTTAGCCAACCCAGACCAGTAAGTATTTTCTCATTTTTTTTCCATCAGCGGTTACCCTCTGAGATTCTCATCAAGGAGCACTGGTTTTCTACTCTACTGCTAATGCATGACATGCCATAGGTGACAAAGATGCTGGGGAATAACAGTCAAAGCAAAAATGGATTATTGGTTTATCAATGTCTTCAGATATTTAAAGTCCTAGGCCTGGTGCTCAGCAGAGTCAAATTGGAAGGTGGTGTTTTCTGTCACCCAGCTATGTCATAGTGTCAGCAGAGACTTCTCCTACATTTCCAAAACTGACCATTATGATGAACAATGTAATTTATAAAAGTGACTAGATAAAAAATGATATAGGTAACCACGTAAGAAAAATAATTTAAAAGATGAAATAAAGAAATAAACTACCTTGACTCCCTCTACCAAATAATCAAAGATGGTTATAAAAGTTAAGATTCAAAAAAGTAGACAGCAATAGACATTGTTTCTGTGGGACACAAAGAGGGATAAAGTTCTTAAAAGAGATTTGAAAGTGATTGCATTTGACATAGAAAAGTTTATTGTAGAAGTTCAATTTGGTAAGTACTTCTCTACTATATTGACACATTATCTCCATATCAGTCATTTTTCATAGCCTTCATATTTTGAGGGAAAAATCAAATCTGAATGGATGATCTATTTTTTTTTCTTTTTTGTACATTTCAACGTCAAAAGTTTCCATGCTTTTCAAAGAACATAGCCTGGCATGTTTTCCTATACTGCTATGCCCAGGGTCTCTGAAATTTTCTGAAGATTCTGACATATAACAAAATATAACTTTCAAGCTAGATAAAAAATAATTGAGTATTTTTTTAAATGTCTGCAGCAAAGTTATTAGCTCCCTAAAATAAAAAGGGTTGTACGGACAGCCTGTGGAGGTAACTTCACGGGTGCCTAGTCAAAACTGTGATACCTAGAAGGCTGTTTAATTCTTTTTTTTTTTAATTCTATTAAATTCATCAAGACTACTTTGAGTATTCTGAGTTAGTGGAGTTTCCGCTCATTTCTTATAAAGACCTTCCCATTGTCAGTTTTCTTCCCACTGATGAGTTTACTAACTCTGAATGCAAATATGTCACTTTATCCCATCATCCTCTGGACAGTCTCTGAGTAATGGCTTTCCTAAAAGGCTGTGCTTTTCCTAAGATAACTGAAATGCTTTAATCCTCATATTGCATTAATTACTTCCAATAATCAATTTGCATTTGAATATTGTATTTAGTGATTCTCTCAGGCCATCAGAAACACGAAATCTGCACATGACAGCAATCTTACTATTCAAAACATTCCCCTGCACATGTCACTAAAAGGAAAACTACCCACCCTGAAGTATAGCTATTAATGTCAAACAGATTGTCATCTGGGAAAACAAAAATGCATAAAAATCAGCTTCGGACAAAGTATGGCTCTAGGGATAAACACCAGGTTTTTGTGTGCAAATGTCTTAAATGTCTGATTGAAACGGTTAAAGAATGAGTTAGCAAGGAATCTGCTGCTGTTCTCCATATCGCAAAATAATGTTATAACGAAAACAGTTTCAGAGCTAAAGGGTTTTTCATCATAGCACACTATGATTTTACCGAAGATGCATTTGCCCCAGTTTCTAGTAAACATTATAAGAAATGTTTGGTTTCCAGCTTGGGCCGAGGGCTCTATTTAGCCTATCAAGGCACAGACCTGTTAAAAACGCTGGGGCGCTTGCCAGAATTTTTTTTCCCTGCAACTCTTAGTAAAGATCGTACCTCGAAAGCAATGTGCGTTGCAAACCACGCAGATTTAAGCTCCCTCTCCCGCCTACACAGCTTGGCATCAGCGGCTTCTGAGATCCCTCGCCTTCTAAAACTCAGACCGAATCGCCACCACCACGGCCCACCTTTCCACCACCACCATGCCACAATCTTTACTCAGCTCTCCCGAGCCCAGTACAGAGCGCGCCCGAAGCCCCTGCAGAGTGAACTCGTGGTGCCACTCAACTCCCCAGCCCTGCGCACAACCACAAACACACTCTCCTACTCCCTCCGCTGCAAACTGCCCCCCAATTTGACACCCACCTCACCCCTATTACCCATTACCCCCCCCCCCACGTCCCTGTCGCTTTTTCTCTCCTCCTGGTGGCTTCGTCCCCAACACACCTGTCTAATCCTATGGCTGCCAGACCTCAGGTGCCCACGCTGCGCCCTATCCCGCGCCCGATCAATCCAACTGGCGCTTCCCACTCCGCCCAGTGGAAAGTCAGTGTGCTCGCAGCACCTTCTACCCCACCCGCGTGCCCACCCGCAGACCGCCCCCGACTCCCACCCTCGTCTGCGCTGGAAAAGGAGCGCCCGTCGTACCTGTCGAGAGCGCGGCGGCGGTGGCAAGCAGCAGGAGAGCCTGGCGGAGCGCCGCGCACAGCGCTCGGGTCATGGCCACCAGGCGGCCGCGCCGAGGCTGCGAGGTCCCAGAGCGGAGCTAGGCGGTCGGGACAGCGCGGGCCGCTTTGAAGTTCCCGGGGCGCGGGAGGGAAGCACAGCCCCGTCACCCTTTTGAAGAGCGCGGCCGGCTCTAATCCATGCGGGCGCCCCCGTCTTGTGCTTTCCCCATCCTTCGCCCCCCGCGGCTGGCGGTGCGCGGCGCTCCTGCCACCGGCCCCAGCAGCCGGCTGAAAGGGGGGGCTGGGGTGGGGGGGCGGACAGAGCCCGCCCCCGCCGCGCCTCCGCGCCTCCGCCCCCTGCGCCCTCTCGCAGCCGCCGGGGGCTGGCGCTGCCGGCCAGGCGGGCAAAGGCGGCCCAAAGACCAGGCAGTGAGACTGCCCAGAGCTGGGGGCAAGAGAGGGGGTTGGGTAGCGCGGAACCCCCAAGACCCGAAAGCTGGGAAAAGGGTCGAGACGCGAGGGAAGAAAGCCCCACGGAGGCTTTAGGAAGACTTAAACCCTGCCGCAATTGCTTCCTGGTGGTCGCTCTACAGTCTCCTACAGAAGATCCACTCGTCCATATCTCTTGACATTCGTTTGTAGTCCAGTGGCCTAAAGATTTTCTAACTAGAGTGAGCCTTGTTACAACCCCAGGTAGTCCTGCGGAGCTCGTCCCACCACCATGTCCTCGCTGTGCACGCGTCTGTGGAAGGGCGCCCTCTCTGTTCAGCCCTGGAAATAACCAATTCCCCGACTGTCTTGTCTACCCATAGTTGTCAACTTTCTTACCTGATGCCTTCCAGCGAGCCCCCTGAACAACACACAAAGCCCAAAAGCCACTATTGGTATTATTGCCACTCTT
This sequence comes from Mirounga leonina, assembly GCF_011800145.1. Lineage (NCBI taxonomy): Eukaryota > Metazoa > Chordata > Mammalia > Carnivora > Phocidae > Mirounga > Mirounga leonina. The sequence continues at coordinate 72,034,659 of NW_023270377.1, read as the reverse complement.
AGGGGGCTCCTTGAAAATCGATTATCATATAAATTAATTGCTTGAGAGTAAGAGGTATTACTGGCTTCCTCACCCACCTCAGCTCTAAATAGAGTGTCCTTTCTAAGGTCTATGAAAGTCCTATGGTGAAATAATGTATATAATTGATTTCACCATCAAAAGATCACAGTAGTGGGGTAGGATGTTTGTTGGATTTGGTGACAGTCCTGAGGGTCTCACCCTCACCATCACCACCTTGGATGAATCAAAACATTCCTAAGAGTAGAAAGACTTTGTTCTAATTTTATTCTGGATCCAAGCAAACAACAACAAAAAAATGGAAATGTGGGACAAGACTGAGCCCTTTCAGACACCCACAAAACAGATGCTTTAAAAAAAAAGACAAGAAAATGCTAGGACACATTATATTTTGGCTGACTTGGTTGGCTCATTATTTGATAACTGAACCCTAGATTGTGATCTACCATTGGATCATGAGATTTGGAGCTGAAAGAGCAGGATTTAGTGTCTGTGCCTGCTTACTCAAAAGTAAATGGAACTTCATCCCTCCCTATTTCTCGGAATCATGACTGGGATTTAAAGAAGTGACTGTGAAAGCACTGTTAAACCATCAGGTATTATACTAACGTCAAGTATTTACTTTTAATACTTATTTTGTCTCTTGAATACAGTAAGCAACATCCTTGCTTGTCAGAAAGCTGTTATTTTCTAAAAAAAAAAAAAAAAAAAGCAAGATTGTTACCCAAGAAGTCTAATGTTGAATGACTTTAATATTCTAAACAAACCCAGCACTGTCCCCTGAGTCTAATGGTGCGCTGTCCACTATGGTATCCACCAGCTACATTCTGTGGTACCACTAGCCACGTGTCGGTAGTGAGCACTTGAAATGTGTCTAATCCAAACTGACATGTGCTATAAGTATCAAATACATGCTGGATCTCAAAGATTTAGTACAAAATCGAATGTAAAATGTATCATTAATAACTTTTATATTGTTTATGTCGAAATGATAATCTTTTGGAAGTATTGGGCTAAATATATTGCTAAAGTTAATTTCACTGATTTCTTTTCACTTTTTAACATGCCTACTAAAAATATTTAAATTACATATGGCTTGCATTATATGTCTATTGGGCAGTGCTGGTCTAATGAATCCTCATCAAATGGCAAGGATCATCACCATCACCTTGGTCTTAGGCACAGTATAAAAAAAAATGAGTTGTTGGGTGCCTTGCCAGTCAACATATGGCCAGCCAATAAAGGAATCAGGATTTTTGAATTCTTGGCCCAAAGTTCTGACATACACACCAAAAAAAAAGGTTAGTATGTCAAAAGCTAAGGACGTAATTTGTAGAAGTATTTTAAACTTCATCTTCAAATACCATTTCCTTCTGTCCTCTTGTGCATGTTTTTCTTCCAACGTCAATACTATAGAAGCTTTGAAGTAAGGAGTTAGTCATTCTAAATGTATTGAACCCCAATGGCTGGCAAAGTATTTTCTTAGGTAATTATAAATATTTCTGGTATGCTTGACTTTTTAACACCACCTTCGTGGCAACCAAGAAAAGAACTTAATCCTTATAATGTGTCCCAATTTTTACTTAAAAGAGTATACTTTATTCACACACACACACACACACACACCCCTAGAGAAATTAATCCAGTCTTAATCTAATACATTTTTTAAAAGATTTTATTTATTTATTTGACAGAGAGAGACACAGTGAGAGAGGGAACACAAGCAGGGGGAGTGGGATAGGGAGAAGCAGGCTCCCCACTGAGCAGGGAGCTTGATGTGGGGCTCGATCCCAGGACCCTGGGACCCTTTGGACCTGAGCCAAAGGCAGACGCTTAATGACTGAGCCACCCAGGCGCCCAATCTAATACATTTTTGTATGAACTATTATTAAGAAAATATTCTTTGGAGCATATTGAGTGACTCCTGTCATTTAATATAAGCAACACAATGCATTGTTGAAGATATGATATAATATAACACATCTTTTACATATTTTGTACATAACAGAAAAAATTCATGTGTGAGGCTTTTTTATTCACTGGAAAGAATTTATATGCAAATGTATTTCTCAGGATTTAACCTCCCCCCCCCACCCTTAATCATCTATTTGTACATATTCATTACCATAGCAACATTACATCATGACTCCTGGATTCTCATAATCAAAAGAAAACAACAGCAATAATCAAGGAGTTCATAACCCCCCAGCGAAATAGACTTTGGTTGAATAACTCTTACATAACCAAGGGGAAAAAAGTATAGGAACTTTAAATTGTAACGACTTGATACATTTGCACACTAACATTCCAAATTAATAAGGCAAACAAATGTGTATAATAATTGAACTTTGAAAATGACTACTTGTTGGTATGGTTGTTTGGGATTTTTTTTATCATACATGTTTCTTTTTTTGTTATCTTTTCTAGAATCTCCAATGCCATGCATCTTAATTTTTCATTTCATCTTGGAACATGAACTTATCATGGAATGAGCATATGGTGAGGAGGCATACTACGATAATTTGCTATATACTATCAAGGTCTAATCTGTTCTCATTTTACTGCATTTTTCTTTCCCTAAACTCATATTCTCCCTCAAGGAGCCTATGACACACTCATTTCCACTCATCTCATTTTGTAATCCCAGAAATCTTTCTATTAGGGGACCCCGGCTTCACTTCTATTCTCGTCCTTCTCCTTTTGATTGTTCATTCCATTCCATGAGAATAGTCATGGGCTTTAGGACCTTTATTAAGGTTCTACAGTATGTACCTTCAATCCGTCTACCTCATGGGACAGCTCAGGTCTCATAAAGAAGAAAAATAATGGCATCTCTGTAGACATGATAATGGGGCATCAAACAGTTTCTTTGCTCCACTGTCACTGCTAAAAGCTTAAAGTCTTTAAGTACTTACATTATCTGTTTTCACCACCTTCCAAAATGGCTGCACCCGTTCCCCGATTTTCCATATCCCTCTAGTACTATTCAGTGGTCTTTCCACATAACTCAGACTTTGTCTCAGTTTTCCCGTCCACTGACCAACGTCAGTGTGCTGGGCTGATTAGCTGCATTTGATACAGGCTCTGTCTGTAAAATACAGTTCAGAGTTTCAGTTCCAAGTAAGCAGGCCACTACTACCTGGCACATTTCCTTAGAAAGGGCCCTATAATTATACTGTACCAGAGTGAGGTGACAAGGAGTTGAGAGAGTTCTAGGACTCAGTACAAATCCATCCCTTCCTGAGTAAATAACTAAAAAAAAAAAAAAAAAAAAACACAGTTATTTCAATACCAGCCAAATCAACATTGGCGTCCTGATGACCTTGACTCAAGCAAAAGAGTAGTCTAAAGCTGCTGTGTTGAAGGTGATAACCACTAACCCCTTGTGGCTCTCGAGTACCTGAAATATGACTAGTCTGATCTCATAGGTACTGTGAGTGTAAGATATACACAAGATTTCAAAGTCTTAATACCCCAAAAAGTCTTGCTAATTTTTAAATTTAATTATACATTGACATGATAATATTTTGGATATATTGGGTTAAATGAAATATATTATTAAAATCAATTTCACCCCTTTTGCCTTTGAATGCAGCTAGTAGGAAATTTAAAATTATGTATATGGCTTTCATCCTATTTTTATTAGACAGGGTTTACCTCATGAATCGTCATCAGATGTCAAGGAACTGTCATTTTTCCTGCACTTAAAATGGTAGGAGAAACAAGACCTTTCTTCCAAACACATAGTTCCAACACCAGTTATCTTTTACTCCTTTCATTTCTTCAACAATGACCCACATTCAGTCAATAATAAAATCACATGTATTTTTCTTTTGTATTGTCCATTGTCATTCACACTGCTATTTCCAAAGTTCAAGCCCCTAGCATCTTCATTACTTGAGTTGTTATAATTACCAAGTAAATTGCCTCCACAACTTCATGTTATCCCCATCATAATGTATTCTCAAGACTGCCATCAGAATAGCTTTCTATTAACATAATTCTGATTATGTTTTCCCCTGCCCTCAAATCTTTAATAATCACCCTTGCATATAGAATCAAGGCTAAATTCTCTAGTCTGCTGGTTCTCAGACATTTTGATATGATCCTTTTATACTTCAAAAATTCTGAGGACCCCAGAGACCTTATGTTTAAGTGGGTTATAACTATAACATTTATCATATTAGAAATTTAAATTGAGAAATTTTTAAAACACAGGCATACCCAAGTACACATTCCATTAGCCTTCAAAGCAATGACATCATTACACATCTTGTAACTTCTGGAAAATTCCATTGTACCTTTGTGCCAGAATGATATTGGAAAAGACAAATTACATCTTAGCATTACTTATAGACATAGTTTTCACCTTGTGACCCCCCCCAAAATTGTCTTGAGCACCACCCAGGTCTCCCTGAACCATACCTTGAGACCTACTGCACTAGCTCATTTCCCTATACTCTCCCTTGGTGAGCTAATCCTTTCCCATGACTTCAATGTTTATTTCTGTGTTTTGTGCTCAAGACTCCCAAGTTGTTGTCTCTAGCCTTGATCTTGCTCATAAACACCAGATTTGTATATCCTACTGTCATCTCTACCTATATAGTCCAATGATGGTCAAAACTGACATATGTAAAACAGAAGCAGCTCCCAAACCTACTCGTCCTTCATACTTATCTCAGTAATTGTCACCACTTGAGCCAGATACCTTGGTTTTTTCCCTTATCTCTCCCCTCTCTCTCTTCCTTCATAGCCAATTAATCAGTAGTTTCTATGGATTTTAACTCTTATAAAAATCTCTCAATTTTTTTTCACTTCTTTCCACTTCACTGCCACCATCCTACTTCAGATCAACCATCTTCTTTTACTTGAAATGTCAAAAAAAGCCTCCTAACTGATCGCCCTTCCTTGAGGTTCACTCTTCTCTAATCTATTCCCACTGACCCTTCAGCCAGAGGGATCTTTTTATAGCACAGATGTGATCATAGCACTGAAAGCTATCTAAGACATATTGCCATTTCTAACACCAACAATTCTAACACTGGCATTCAAAATCAGCCTAGCTCATAATAAGCACTCAATAAATACTTGCTGAATAAATGAGTAAATGACATTTAAATCCCCAACTGTATTGTCCCAAACCTGCTTTTCCAAGTGTCTGTCTATCTTCCCCTTTGCTCCCCTCACACTGACACTATATTTGTTGAATAAATGAGTTAGCTGAACAACAGCAGCATTTTTACAATGAAAGATTTACTCCCTTTGTATTCACATTGCTAAACTAGAGACAGTGATTTGGGTAAAGTACAGATAATGAGAGTGAATGCCAAACCTGAGAGTGAGTAAACCTTAAAAGGGACCAAAGAGTGCTCATTAAAGACTCTCTGGCTTGTGGGCTAAGTCATCCCAGCAAAAGAAACTTGGTCAAAGCTTTTAGTTGCAAACAAAGAAGCCTACCTTAATAAGTTTAAGCAGGAATTAAGCTTATTAAAGAATATTAAGTAGCTCATATCTTCTCTAGAGAAGTCCATGTAGGGGCACCTGGGCGGCTCAGTCAGTTAAGGGTCTGCTTTTGGCTCAGGTCATGATCTCCAGGTCCTGAGATGAAGCCCTGTGATTGTTTCCCTGATCAACGGGGAGTCTGCCTGCTTCTCCCTCTGCCTCTACCCTTCCCCACCACTGTGCTCTCTCTTTGTGTCTCTTTCTCTCAAATAAATAAACAAAATCAGAAGAAAGAAAGAAAGAAAGAAAGAAAGAAAGAAAGAAAGAAAGAAAAGAAAAGAAAAGAAAAGAAAGAAAAGAAAAGAAAAGAAAAGAAAAGAAAAGAAAAGAAAAGAAAAGAAAAGAAAAGAAAAGAAAAGAAAAGAAAAGAAAAAGAAAGAAAGAGAAAGAAAGAAAGAAAAGTCCATGAACCAGGCTTGGAAGTTACATGGCCAGGGACAACAAGCCCATCCTGCCACAGACCTGGCCTCAGAGATGCTCTGCCCCATTCCTCCACTAAGCACAGATTACATCTTGCACCATTAACACCCTGAGGCTGGACGGTGGATGATTCAGCTAAAGCCTTTCCAACTGCTACATCTGGACACTAGCTGCAGTTTTCTTCACCCTAACTAGAGTTTCAGGGGAGACTTGGGACCCGAGCATCAGGCTTTTATAGAGGGATAAGGGTTCATAAAGTAGGGAATTCCCCCCAAATTGGATGAATGCTGGAAGGTGCTAGTGGTCCAAAAGGAATGACAAGCTGGGATCTGGAAACCCAGGGTTCTAGTCTCACTTTTCCAGAATTTCGGCAAGTTACTTAATCTTTCCAAAGTTAGAATCAGAAATTGAGGTTTTTCCTGTAAGCCTTATGTAGCCACAGTTTTACCACATTATATAATCTTCAACTATAAAATGAGAAAAATACCTCCAAGGTTTATTTAGACTATTATGCAAATATAAAGTGGTAATAATATTGTTATCACAAAATAGACACAATATTTTCCCCGGCATAGAACTATTGACAGTAAGATAAGATCATGTGGAGTCTTTTTGAATTTCCAAAAAAGTTGGACAAACACAAGGAACAGATTTATAATCACTTGTGTGAGAAAGAAAAGAGTAGAATAGTCATATGTAACTTAAAAAATCACAAGTTACATTGTTGCTAAAATTCTTTGAAAAATACTCGATCTTTTTTTACCTTTTCTGTTTTAATGGTAAATGAAATTTATGTACAAATGTTGGTTGACATGAGTGACCTGTTTCCAAATTTAAGGGACTGTGTATTTGTATTTGTTCCTATTTGCCTGTTTCTTTGTCTGGCAGGGAGTTGGTTTTCCATGTTTTTCAAAACAAAATGTAAGACATAAAATACAAAAAATCCAAAAAAGATTGCAAAAAAAAGATTGCAAATGACAAAAGCTCTACCAAAAAATATATATACACGTATATCAAAAAGAATCACTTTCTATTCCCTTGGACTAAGCCACTTATCCCTAAACTCAGAAATGAGGGCTTCTTCTAGAACCTAATAGGAAAAAAAACTGAAAAGAACAAGGATGGAAAGCACTGCTGTCTGAAACTCCAGAGGTGCAAGTATGAGACTAAGGAGAAGGATGGTGGGCCATCTCAATAAAACCCAACAGGAAATAGTGTTTGGATCCTAACTCTGTTTCCTGTTGGATTTTCTATGTGACCCAATAACTTATACAATTCTGTTGCCAAAATAGGGTACTTGCCTTGTGGTAAGGTCCGCTAAATGTGTCTCTGCTCTTAGAAGTTCATAAGCCATTACCAACCCACCTATTTCCTTTGAGATGACTCTTACATTAAGACCTGTAACCATACAGCAAACCATGACATTTTGGTTGGTGGGGTACATTATTTTCTTGGTATTCCCTTCCTCCTATTGTGTAGAAATGTAAAATGCACTGATACCTCTATTTATGCATTCTCTGGGAGTCAGATTCTTCCTAAGAAACCTGCTGGGATTGGGGAAAAAGTCACCCAGTACTTGGCCTATTACTCAAAACCAAGTTGGCTCACAGCTTATCACTTTCCCCGTAGAACAAAAGGACTCAGAGCAGGGCCTGTTACCTAGATCTAATTGAAAGTAAATATGCCTCACTCCAAGAAAAAAGGCAAACTAACCCAGCTTTCCTTTGATATTTCTAGCCTCTCTTATTTCCTTCTTCCCTGTACAAAAGGATCTTATCTTATTTCTGGCCCATTCCTCCCATTCAATCAAGAAATGCTATGGAATCATATGTTTATTGATTGATACGTTGTATTTCAGAATGAACAAAATTCTATCAGTCTACCACTATAGCTGAGTATTTGTATATTGTGCCCTTAAGCTTTTTTTTTTGAAGAGAAAATTTTTTCTTCAATGACTTTCAAAGAACAGCAACCTGATTAGGGAGAAATCTGAGGGCTATGGAGAAACTTGAAATGATAATGTACAGAAGATTCTAAAGATATTCCTCTAAGGAAACCAGAATCTTACTCAATAAATCAAGCCTAATATTTTCTGTGATTTCAATGGAGAGAATATTGTCAGGTGGGGAAGAGGTAAATGGACAGATATCTAATAATCAATGCTGCCACCACCACATGGTCCCAGAGAGTGAGGACATGAGGGAGGCAAGTAGAAGAAAATGTTCACCTGTAATACTCTGGCTCAAATGTGGAACACAACTTTTCTCTAATTTCTAGTACTAGAGTTGACAGGAATGGAGCATTTAAATAAACTCCACTTAAAGCTCAGATATAATAAAAAGGGAAACAAACCAGATAAAAACAAAACCATACAACTAGGCAATATAATTCACAAAATATCATTTGCTCATGTTTTTCCTCTAGTCTCTAGAGAGGTCTTTCTCCCTCCTCCCCCAGCTCCAGGCTCCTTTCCCTGTGGACTATTTGGCAGGAGCCATCTTTAACGAGGTGCAGGCTGACCCCAGAGAGCAAAAGATACTTCCTGTTGAATTCTTAAGCCCACCTTCTAAATGTTCATTCTTTTCCAAGAATCCTCCTCTTCACCACATCATTGACTCCAGGAATATCCAACTCTTTAAAGTGAAACTCTACACTCTTCTCCCACCCACACAGGCGTGGCTTTACCACTTCACAGAATAACCATATCAGAATCCAAAGCAAAAAAGCACCAAAAAGACACATGCATGAGTGCAAGCATGCATGCATTCAGACACACACACACATACGGTAGCAAGGGTCTCAGTTCTCTGCAGCAGCACCAGATTTATCTCTGTGGATGACTGGTAGTCAAGTTTGAAATCAAAAGCACCAAAGATGAGCTTCCCTGAAGAGGGTGGCCAGTTCCATTACCCTGTAGCCGGTGTCTCTTAAGAAACCAAGCCGAGAAAATAAGATAGGGACAGGGAAGTGGACAACCAGTTGTCATCTGCTTCTTCAAGGTCCTATTTCATGTCATGCTATAGCACAGACACATCTAGCAAGCTCTAATGGACTTAGGATAATTGAAATGGAGGACAAGAATGTTTTTAGATGCTTTCATAAGCCTCAGAGGTCAAAGTTTCTGATAGCACGTGGCATAGAAGCAGATAGAAAACTTCCTGTTTTCTATCTTGATTTGATTAAGACTACTTCCACAGAGCCCCCAAAGTTTTATTTAAGTTTTAAGTTTTCTGGGCCATTAATAGATCTTTAGTGTATATATCAAAGCACTACTGCTAATAGATGTCTTTTCTTCATTCTTTCAGAAATGGAGTGACCATTATGTGATGAAATGGTTTATTGACACACAAGTCAAACAGACTTAGATTCCAGCAACTCCTTTTGTTAATAAAAGTCTAAGTAAATCAACATAGTTGTTTAGAAATATTTATTGAACACTTACAACGTGGGAGATGTTAATCCTTCTCTATCTATAATACACAAGAAGGTAAAGTTGATCTGCTGGATGTAGCAAGGAAAGTTTGTAGTAGAAAGTATGTCGAGCAGGGCTTGAAAGTAGAATAGAAATTAGTTAGGTGTTATGTGTGTGTGTGTGTGTCTGTCTGTGTGTGACTGTGTGTGTGTGTGTCTGTGTGTGTCTTAAGGACTCAGGCAGGAAGGCATGTGGTTTTAGAGGAACCTGAATAAGGCCAATGCAACAAGATGGGAAAGTACTAGAGATGAGTCAGAAGAAATATTTAGATCAGGTGGGTGTCTTTTAGGCCACATTAAGAATTTGGGTCCTAATTTTTAAGGTAATGGGAAGTCGCTGAAAAACTCCAGGAAAGAGAATGTCACAGTCAGATTGAAATATTAAAATACCATTTATAGGAAGGGGCGGAGGAGCAAGATGGCAGAGGAGTAGGAGACCTAAATTTCGTCTGGTCCCAGGAATTCAGCTGGATAGGGATCAAACCATTCTGAACACCTACAAACTCAACAGGAGAGCGAAGAAAAGAATAGCAACAACTCTCTGAACAGAACAGTGACTACTGTCTGGAAGGTAGGATGTGCGGAGAAGTGAATCCGAGGGGATATTAGGGAAGATAGATGGCGGGGGAGGGGGCCTCCATCAGCCGCTACTACCGGCAAGTGATAGAGCTGCGGAGCACAAAATCGGAACTTTTAGAAGTCTGCTCCACTGAGGGACGTCGCTCCAGTGGCTAAATGGGGGGTGGAACCCTCATGGGACAGTGTGGTCTAAGAACCCTCGGGGTCACAGAAGACCAGGGGTACCTGAGTGCGGCAGAGAACCAGAGATCAGAGCGGGGAAGCCGGCTGCAGAGACGGAGCCGAGGCATGGGCTCTCAGATCGGGGTTGTCATAAACTGTGATCCGCAGCACAATCGGGCCACTGCTCCTCCAGCAGGGACCCAACAAGCGGCAGATCCAGGGACACTCCCATTCCTCCGCAGGAGGAGCAGCACAGGAGTGCACCACAGGGATCTGCTGGGTTTGGAGACTCCACACGGGGTCGGGTGCCAGAGATAGAAACGCTCGGTCACAGGCCGGGTGAGCACGGAGTGCAGCCGGAGACCGGGGAGACGGGAGTGACTGACTGCTTTTCTCTGGGGGCGCACTGAGGAGCAGGGCCCCGAGTTCTTGGCTCCTCCGGGGAGGAGGTTGGGAGGCCACCATTTTCACTTTCATCCTCCAAAGCTGTACGGAAAGCTTGCAGGGAGCAAAAGCTCCCGAGAGCAAACTCGAGCAGATTACTTAGCCCAGACTGACAAGGGCGGGGCAATTCCACCTTCGGCAAAGACATTTGGGAACCACGGCAACAGGCCCCTCCCCGAGAAGATCAGCAAGAACAGCCAGCCAAGACCAAGTTTACCGATCAATGAGAACGGCAGAACGCCAGCGCTAGGGGGATACTGCACATAGAATCCATGGCTTTTTCCCCCCTGATTCTTTAGTCTTTCTAAGTTAATTTTTTTTAACTTTTTTTTCTTTTTTTTTAAATTTTTTTCCCTTTTGCAACCAACATCTTATCAATCCTTTTAAAAAATCTTTTTTATTTTTCATTTTTAGAGTCATATTCTATCCCTTCAAAGTAGTTAACCTTATTTTTGGTATATATATATATGTATATATATATGTATATATATGTGTATATATACATATATATATAAGATATCTCTTTAAATTTTTGGGATACAGTTTCTTCTAACAAACCAAAATATACCCTAAATCTCTAGAGTATGGCTTTGTTCTAGTCTCCTGCCTGATCACATTCTCTCCCTTTTTTTTTAAAATCCTCTTCTTTCTTTTTTCAACCAACTTGTTATCTTATCAATTCCTTTTATAAAATCTTTTATAATTTTCATCTTTACATTCATATTCCCTCCCTTCATCATATTAACCCTTATTTTTGTACATATATAAGTTTTTCTTTCTTTAATATTTGGGAGGCACTTTCTTCTAACAGACCAAAATACGCCCAAAATCTAGTGTGCAGCACTGATCTATGCACCCCCAGCCTGATCATATTTGATCATATTCTGTTTTTTCTGTTTGTTTCTTTTTGTTTGTTTTTAACTTTTTCTTTTTCTTTCTTTTTTCTCTCTTTCCCTTTCTTTTCCCCTGGTGTCAGGTCTCTTCTGATTTGTTTAGTGTATATTTTCAGGGAACATTGTTACCCTGTTAGCATTTTGTTCTCTCATTCATCTATTCTCCTCTGGACAAAATGACAAGATGGAAAAAATCACCTCAGAAAAAAGAACAAGAGGCAGTACTGACTGCCAGGGATCTAATCAATACAGACATTAGTAAGATGTTGGAACTAGAGTTCAGAATGATGATTTTAAAGATACTAGCTGGGCTTGACAAAAGCATGGAAGATACTAGAGAAACCCTTTCTGGAGAAATAAAAGAACTAAAATCTAACCAAGTCAAATTCAAAAAGGCTATTAATGAGGTACAATCAAAAATGGAGGCTCTAGGGGCGCCTGGGTGGTTCAGTTGGTTAAGCGACTGCCTTCGGCTCAGGTCATGATACTGGAGTCCCTGGATTGAGTTCCACATCGGGCTCCCTGCTCGGCAGAGAGCCTGCTTCTCCCTCTGACCCTCCCCCCTCTCATGTGCTCTCTCTCTCTCTCATTCTCTGTCTCAAATAAATAAATAAAATCTTTAAAATAAAAAAAATGGAGGCTCTAACTGCTAGGATAAATAAGGCAGAAGAGAGAATTAGTGATATAGAAGACCAACTGATGGAAAACAAAGAAGCTGAGAAAAAGAGAGATAAACAACTACTGGATCACAAGGGCAGAATTCAAGAGATAAGTGATACCATAAGATGAAACAATATTAGAATAATTGGGATCCCAGAAGAAGAAGAAGAGAGAGGGGGGCAGAAGGTATATTGGAGCAAATTATAGCAGAGAACTTCCCTAATTTGGGGAAAGAAACAGGCATCAAAATCCAGGAGGCACAAAGAACCCCCCTCAATATCAATAAAAATAGGACAACACCCCAACATCTAGTAGTAAAACTTACAAGTCTCAGAGACAAAGAGAAAATCCTGAAAGCAGCTTGGGAGAAGAGATCTGTAACCTACAATGGTAGAAACATTAGATTGGCACAGACCTCTCCACAGAGACTTGGCAGGCCAGAAAGGACTGGCATAATATATTCAGAGCACTAAATGAGAAAAATATGTAGCCAAGAATACTATATCCAGCTAGGCTGTCATTGAAAATAGAAGGAAAGATAAAAAGCTTCCAGGACAAACAAAAACCAAGGGAATTTACAAACATGAAACCAGCCCAGCCCTACAAGAAATATTGAAAGGGGTCCTCTAAGCAAAGACAGAGCCTAAAAGTAACATAGACCAGAAAGGAACACAGACAATATACAGTAACAGTCACCTTACAGACAATACAATGGCACTAAAGTCATATCTTTCAATAGTTACCCTGAATGTAAATGGGCTAAATACCCCAATCAAAAGACACAGGCTATCAGATTGGATAAAAAAACAAGACCTATCCATATGCTGTCTTCAAGAGACTCATTTTAGACCCAAAGACACTTGCAGATTGAAAGTGAGGGGGTGGAAAACCATTTACCATGCTAATGGGCATCAAAAGAAAGCTGGGGTGGCAATCCTTATATCAGACAAATTAGATTTTAAGCCAAAAACTGTAATAAGAGATGAGGAAGGACACTATATCATACTTAAAGGATCTATCCAACAAGAAGATCTAACAATTGTAAATATTTTTGCCCCTAACATGGGAGCAGCCAATTATATAAGGCAATTAAAAACAAAAGCAAAGAAACACATCGACAACAATACAATAATAGTGGGGGACTTTAACACCCCCCTCACTGAAATGGACAGATCATCTAAGCAAATGATCAACAAGGAAATAAAGACTTTAAATGATACACTGGACGAAATGGACTTCACAGATCTATTCAGAACATTCCATCCCAAAGCAACAGAATACACATTCTTTTTTAGTGCCCATGGAACAGTCTCCAGAATAGATCACATCCTAGGTCACAAATCAGGTCTCAACCAGTACCAAAAGATTAGGATCATTCTCTGCATATTTTCAGACCACAATGCTTTGAAACTAGAACCCAATCACAAGAGGAAAGTCAGAAAGAACTCAAATACATGGAGGCTAAAGAGCATCCTACTAAGGAATGAATGGGTCAACCAGGAAATTAAAGAAGAATTTAAAAAATTCATGGAAACCAATGAAAATGAAAACACAACTGTTCAAAATCTTTGGGATGCAGCAAAGTCAGTCCTAAGAGGAAAGTATATAGCAATACAAGCCTTTCTCAAGAAACAAGAAAGGTCTCAAATACACAACCTAACCCTACACCTAAAGGAGCTGGAGAAAGAACAGCAATAAAGCCTAAACCCAGCAGGAGAAGAGAAGTAATAAAGATCAGAGCAGAAATCAATGAAATAGAAACGAACACAACAGTAGAACAGATCAACGAAACTAGTAGCCTGTTCTTTGAAAGAATTAACAAGATTGATAAACCCCTGGCCAGACTTATCCAAAAGAAAAGAGAAAGGACCCAAATAAATAAAATCATGAATGAAAGAGGAGAGATCACAACCAACACCAAAGAAATACAAACAATTATAAGAACATATTATGAGCAACTTTATGCCAGCAAATTAGATAATCTGGAAGAAATGGATGCATTCCTAGAGATGTATCAACTACCAAAACTGAACCAGGAAGAAATAGAAAACCTGAACAGACCCATAACCACTAAGGAAATTGAAGTAGTAATCAAAAATCTCCCAACAAACAAGAGCCCAGGGCCAGATGGCTTCCCAAGGGAATTCTACCAAACATTTCAAGAAGAATTAATACCTATTCTTCTGAAACTGTTCCAAAAAATAGAAATGGAAGGAAAACTTCCAAACTCATTTTATGAGGCCACCATTACCTTGATCCCCAAACCAGACAAAGACCCCATCAAAAAGGAGACTTACAGACCAATATCCCTGATGAACATGGATGCAAAAATTCTCACCAAAATACTAGCCAATGGGATCCAACAGTACATTAAAAGGATTATTCACCCCAACCAAGTGGGATTTATCCCTGGGCTGCAAGATTGGTTGAACATCTGCAAATCAATCAATGTGATACACTACATTAATAAAAGAAAGGACAAGAACCATATGATCTTCTCAGTAGATGCAGAAAAAGCATTTGATAAAATACAGCATCCTTTCTTGATTAAAACTCTTCACAATGTAGGGACAGAAGGTACATACGTCAATATTTTAAAAGCCATCTATGAATAACCCACAGCAAATATCATTCTCAATGGGGAAAAACTGAGAGCTTTTCCCCTAAGGTCAGGACCACGGCAGGGATGTCCACTATCACCACTGCTATTCAACATAGTACTAGAAGTCCTAGCCTCAGCAATCAGACAACAAAAAGAAATACAAGGCATCCGAATCAGCAAAGAAGAAGTCAAGCTCTCCCTCTTTGCAGATGATAGGATACTTTATGTGGAAAACCCAAAAGACTCCACCCCAAAACTGCTAGAACTCACACAGGAATTCAGTAAACTGACAGAATTGCCAGTTTGATAAAATCAATCCACAGAAATCAGCGGCATTCCTATACACCAACAACAAGACAGAAGAAAGAGAAATTAAGGAGTTGATCCCATGTACAATTGCATCCAAAACCATTAGATACCTAGGAATAAATCTAACCAAGGAGGCAAAGGATCTGTACTCAGAAAACTATACAATACTCATGAAAGAAATTGAGGAAGACACACACAAAAAAGAAAAAAATGTTCCATGTTCATGGATTGGAAGAACAAATATTGTGAAAATATCTGTGCTACCTAGAGCAATCTGCACATTTAATGCAATCCCTATCAAAATACCATCAACTTTTTTTTAAAGAAATGGAATAATCCTAAAATTTTATGGAACCAGAAAAGACCCCGAATAGCCAGAGGAATGTTGAAAAAGAAAAGCAAAGCTGGTGGCATTACAATTCCGGACTTCAAGCTCTATTACAAAGCTGTAATCACCAAGACAGTATGGTACTGACACAAAAACAGATGCATAGATCAATGGAACAGAATAGGGAGCCCAGAAATCGACCCTCAAGTCTATGGTCAACAAATCTTTGACAAAGCAGGAAAGAATGTCCACTGAAAAAAAGACAGTCTCTTCAACAGATGGTTGGGAAAATTGGACAGCCACATGCAGAAGAATGAAACTGGACCATTTTTTACACCACACACAAAATGGACTCAAAATGGGTGAAAGACCTAAATGTGAGACAGGAATCCATCAAAATCCTAAAGGGGAACACAGGCAGCAACCTCTTCGACCTCAGCCGCAGCAACTTTTTCCTAGAAACATCGCCAAAGGCAAGGGAAGCAAGGGCAAAAATGAACTATTGGGACTTCATCAAGATAAAAAGCTTTTGCACAGCAAAGGAAACAGTCAACAAAACCAAAAGACAACTGACAGAATGGGAGAAGATATTTGCAAATGACATATCAGATAAAGGGCTAGTATCCAAAACCTGTAAAGAACTTATCAAACTCAACACCCAAAGAACAAATGATCCGATCAAGAAATGGGCAGAAGACATGAACAGACATTTTTCCAAAGAAGACAGATGGCCAACAGACACATGAAAAAGTGCTCAACATCGCTTGGCATCAGGGAAATCCAAATCAAAACCTCAATGAGATACCACCTCACACCAATCAGAATGGCTAAAATTAACAAGTCAGGAAATGACAGATGTTGGTGGGGATGCAGAAAAAGGGGAACCCTCCTACACTGTTGGTACGAATGCAAGCTGGTGCAGCCACTCTGGAAAACAGTATGGAGGTTCCTCAAAAAGTTGAAAATAGAGCTACCCTACAATCCAGCAATTGTACTCCTGGGTATTTACCCCAAAGATATAAATGGTGATCCGAAGGGGTATGTGCACCCCGATGTTTATAACAGCAATGTCCACAATAGCCAAACTGTGGAAAGAGCCAAGATGTCCATCAACAGATGAATGGATAAAGAAGATGTGGTGTATATATACAATGGAATATTATGCAGCCATCAAAAGGAATGAGATCTTGCCATTGGCAATGACGTGATGGAACTGGAGGGTATTATGCTGAGCGAAATAAGTCAATCAGAGAAAGACATGTATCATATGACCTCACTGATATGAGGAATTCTTAATCTCAGGAAACAAACTGAGGGTTGCTGGAGTGGTGGGGGGTGGGAGGGATGGGGTGGCTGGGTGATAGACACTGGGCAGGGTATGTGCTATGGTGAGCACTGTGAATTGTGTAAGACTGTTGAATCACAGACCTGTACCTCTGAAACAAATAATACATTATATGTTAAAAAAAAAAAAAAGAAGAAGAAGATAGCAGGAAGGGAAGAATGAAGGGGGGGGAAATCGGAGGGGGAGACAAACCATGAGAGACTTTGAACTCTGAGAAACAAACTGAGGGTTCTAGAGGCGAGGGGGGTGGGAGGATGGGTTAGCCTGGTGATGGGTATTAAAGAGGGAACATACTGCATGGAGCACTGGTGTTATACGCAAACAATGAATCATGGAATACTATATCAAAAACTAATGATGTAATGTATGGTGATTAACATAACATAATAATAATTTTAAAAAATCACTTATAGATACTAGTGTGGAGAACAGGTTGTGCCTAGGTACAAGTGAAATCTCAGTCACTAGCCAGGAGGATTATTCAATCAACTGGGTGATAAAGGATTTTTTGGCAAGAACACGCTTGGGCAGGGAAGATGGAAAGAAGGGAATTTTGTCGAGGAAAGAGTTGGCAGGAAAAGAGAGGAATGTTCTCGGCATGCCCCAGGGTTCTGATCTCTGCACTGAGTAAACAAAGATGCCATTCACTAAAAAAGGGAACACTAAGAGTCAGGTTGGATACATATGAATTCCATGTAGGACTTTGAATTTGAAATGGCTGTGAGACACCCAAGTGGAGCTGAGGAAGCAGTAATTAGAAAAATAGGTTTAGGGTTCGGAAGATTGGTCTTGGCTAGAAGCAAAACTTTGAGAATTCTCCTGGTACGCAAGAGGTAATTAAAACCAAGGCTATGGATAAGATTTTCTGGATACATTTTTTAAATGAGACATCCAGTGAAGGAGTCTTGAGTTTTTTCCTGATTTTTTTATAGCCTCCCAGCAAAGTCCAGTTGGTTCATCCTGACTTAAAATGTTTTCAGTAGCCATACTCTATGGCACCAAGGTATGGACTCTCAGCCAATTGCTGTAACTATTTTAAGAAAATCCAAAATTCTGGGGCGCCTGGGTGGTCAGTTGGTTGGGCGACTGCCTTTGGCTCAGGTCATGATCCTGGAGACCTGGGATCGAGTCCCACATCGGGCTCCCTGCTCGGCGGGGAGTCTGCTTCTCTCTCTGACCCTCCCCCCTCTCATGCTCTCTCTCTCATTCTCTCTCTCTCAAATAAATAAATAAAATCTTTAAAAAAGAAAAGAAAAGAAAAGAAAATCCAGAATTCTTCCCTGAGAAAAAAATGTTGACTCTGTGCATAGATACCACTATATTGGCCAATTCCTGTGCTGGTGTGTTGATCTTTTGACTGGGATAGACTTCACATTTTTGTACTCAAGTGTACACAACTGAAATAGAACTTTGCCCCTTTGAATCTGGGGTTTAAAGCATATGGCTTTCACTTGATTCACAATGTGTAATATATATAATAGAGCTACTTCTTGGAAAATCCAATCACGAATGAAAGTCATCATTTTGTCTAAGTATTTGTGGGGGAGGAGGGAAACACAACATAATCCACAACTAAGTTTGTCAGTAAGAAAAGTGTTTGCCATTGAAGGTCTTTGTATTATTTTAGTCTGCTGTGTTGCCCTAAGTGAGGATCATTTTCCTGTAACTGTGAAGGTTAAGGTATTAAAGAACAAATTTCTGGGTGGCTCAGTCAGTTGGGCAACTGACTCTTGATTTCAGTTCAGGTCAGATCTCAGGGTCATGGGATAGAGTCCCGGATTGAGTCCCACATCAGGCTCTGCACTCAGCAGGGAGTCTGCTTGAGATTCTTTCCCTCTGCTCTTCACCCCAACTTATGTATTCTCTCTCTCAAATAAATAAATTAAAAAATATTTTGCTCTAAAAAAAAAAAATTTCTGCAAGATTTTGAAATTCTGCCTCTTTTTAGGCACAGAATGGTAGAAAAGGCAGAGGTAACAAAACTTAAATTTTTAATTTATATTTCTGTGTTCCGTGAAGAATTTGAGATGTCTTACAATAACATATGAAATACATATATATTCAAAACATGGAAAAATACAAATTGGAGCAGATGGTTATGACTGAGAAAAAGATAAAATGCAAATGCATAGGCCAAAGACCCCTGCACAGGTACTAAAGTTGGATTGCAGATCTGAGTCTGAAATTTCAGCTTTTGAATAAAGGGATACGTCATTACATTCTTTATTATACACAAGGAAGATGTTCTCTTTCTTCCAATAGTCATTTATTGCTTGAGGTTTTCTTTAAAGGACTCCAAAAGATATATTTAAAAATATACTCAAACATATCTCTGAAGTAAAATACAGTAGTAGATTTTGTACAGCTATTTCTAGTAGTATGCTTCAATTCAAGATTAGGACCTAATTCCAAAACCAAATCCATAACAGCAATTCTGTGAAGTGAGAAAGTAGAGCGGAGATGACCCGTGTGGCCCAAATATGTGGCTCTCTGATGGCCTAACTTAATCCATAGCTAAACTGTGGCATAGCTAGATGACACACTCTTAACTGTTTAGATGAGATATCCTAAGGGAATCTGATTAAAACTATGGATCTCCAGCAAAACAAATATTGTACACACATGTGCGTGCGTGCTCGCACGTGTGCATGCACACACATGGTAGCACATAAATTCAAAAGATTCACTAATCTTTCTGAGCCTAGGTTGTAATATAGGATCTTAAGTGCCCGAAAAAAAATTACATAAATTACAAATTACATAAAAAATTAGAGGTAGTATGAGAAACTGCTTAAGAGTATATGCTCTGGCATCAAACGGAGCTCAGTTTGATTCCAGGTTCTGCCCCTTGCTGGCTGGAGAGCTTTGAGCAAGCTGTGTAACTTCCTTATGACTCAGTTTTCCATATATAAAATGAGGCCAAGGCCAACCTTCATAGGGTCAAGACAAGGATTAAATGAGATAATGGATATAGAGGGCTTAGCACAATGTCTCTAACATAGTAAGGACTTCGTTAATAGTAGCTATTAGTGTTTTGTTTTGTTTTGTTTTGTTTTGTTTTTTAAAGATTTTATTTATTTATTTGACGGAGAGAGACACAGCGAGAGCAGGAACACAAGCCGGGGGAGTGGGAGAGGGAGAAGCAGGCTTCCCGCGGAGCAGGGAGCCGATGCGGGGCTCGATCCCAGGACCCTGGGATCCTGACCTGAGCCGAAGGCAGACGCTTAATGACTGAGCCACCCAGGCGCCCAATAGTAGCTATTAGTTATCATTAGTTTAATCAATCAATGATTAATTGAAGCTATCATTTCTAGTTACACTGTTTCCATTTCCCAATAAGACCAAGAACATTAGAGGGGCTCCCGGGTGGCTTAGTCAGCTGAGCGTCCGACTCTTGATTTTGACTCAGGTCATGATCTCAGGGTCATGAGATGTAGTCCCCAGTCGGGCTCAGTGGAGAGTCTGCTCCTCTTCCTCTCCCTCTGCCCCTCCCCCTGCTCACATTCTCTCTCTCTCAAATAAATTAATAAATAAATCTTTTAAAAAAAAGGCCAAGAACATTAGAGATGTGGTAATCAATCTACAAAACCCTATGCTTATATGTAAATGAAAACTATTTCTCTAGGAAGGGTATATAGAATCATTTTTCAGATTTCCAATAAGGTCCATGAATGAAAAATATGGAGACCCCTGCAAAAAGGCCAACATAAGTTGGCTCTGTTCTTTACGAAAGTATTGACTCACAATCACTCTTCCCCATGCTCCATTTCAATAGGACACTCATGAGCTCTGAGCATATATTTATCTTATAAACTGTTTCTCAAAAAAATAATAGTGGCCTCATGGCTCATTAAGTGTCACTAAGCTCCTTTATCGATCTGATTCTATTTCTGGACACTCCGTCATTGACCTGAGTATGCCAGGTCTATCCCCATAGGTCTTTGGATACGTCCAAGATGCATTAACATATGAAATGACAGAAAACCTCCCAGGTAAGTTACTGTGCAAAATTACTTTAAAATCCCCCCAAAATTGCCAGCAATCATCACTGCTTCTCCTGTTTGGGATGACTTTCTCCCATTCCCTGAGTTTTTTACCTTGTACCTCTACTGCCTTTTCTTTTTTTTTTCCCCCTAACCCAGACTTCCCATTTTGTCTTTTTAAAAGCTAGCAATTGTAATAAGAATATTCTTTTCGTTGACCAAACAACCAATCAGGGTAAATCTCAAAATCTTAACTCTTCTCCACAGTTTATTGCATCATGCTCAAAGATTCTTTTGCTGTGGTTATTGTTAGGCATAAGACACGGCTTGTTTTATTATTTTCCCAGTTCAGAATCTGAATACTTGAAAGAGTCCCCTTCCATACAACCAAGAATGTACTGTATTGGAATGAACATTTTAAAGCTTTAAGATTTGGAACACCTCCAAAAGCCTTGCAAAATTAGGGTTAAAGATGAGGTCAGTGGATCTAGGGGTCAGTGAGCTTTGTTTTCTGAAACCTTTGACTTGCTAATGTGTTTATACATTATGTGGCTTAAATAAAAGCCATCTCCAGCTCATGCCATTGCTATGTTATCTTTGTTTTAGTATCCCAATTTCTGTTCTTAACATTTAATGCAAATAATGCAGCCATGAATCTCTTAGCTCAAATAATTATTTAATATTCAGACAATATCCTCACCACAAACAAAGCAAGTCCTTTATGAATGCCCACAATAAATAACAGATATTTATAGTGTTTACTATATG
Organism: Mirounga leonina; assembly: GCF_011800145.1. Lineage (NCBI taxonomy): Eukaryota > Metazoa > Chordata > Mammalia > Carnivora > Phocidae > Mirounga > Mirounga leonina. The sequence goes on along the minus strand of NW_023270377.1, from coordinate 72,013,175 downwards.
CTAGGGGTGTGCTGATGCTGTTATACATTCTTTGTCACACTGGTGTGAGGACAGCTACCGTTCCCATTTTATAGGTGGATAAACTAAGGTTCAGAAGGTTTTAAGTGACTTGCCCTAGCTCATTGAGTGTGAAGTTTTGATTTTTAACTCAAGTATGTCTGACTCTAAAGGCCTTGTTTCTCTAGCTAATAAAGAGGGATCCAATTAATTTCATCAGAACCTAGGAAGGAACTTTATAAAATTGTGAATTTTTGAGCTCCTGAAGATTCTAAATCAGGAGATCTAGGTGGAACTTGGAAAACTGGTAAGGACTGGATTAATGGTATCTATTGTTAGTTGTTAGTTATGCTGCTTCAGTTTTTTTAATAGGACCAAGAACATTAGAGAAGAGGTTATTAATATTCAAAACATTGCATGAATATGCAAATGTGAATCTCTGGGAAACGTTCCATAATCTTGTTCAGATTCTCAATGAGGCCCTCAAACCAAGAAAGTTAAAAACACAAGGCAAACACAAGTAGGTTTGTTTCATTTTTTTTAAACGAAGTTTTCTACTCACACCTAACTACATTTATTCACTCTTTGAGAATACTAATATGCTCAGAGCAGGCATGTTTATTTTATATATTGTTGCTGTAAACTCTATAGATCGCAAAATGTCTATAAGCTTTTTTTGTTGTTCAAATCACAAATACCTTGGACCGTTCCATTTTTCACACTAATGCTCTTCATCTAGCCCGTAGACCCTTGAAATTTCTAAAGCCCAGGTAATTCAGATTCCTAGCCAGTTTGGGGTACAACTGGTGTTTACTGACCCTTTTGGCATAACATTAATCTTATTTATTAACTAAAACCTCTTAATTAACTGGCACCAGTTAGTGGCCTAAAATAATAAAAGTTTTCCTAAATATACCTCAATATGCATAGATACTAGAGCAGTCTTTAAATAGATAGATAAGGTACACCTTATTACCACAACTAAGTTCATAATAATTACTGCTTTTGCACACCTTTTATCCTCCAAGCTGTTTATGAACATGAATGCCTGATAATTAGGAATGCCATTAAGCATTAAGAACTGTTCCTTGAATTAATTTCTATGTGTGATATAGCACACAATGTTGGTTACTTTCTCATCACTCATTATCCCCTTCTTTCTGATTTGTTTCAATTTGTCCAGCCCCCTAGGATGAATTACCATTGGCCTTTGCCAATGATTGGTCTAGTGGTAGGCATATAACCCAGTTCTTACTCATTAACAAGGAAATTGAAGGTGGGCAGTCTCGGTATTCATTTGGTAGATCACATTGTCATCAAGAACCAAAGTTCCATGCTAGTTTTAACTCTGCACAAATAACATATGCCCTTAAAAAAAAAAAAAAAAGATTTAGGGTTCCTGCCGTACATTGATCTAAATCTATAATTAAGCATTATTGTTTGCAGTAAAAACAGACTGATTTCTGTCAGCTTCAAAGCTGGAATTATCCCAAGACATCTGATATCTATTAAAACTGATTAATTTAAAAATAATATTTATTAAAAACTAATTTGATCATATGTGATATGTCCTATATGTTAGTTTATACACATATGATCAAATTTTATATTAATATAAAATTATGTCTAGAAGCCTAGGTAGAGAATATCATAGGCAAGACAAGGAAATTGATGCCAGACACTGTCTCAAACAGAACATTCTACATAAAGCTGAAGAGATACACACTTAGTTGCCCCACTGTAATGGTACAATATTCTTTGGTTTCTTCAGACTAATGAGAATCCTGAACAGTTGATTTAAAAACAAGAACTTCAACAATTTGAAGTGCTACGAACAATGTTTAGAAGAATAATTTATTCTCACTCTTCACTATGATTAGGACTTAAATACTTGTCATGATTTTAGCAAGGACTTGCATATGCTAGCCATTTTATAAGCACAATGTCATTGAGAGGACACAGCTGGACATGTTTCTCAACAATTCACCTTGGATGATTTTTTTCCCCAAAGACTATGAGCAAGCTTGATTCAAATGTATTTAGTAGCTTATGTATATGCTTTACATAATATATTACATGTGAGAAAAAGAATTTGTCGATTCACTCAGTCCAGATTCTTTTGCTGTTGCTCTCATTTTGTTTTTGCTAGAGGACAGTTTTCCATTACCTAGCATTTACTTTTCAAAGGCTCTAGCAAAAAGCCCTCATCTGAGAAAGCATGCTAGGTATTGGGCACTTGAAGGCAAGCCAATGCCAGAACTAGGAAACATCAAGTCTGCCATAGAAGAGAATCAATCAAACTGTTTAAAATAACAAATTGGGTTCTCCTTCTGGCTCTTCCACTAAGTACTATTATTCTGGGGGCAAACTACTTAATTTATTATGACAACTAACATTTATTTAGTCTTTGCAACATGATAAGAATTTTGTAAAGCCCTAAAAGTAGGTTTTCTCATTGAACCAACATATTATCCCTAATAGGCAGCTAATATTATTGGCCTCATTTTCACATCAGAATCTGAAGCTCAGAATTTATATCTAAGTGCACATAGCTAGGACGTGGCGGAGTCAGAATCTGAACCCAGACAGTCTGATTCCAGAAATCTCTTACATATAATTACATGAAAAATATATCGATAAGATAATTTCTAAGGCACTTCTATGCTTTATCATCTATGTTTCCAGGTACCTTGTCCTTAAGTAAAATATAATTCAGCAAGAAAGGTCTTTGATGCAAATATATATACTACAAGGCTATACATAATAAAAATGGCAAAGTTCAACTTAATAAATATTAATTCAGCACTGCAGATGTACCATATGTAGTTTAGATATATAATCGCTAATACTCTGTACAGTTACACATATATGAATAAAATATTCAAGATGGGAAAGCTTCCAGTTTAGGGAGGAAATGGCAAGTGTAAACGGATCACTTTGATGGTGATATTCTTAAGATGCTTTTATGAGGAAGCACAAGGCACTTAATCCATTCTGAATGAAAGAAGAGGTCAGAAAAATCCTCCTCTGGAAGGTAGATGTCCAAGCAGAGCCCCAGACAGGGAACAGGAGTCAGCCGGGAAGGGAGGGGTGGGCGAGGGAAGCCACGGAAGTAAAGCCACAGGGCAGTGGAACAGAAGGACACGCACAGGAAGCAACAAGTACTTTGCTGTTACTGGAGCCTCAGGTAGGCGGCAGGATATAGTGGTTGATGAGATTAGAGAAGAAGGTGGGGTCACATCATGGAGGAATTTAAATATTATTTTAAAACCCATAGCTCCTACCCCGCGGGTCAGAGTCAGCAAAGAAACTGCACACGTTCTCCATTTCCCTCCCCCTGTGCCCAAGGGAGACATCACTAAAAGATCACCAATCCTTCCCCACCGCACCTCGTCACAATGTGGCAGTCCTCCTCAAGTCCGTGCTCTAAGCAGTCACCATTAAGGGATTGGACTTGCATTTAATATGGATCCCATCTGCCATTCCAGCTATGGCTGGTGAGCAGCTAGTCAGAAGCTCTTATTGGGCTAGCGGTCTACGGTAGATGGGGGACCTTGTTAAAAACGTAGTTTCAGGGGCGCCTGGGTGGCTCAGTCCTTAGGCATCTACCTTCAGCTCAGGTCATGATCCCAGGGTCCTGGGATCAAGCCCCGCATCGGGCTCCCTGCTCAGCGGGAAGCCTGCTTCTCCCTCTCCCACTCCCCCTGCTTGTGTTCCCTCTCTCGCTGTCTCTCTCTCTGTCAAATGAATAAATAAAATCTTTAAAACAACAAAAACAAACAAACAAAAAACAACCCGTAGTTTCAAATCTAGTACACTGAGTGAGGACTACTAATCTGTATTTTGTATAACCTCCATAGGCAGCCCTTATGCACTGCCTCGTTTGGAAACCTATGATGCAGCGCATTCAGGACACGTAATAACATATCCAAAATCACAAAGCGGCAGCCCATGAGCTAAATTTGGCTTTCATATGTTTTATGGCTAAATGATTTTTATATGATATGTTTTATATTTACATTTTTTACTTCTCAATATTTAAAAGTTGGTAAAAATCACATGTAATTAGGAGATTTGGGTTCTCTTTGGCAATTAGGAAGTGTGCAGCTCTGGACTTCTATTCCAACACGGTGACTTCCAGCCGGATCGGAATGGAGCTGCCTCCCTTGGATGCGGCACCCGCGTAACTATTCCCGCTCAGTCCTCTTCGTGCCTTGACGCCTCCTGCCGCGGCAGAGAAACGCCGCTGTCCACCGCCGTGTTTTCCCTCTTCTTTTGCCTATCCAGATCGTGTGTACAGAGAAGAGGGAAGTGAAATACTTAGTGGGCTCCCGTCTTCGTCTAAAGCAGGAAAACAAATGACGGACCAAAGAGGTCCGTCTTAGAGGCAGAACACTCAGGGATATTAGGGCATCAATCTCTTTGTCATGAAATTTCAAGAAAGATTAACGACGCCCTTGTGCAACGGCTGGGCCAAGCAACTGTTTTAAGTCAGTTCCACAATTTTAATAAGACCAGGGAAGTTTCATTACTCTCAAGAGCACAAGTTGGGTGGCGCGCAGCTGAGCGGGAAGGTCCATCTCGGAGCGTGCCGTCGCTCACTGTGTGATGGGGCTGGACGCCCTTTGTCAGCAGAACCACCCCGGCTCTAATGAGGACCTCGGCATTAGCTTAAAGTATGTGCTCTGGCGAGGCCGGTCCTAAATTTAGTGGTTTATGAGCAGTCCTGCTACACGTCCTGATTACTTGTGATCTCATGTTTGAATTTCCAATTGTATTCTGAAAATATAAATGCTCCCCGGTGAAATCTTAGAAGTAACCATTCCAGTAAACTTCACAGCAAGCAGGACTGTCTAAGGATAACACTGATGTGGGTTTTTGCTTTTTTTTCTTTTTAAGTTTTAGTTACACAAGTACAAGTGAATATATTCTAGTCATAACCCTTTTAAACGACAGAGAAGGGGGCGCCTGGGTGGCTCAGTCGGCTGAGCGCCTGACTCTTGGTTTCCGCTGGGGTCGTGATCTCAGGGGGTGGTGCAATTGAGCCCCACCATGTGGGGCACCATGGTCAGCTGGAAGTCCGCTCGAGGATTCTTTCCCTCTGCTCTTCCTCCAACTCGTGCAGCCCCCCCTCAAATAAATAAATGAATCTTTAATAAAATAAACAACAGAGAGGTATAGAGAATAAAAAGTGTAACTCTCTCTTACTCTCTCATCTCCCCACTGCTTCCGCAACCAGGGATTCCACTCCCATTATCAGAAGCGTTCCATTACCATTTAGGTGTGCCTTTTTTCCAAACATTTTTCTACATAGTTTGGCATATGATATATGCTTCTGTCTGAAGGATTTCTTATCATTTATGGAATCACAGTATGCATTTTGTTTTGCAACTTGCTTATTTATATAATAACATGTTTGAGAAATCTTTCCTCATCAGTGCTTAACCACATTCTATAATGTTCCATATCAACCATTCTTCTATCAATAGATATTTAGATTATTTCCACTTTTTCTTTCTGATGTGGCAATTAATTCCTTTAATCATATGTCTTTGTGCACATATGTATGTAGAAAAGATATCCAGAAGTGGCATTTGCCAGTTCAAAGTGTATGTATAGTATAATTTTTTAGGTACTCCCAAATTACATTCTACCTGGAATGTACCCATGCTCTTGACTTGTAAATATTTTAAGTGTTTGTCTATGTGAAGGGCAAAAATATGTGTCTGTTTGAATTTGCATTTGAACATATTTAACATGTTTATTAACCGTTTATAATTTATAAGATTTATATTAGGTTGTTTTTTCCTTCTTAATTTGCATGAAACCTTAGATATTAAGGCTGATATGTTTTTATGTATACATGTAGCAAAATTTTTTGTCAGGTGACAATTGTTTTTTAACTCTGCTTTTGTTGTCTATTGAACAAAAATTCTCCACTTTTAAATATGAAAATCAGTTGATGCATTCCTTCCTAATTTATGAATTTTATGAATCCCCAGGAAGGTTTTACCCACTTGAGGGTCAAAAATATACTCTCCTTTATTTTCTATATGTGTTACTCATCAGACCTACTGACCTGGGTTTGAATCTCATAATTAGGGAAATGTGGTGGACGCTGAGCATAAGCAAGGCTCTTCAGGGCCCAGGTGGCGATGTGCAACTAGAAACAGGCCCTTTCCCTACCTTTTAACATAATCCAGCTCTAAAATATTGCGACTTTGTGTGGCATGTCCAAAGACAGCATCTGAGACAATACCATGCCCACGCTATATACCTTTGTCATCACTCAGGCTCCTTTCTAGACCAGCAAAGACAGCTATCTCAATGGGACTGTACCTAACAAACTGATTTTAATGGTCATAATAATAGTAACAACGATATCATTAATTAATAACTATGTTAATAGTGCTGATGATCGTTCTCATGCTTAACATGGCTAGGCACTTATGGTGTAGCAGGGATGACATGAATCATCTCATTTAACACTCTCAGAGACCTTATGATGTAGATAGGCATTACTGCTATGACCATTAGCATCTACTCACGTTTTCTGAAAGTGCCACAGCCAGTAACTAAAAGCCATAATTTAAATAAATCTGTCTGACTCCAGAAGCTCTGATTATAGCCAAGGAATTATCCTGCCTAATGCTTAGATGATTCATGAAATGAGTCCTTGAGAATATAAAAAAAAAAAAAAATTGAGGGACACTAATGAAGTGGTTGAGGTCCTCAAATCTAGTAAGTAGGGGTTTGTGTCATCTAGGTTGAGTGTTCAATCTATAGAAGTGGAATGAAAAATTGATAGAGAAAAAGAAATAGAATAATTTCCAGATGGATATAAGATCTAAATGTGATAAAAAATTAATTCAGGGAAGTACTAAAAAGATCAGGTGATTTTTCAAATAACTTGGAAGAGGAAATAAACTTACTAAATATCAAACAAAACTCAGAAACCACTAAAAATAGATGGTAGATTCTCCTATGTAAAAATAAGAACTTTCTATATTGCAAAAATGACCAAAAGTCAAATGACAAACGATAACGTTGGGAAAAGAAGGGGGTAGGAATTTGCAACCATCATCACTAATAAAAGACCAAAAGCTTTAAACTTACATAACTCAGTAAGAAAAATCCAAGAACCAAATTGAAAAAAAACACAGAAATCAAATATTAATAGAAAACATTTTTTTGGACGCCTGGGTGGCTCAGTTGGTTAAGCGACTGCCTTCGGCTCAGGTCATGATCCCGGAGTCCTGGGATCAAGTCCCACATCGGGCTCCCTGCTCAGCGGGGAGTCTGCTTCTCCCTCTGACCCTATCCCCTCTCATGCTGTTTCTCTCTCTCTCTCTCTCTCTCTCTCTCTCAAATAAATAAATAAATAATTTAAAAAAAAACATTTTTTTAAAAAGTGGTTCTTAGACACATGAACTATTGTTCGGCCTCCCTGATAATTTTTAAAAGTAGTAAACAGAATCATGATGGGGTTCCATTTTCATTTACCAGTTTGGCCATGATAAATGAGAGAGGAGGAGTGAGAGAGAGGGAAATTATGTTGGGCAGAGTTGAAGGGAAAATGCATTATGTAATGAATTATGAAAATGTGTACTTCTTACACATTGTTGGCTGAAAACTATATTACTATATCCACTCTACGGAGGAGGCTTAAAACTTCTAATTTTTCACAAATAAAATTGCACATACTCTTTGACCCAACAATTCCACACTTAAGTATGGTGCTACAGATACATGATCACCTGTGAAAATGGTATGCATCTGAAGATATTCACCGCATTGCAATAGCCAAGATGGAAAACAACTTAATAAGATACTATTTAATATTTAATAGGATGAATAAATTGTACTATATTCATATAAGGGAATACCTCAGAATCAGTGAAAAGAAATAAGCAGCTTAAACAGATAACTCTATCATTAAATTAAAAAACAAAATACAGAGGAGTATATAGATTATGGCAATATTTGTGGGGGGAAATATTGTATATATCCCCCCTTCCCCACTACACACACACACACACACATAAATACACACAGAAAATCTCTGGAAGGATTCACAAGAACAGGAAGGAAACTGAATGGTTGGGAAATAGGAGTTGGAGTGAGATTTCTTTTTCACCATATACTTGTGTGCATCTTTTCCATTTCGAATCAAGTATAAATGATACCTGTTAAGTTCGTAAAGATGAATGTTATTGGGAAATTTACAAGGATATTTTCAGCAGGAAGGATTTTTTAATAGAAAAAAATATCAAAGATGACCTCAATATTTATCAACAAGAAAATGATTTTTTTAAGTGGTACATGAAATAGTGTGCGGCGGTGAAAACACCAATTTAGTCTTTACAAATGTTCACTTTTAATATTAGAAAACACATACAATCAGTGTGATCTGATCCCAATGTTTATAAAACAAAAACCACATATGTGAATGCACACATCTAGGTGTGTTTGTGAAAGAGGGCCTAAGCTTTTACACTCTATGCGTACCTGGAAAATAGGGGGTGGCAGTGAATAATCACTCTGATTTTTTATTCACTTCTGTGTTGTTTGAATTGTACAATGTCATGTGTTCCATTTATTGTTAAATATATAGAGTCTTACAAATCAAGTCATTGAGACCTTATTCGTAAATGGAGGATAGAGAAGTCAAGGACCTGGTGGTTATATAATACTAAGTTATTTTATTGGTTTTCTCTGAGTTTCCCAGACACTCATAGTTTTTACTTCATCTACTCAATATACTTGAACGTTAGGAAATATATATAAATGAGAAATATGTATTGTTTACATGCTGAAATTAACCTACAGTCAACACCTTAGACCTAGACCTCAAAAGGTACTTGACTGGGTTAAAAAAAAAAAAAAAATGGGGTTTCAAATTAAGTTAAGAAAACAGCCTCAATTTTAACTCTGAATTTCTTATTATGTATTTATTCTTTTGAAGCTCTGTGTCAGGCCAATTTACAGATGGTCTGGTGAGCCACAGGAAAATAACCCCGCTTAGCTCATGAATCATAAGCAGTTACTCTAAATAGTTACTAATGCAACTTCTCAAGGCATCTGCCGTACCTCAGGGGAACATTTTACCAGTAAGTTTGAATCTTGCTCAAAAGTAAAATGGGTAGATTGATGCCCTGCCTATAACTGAAGCTACCTCCTAATGAAGTCCTTTGGGTACTTTATAATCTAAATTCCCCACCACAAAGGATTAAAATGAATTCAATTTCATACAGAAGTTCTGTAATTAACAAAGTTTATAAGAAGGCCCATGTTCAACAGATTTCACAATTAAAACCACTGGCACGCTAAAATGCTAGAAGACCTTCACTTTCAGATTAGAATGCCAGCTATTAATGTGCAGAAAGCATGTTTTCCACATGTTTGTTAGTGTACTTGAATCTTTAGTTATATTTAACAGATATTAACCAACAATGAGTTTTCTATTTTCAAAAAAAGCCATTTATCTTGCATATGCCTAAAGAACTAGTCCTGGATGGGAATGAAACCCTCCAAGGACTCAACAAGGCAAATCAAGTTCTGTTCAAAGTTACTCAAGTACTGTTCCACTTTGTTCAAGGGATGTGGATATTTAACTTTATTGTTTTAGATAGGAAGAATGCATACTACATATGTTTTTGCAACATAGCTCAACATGACTCATTTACAAATGACATTAAAGAGAATGGGTGTAGGGGCATCTGGGTGGCTCAGTCAGTTAAGTGAGCAACTTTTGGTTTTGGCTCAGGTCATGATCTCAGGGTCATGAGATTGAGCCCCACGTCAGTCTCCATGCTCAGCTCAGAGTCTGCTTGAGATTCTCTCTCTCCCTCTCCCTCTGCTCCTCCTCCCTGCATTCTCTCTCTCTCTCTCTCTCACTTTCTCTCTCTCGCAAATAAATAAATACATCTTTAAGAGAGAGAGAGAATGGGTTTAAGAATACTGGACTACAGCATTGCCTGACTAAGTACATTGGCAATAAAGTGGCTTTCCTAAAAGGCTAAAGATTGATGATATTCTATGCCATACATGAAATATCCAGGTGAACAGGGCTTCATGGTAAACAATGAATGTAAAAATATTTCCAGAACTCTGTTTTGATCAACAGGCTAAGTCTCCACCCCCACCAAATATTTTGTTTATAGAAGAATGAAGAGTTTGGTCTCTTTCTTTTTATCCCCTATGAAATAGACATTCTGGTGAAGACTGCATTACCTAGAAAACAGGAGCAAATTATAATATTAGAAAGAGCACAGTACTAGAAATCAGGGAATGTGAGTCCTAGTCAAAACTCTGTCAAGAACAGGCTGAGCACCAAAGGAAAGTCAGTTCTTCTCTATGGTCCTTAGTTCCCTCATTTTGCAAAATAAAGGGCTAACATTAAAATTTCCCTAAGATCTCACTAGGTCTAAGGCAATATAGACTAATGTTTAAGAGATTGTCCTCAGTGATATGTACTGGTTGTGTAAGTTTGAGCAAATTATTAACTTTTTGTGCTTCAGTTCCTTATCGGGAAAACCAGGATAATAATAAAGTACACTGCATTGGATTATTGGTAGTCATCCGTGAGTTAATATGTGTCAAGAACCAAACCCGCTCCCAATAATCATGATGGCGATGACGAAAATGATAATGGTGGTGCTGCTGTTAGTGATGATGATGATTTTATGGACTGAGCATTATGAGAGAAGGTAAGGTACAAATATTTGGATCAGCTACAAGCTGTATAAGATCTTAGAAAATACAAAATATGATGATATGTATTAGTCAAGGAGAAATTCAGTTGAGAAACTTTGTAATATAAGTCTCATCCATACTCGTCATTTTTAAGGCAACTTGTGCCTTAGATACTTATTCATCGGGTAAATAAATCCCCAATTCTACTAATTGCTTTAAATACCAAATTACATTAAATCTAAACATTTGATTTCAAGTATAGGTACTCAAAAACAGTCAAATATAAGTTTCCTATTAGACATAGAGACTCACTGAGAGTGACCCCAAGTCTATTATTCCTTGTCTTGTTCTCATCCGGTGGTGTCCATCATACCATGCTTCTCTCACCAACCTCACCCAGAGATGATTCTCAGTCTTTTGGTCATAAGATGTTAATCCGTGAAGGGGCGCCTGGGTGGCTCAGTCGTTAAGCGTCTGCCTTCGGCTCAGGTCATGATCCCAGGGTCCTGGGATCGAGCCCCGCGTCGGGCTCCCTGCTCTGTGGGAAGCCTGCTTCTCTCTCTCCTGCTTCTCCCTCTCCCACTCCCCCTGCTTGTGTTCCCTCTCTCACTGTGTCTCTCTCTGTCAAATAAATAAATAAAAATCTTTAAAAAAAAAAAAAAGATGTTAATCCGTGAAGAATGGTCAACTCATCCAAATGAGTTATAAAAACATGAAACTAGCACGCAGAACATGTGAATGCAAATCAAGAGATGAACATTGTCTTTCTTGCTCTTTCTGTTTTGTCTTACTCTGTCAAAATTCTGCACTTCTCAGTGTCCACAGATAACATTCTTAAAAGTTACAAGAACACAACACAACCCTTTTTTACATCATTCAAAGAAAAACAAGAATTTATACCTGATATTTCATCTTCAGATTCTAAGATCCACTTTTTCTTAGGTAACTAACGTATTACAGTTGCTTGAAATGTGAAAATAAAGTGTTCCTGGTACGCTTTTTCACTTCCTTTTCTTTTCTCTCAAGAACGGAGCCACCATTCGATAGTCTTTTATAAAGCCACTCTCAGAAATATTTAGTCCCATACTCCTACACAAAAAGACTCTTCACAAGTGAATAAATTAATCCATGTACCACCTGGAAATGGAAATTCTTAATACCTAGATCCATAATCCTTCTGCCCAGATGGCTAGCAGTTTCACGCCTGAATTTAGCTGGCTCATCGGTTCTCTTCTGATTCGTGGGGGCTCCTTTCTCATTAGAGCAGCCATGCCCTGGAGAAGCCTAGTCCAGTGACTGACAACATGCAGCAATTTAGGCAGGGCTCCAGGAAGTACTGCTTTGCCAAAAGATGGTGAAACTCTAGCTTGATGTTTTCCACCTCATGTCCATGTCCCCATGAAATGGGGGGCGGGGCAGGGGGTGTAAGATGGAAAACCACTCTCCTTTGGTTTACAGAAACACCATAGTTAGTAATTGACTGGCGCTATTAACAATGCACTAGAGCCTTGTCAGTTCCCCCAACCACTGAGAGATGATCAACAGAGCAACACCGTGAAGGATGCAGTTATTTTCAAGAAAAAGTATGGTGGTTTTAAAAACAAACTGTTAAAGTCAATCATGCTCTTCATGGGAAAGTCCAATCAAATGTGTTTGTGTTGTTAAAAACATTTTCTATACTATCTCCCAGTTCAGGGGGATAAAAATCAGCCCTCAGCAAAATTATAGTAAGTTTTTGTGGGGTAATCTAATCCCTTCTTTTGTCCATCCAATGCCCAAGGATAAACAAGTTCCTTTTTAAATTTACTGTAAACTGCAAACAGATATCCAATCATGTTAAAATTTTGTGCAAGATTAGAGGAAATTGGCTCAAAGTGAGGGCCTGGATTGTTTTCCCACAAATAAAGTATATGAGCTTAGTAAATAGACTCAGTGACTTCTATTCTGGGTGCTAAGAGGTTCATTTTTACTTATTGGATGGATGTTATTTTTCAAAATTTGAGGTTCTTAGATTAGTATGCTGGTGTTGCTAATGAGCACATTTATCATTGCCTTAGAGTCATTTAGTCATCTCCGTGTCGATTATTTCTGTCATGAAATAGTAACACTGAAAGAGCGAAGGCTCTGCCAAAGCCTCTTCACACAGGTCTTACTAGGCATGGGCCGTACAGCAAGCACAGTCCTAATGCCCAGTAAAAGCAGTAAAAAGATTTGAGAAACAAGAACTCAAATTTGTAATGAAAAATAAAATCCGTATCTTCCAGCTTGGCATAGAGGCCCAGGAGGCAAAAATAGTGATTCATTTACCTCACTTACCTGCGGAATATAGTGTCTGGCATATTACATAGTAGTTGCCTTATTCATTACTTATTGACAATAATTAAATAAAGCAGATCTTTTTAACCGGCACGTAATGCAATGCAGCACGGTGTAATGGCTACAATATATACCCACCGTGAGTCTCCTTTCTCATTTGTAAGTTGAGTATTATGATATAATACTCAAGAGGATAATTTTAGGACCTATGCCGACACAGGACCTGGCCCAGAGCAGGTACTATTCGCTGAACTGGAATCTTAGATACTTTAAAATAAGTTAATAGGCAAAGAGAGAGCATGCATTTCACCCATTCACAGAGTTTGTTTAGATCAGAACAGCTTGTCACAAGAAGGGAAGGTGGACTTTCCCTCAATATGGGGAACATTTATAGGTAGTCTCCATTCCCTAGTTATGGAGACTGTATTTAGTAACAGCAAAGGATTTGGTAAGAACAACTTGGAACAGACCAGAATCTTAAATCTGTATACTTGCTCCCTGAGCTATGGGGCACCGCGTCATTCAGAAGCACTAGGGGCACAATTGAAATTTCAGTCTGTAAACACCCTTGGGCCAGCAACCCCAACCCTGCTCAGCTCAGAGACTACTTTAATGAATCTATACAACCAGTTTCATATTTAAGGGCTTAAATATTCATTTTGGAGTATCCAAGTCTCTCATTTCTCTTTTTTTCTATCAGACACAATTTTGATTTTAACTGACTCATTTGCAACTGCATCAAGAAAATGGTAAAGTTAGACAAAGAAAATTATATCAAAATCCATCACACTTATTATTTAATAACTATAGAAATGGGTTTAGTGTGGGCAGGAAGAGGTGACATCAAAACAATGGTTTCTAAAGCAACCCTGTCCCCTAACATGGGGGTGAATTGAAAGTGGCTAGGACTACTTTATTCAGGTTTCACAAAATCCAAAGTATGCTTTTATCCAATTAATAAACTAATAAATTTAGAGTGTATAAAGTGTTCCTCTTTTATAAAGGACTCTAGCCCAAGATTAGTGAAATAAACATCTTAGGAAAGCAATAGCAACAAAAACAGAGAAACCAACTTTTTATATGTTCCTCACGGGGACAACAGGTTACACTGATGGAGATGATGATATTGATTAAATTTCCCAGGTTGACACACTGAGCACTCTGTGTCCTCCGGATTTTATTTTGGATTGTTGGGGATGATAAACACCTCTCCTGCCCTAAAGAGGAACACCATGTGCTGTTGGAGACATTCATTGTCTCACTAAATAATGTACAAAATATTCTACAGGTCTTACTGTATCCACATAGAAGCATTGTTTGATGGTAATCAACTTATTTCTTGTGTTGGAACAGGCTCTATCATGCTGTCCCACTGTTCAATATGATTCTTGCAGGGTTCCAGGAATTGTGCCCAGTGTGATGGTCTCAAGAGCAGTAGAAAAATAGCCTTGTTTTGCCTGACTTTTTTTTTCCATTTTAGAACCACTAAAGCAAATAACTTTTTTTTTTTTAATTTACCAAACGTCTTTCCATCAAAGCTATTAGAACCAACTGCAACCATGGGGGAAAATAAATCAGAAACAGTGAGGTGGACAAAGAGAGACTGGGTATTTTTGTCATTGCAACCAAATGGAGCACTGAGGCATGTAATTAAACAGCAACGGCTTTTGACCAGAATCACTAATCCCCCATAGCCATTCTCAGATTCAAAAACTGCTCAGGGTTGGCCTCCTCCTTGATAATCAAAGTATGTGGCTGCCTAATGGTATCATTTGAGGAGTACTTGGAGTCTCTCTGGCCCCTAAATATTCACCTTGTTAGTTTCTATAGTCCTAAGATTCCATTGTTAAGGTTTTATTCCTTGGGGTTAAGACCTATGGCTTGTTAGCATAGTAATATTCCTGACACCCATAAACAGTAGGCCACCATTCAAACTTTCTGTACACCTCAGAGGCAATGCCTTCTTAAGAGTGACTTCCTTTGGGGTTCTCCTCAGTCTCCCAAGACAACTAGACTAGTGCACTCCAACTTTGATGTATACACAAATTATCTGGAGATCTGGTTAGAATACAGTTTCTGATTCTGTAGGTCTAGGGTTGGGCCCAAGATTTTCTATATTTATTATACATTCCTTGATGCAATTACTGCTGATCTATAGACCACACTTGGAGTAGCAAGTTCCTAGACTTTTCCCAAGGTCTCCTAGATTGGGACACAAGACCAGGGGTCAGCAAGACTTTATTGTAAAGGGACAGATAGTAAATATTTTAGATTCTGTGGGCTACAGGGTCTTCATTGCAACCATTCAACTCGGCCATTGTAACAAGAAAGTATCCATAGCCTGTATGTAAGTAAGTAGGCATGGCTATAAATAAAGTATTTGAACAACACTTTATTTACCAAAACAGGCAGCAGGACAGATTGGGCCCACAGGCCATGGTTTGTGGACCCCTGCTCTACCCATGCCTAATCAAGGCAAAGAAAAAAAAAATTCCGAATGCAAACAAGGGAGCAACCAGGACACAAAACTGTGTGTTTTAATATCCTTGTAGAAAATTTGGAATCGCCTTCAGAAGCCTGGCCTAGTCCTCTAAACAGGCAAGATATGAGAAATGGAGGTACAAGAGTACCAACCCCTTACAACTTCACAAGTTTTTTTTTTCAAATATTTTATTTATTTATTTGAGAGAGAGAGAGTGAGCATGAGCAGGGTGAGGGGTAGAGGGAGAAGTGGACTCCCTGCTCAGCAGGGAGCCCGATGTGGGGCTTGATCCTGGGACTCCAGGATCATGACCTAAGCCGAAGGCAGCCACTCAACCGACTGAGCCACCCAGATGCCCACCACTTCACAAGTTAATGTGTAACTTGCTTTGTGCTCATTTTGGGTTTTCCCTAGCAGAATAAGAGACCTAAGAGTAGGAAAGAAACAAGGCAAGTTTATAGCCTGTGAACTCATACACCTATGACCAGTCTTCGGTTGATACAGGTAAAATCACATTAAAAAAATTTTTTGGCAGCCAGGAGGAGAAAATATTCCTGATGTGCTGTGAGGTTCACTGTACAAGCAACACTGATGGCCCTCCCCGTTGTCTTGCTGACTCTTATACTTACCCACTCCACACCTGAGAGCCTAGATGTGTTGCCACTCTACTAGGTATGCTCATATGCCCAAATTCATTTACTCATCAAATATTTACTGAGCATCAATTTTGTAACTGGGATAACAGTAGTCCTGAAGAAAACATGGACAAGGCAGACCTAACCCTGCCCTCAGAGTTGATGGTGTAGTGGTGGCTTCAGACGAACATGTACGTAATTAAGCTTCACTGTGGTAAGAACCATGAGGGCAGGAATTCTGGTGCTGTAAGCAATAATAGGACAGACATATAGCTAAACTGTGATCTGAAGAAAGGGCAGCTGTTAGCCAGGTTTGAAAGAAGATGCAAAGAGGCTCAGGAGGAGAGAAGTGTATGGAAGCAAAAGAAACCATGTATGTCAGAAGAACTGAAAGGCATTCAGTAAGACAAACAGAGTATAAGTAGGAGATAGTGAGAGATAAGATTAAAAAGTATGCAAAACCCAAATAATAAAAAGTCTTATAAATAGGGTAACTTATAATCTATCAACCAAAGCAGAATACATTTGTGAGTGAAAGGAGGGACTGTTAATTATGCTGAAATAATAAGCAGAAACTGAGACTATTCCAGGGAAATGGATCTATGGTCAGCTTACTTATAAACCATATGAAGGAAAAAATAAAAATAAATAAACCATATGAAGGAGATAGGTCTGTATCCAAGTGCAATGGGAAGCTGTTAAATATTTAGGGCAAGTGGTGATATGACCATATCTGTGTCTCAAAAGAATTATTCTGGCCATAAAATACCAAACTTGGAGGCAGGACCATCATGAGGCAACTACTACAATATCCATGTGGGGGATAATGGTAGCCTCAACTAGAGCCATGACATTAGAAAGAAGTGAATGGAGTAAAGAGCTACTGGGGACTTAGAATCTGTAAGGACTCAGAATTGATTAGTTTGGCCACTGGGGGAGGTGGCAAGGAGAAAGATGAAAGGGAGAGTCAAGATGAATTCTTGGTTTCCACTCTGAGCAAATGAATTCATAGTGATGACATTCAACAACATTAGGAAGCATAGACGTCATTATAGATCTGGTGGGATAATTATGAATGAAGTTTTTGTATATACTAAGCTTGAGAGGTTGTGGACTATCCTAATTGAAATGTCTAGTAGGCAACTGGCTACATATATGGATATGAAACACATGAGAAAAATCAGGCTGGAGTTATGATTGGATGGTCATCACCTTGTAGGTAGTAATTGAAATCATAAATTGTCCATGTAGAATGTGCAGTATGAAAAAAGAAAGTGGCCTAAGACTGAGCAGATATGAATTTTACAGGCCCCAGATTAAGGCATGCAAAAACATTAACTTCGTTTATTTTGAGAAACGTTGCATTATATTTTACTCCCTCTTAGATAAGCATCCTTGGTTGAGTAAATTCCTTTATAAATAGTTACCATTTATTAAGTGCATGTTCTACAAAAGGCACTGGCCTAACCCGGCACCTAGTAGGCTGCTTAGTATATCCCTGATGCTAACAGACACCTAGACCATGTATGATACCTAGCAATGGACACAGCCATGCTCAATCTAGAACTTCTACTAGCAGAGATAGTTATCTAAAATGGTCATCAGGACAAAATCAGGACCTTTCCTCCCTCCCAGCAGACTGTATTAGAGATCCCCTCTTATCTGCTTCCAGAGCAACACAAAAATAATTCCATCCCAGCACTTGCCACTCTACTGTATCATCTGTTTCCTTGCCATCTTCCCCATGAAATGGAAGTCTCTGATGGCAGGAACTGCATCTCGTTCGTTGCTGTGGCCCAAGGCCAAGCATAGTGCCTGATAGGTAATAAGATTTCTTAAATATTTGTTGAAAAAAGGAGAGAATGGGTGAACGGAAAGATGTTTATGGTATCTTCTTCTCCATTGTTCTTTCTGGTATGTTTTTATTAACCTTGTCCTTGTTACTTGTAAGAAAGAACAATTTTGCTAAATTAAAGAAGACTTTGGATTCATAGTGTTGTGCCGATCCCCTGTATATGTCATAGCATATGGTATCAGGATGGATACCACATGATTGGATAGAAAAAAATCAACTATGTAGAAGAGAAACCCATCAACACTAAATATTAAATGCTATTGAGAAAGAAACACCTCAAACAACAAAACTATTCCTGTGGTATAGGATCTCACAAGTAGGGACTTTTAGGCACATTTCTAGCTTGTGACCTTGACAAGCTGAATAACATGTCAGTGCTCCAATTTCCTTAATTATAAAATGAAGGATGGGGAAAAAAGAGAGAGAGAGAGAGGGAAGCAAAACCATAAGACACTCTTAACTATAGAGAACAAATGGAGGGTTGACGGAGGGAGGTAGACAGGGGATGGGCTAAATGGGTGATGGGGATTAAGGAGGGCACTTGTTGTGATGAGCACTGGGTATTATATGTAAATGATGAATCACTAAATTCTACACCTGAAACCAATTTTACCATACATGTTACCCAGCCACCCCATTCCTCCCACCCCCCACCACTCCAGCAACCCTCAGTTTGTCTCCTGAGATTAAGAATTCCTCATTATCAGTGAGGTCATATGATACATGTCTTTCTCTGATTGACTTATTTCACTCAGCATAATACCCTCCAGTCCCATCCATGTCACTGCAAATGGCAAGATTTCATTCCTTTTGATGGCTGCATCATATTCCAGTGTGTGTGTGTGTGTGTGTGTGTGTGTGTGTGTGTGTACACCACATCTTCTTTATCCATTCAGCTGTCGATGGACATCTTGGCTCTTTCCACAGTTTGGCTATTGTGGACATTGCTGCTATAAACATCGGGGTGCATGTACCCCTTCGGATCCCTACATTTGTATCTTTGGGGTAAATACCCAGTAGTGCAATTGCTGGATCATATGGTAGCTCTATTTTCTGGGTGATACACACTGGGGAGGGTATGTGCTATGGTGAGCGCTGTGAATTGTGTAAGACTGTTGAATCACAGACCAGTACCTCTGAAACAAATAATACATTATATGTTAAAAAAAAGAAGAAGAAGAAGAAGATAGCAGCAGGGGAAGAATGAAGGGGGGGATATCGGAGGGGGAGACAAACCATGAGAGACGATGGACTCTGAAAAACAAACTGAGTAGTCCTAGAGGGGAGGGGGGTGGGGGAATGGGTTAGCCTGGTGATGGGTATTAAAGAGGGCACGTTCTGCATGGAGCTCTGGGTATTATATGCAAACAATGAACCATGGAACAGTACATCAAAAACTAATGGTGTAATGTATGGTGATTAACATAACATAATAAAAAATAAAGAAAGAAAGAAGTTTATCTCCATAAAAAAAAAGAATTTAAATAAAAAAGTTGAAATAAAAAATAAAAAATATCTTCAAGCTGCACATTTAAGAGCTGTGCATTTTGCTATATGTTAATTAGACCTCAGTTTTTTTTAGAAAAAGAAGAATTGTCCTTGGTTGTCAGAGAAAGCATTTGGTGGGTAAAAACAACAACAACAACAACAACAAACAAACATTTAAATTATGTTTTATTGACAAAATAAGCAAATCTCATCACCCATGATATCTCATGTGCCCCCCCCCCCCACACACACACTCATGACTCACACCTGATTAACCAGAAGCCTGAAGTTACAAGGGTCTTGAAATTTATCACACCTGATAAAATAAAGTCTGAATAACAATATTAATACAGTTTAGTTCTTGGTCTTCAAAAAAATAATAATGTTAGTTAACATTTATTGAGTGCTTACTATGTGCTGAGGAATATAGGACTTAGCATGCATCAACTCATTTAATCTTTACAATAACCCTAGAATATTGGTACTATTATTATTCCATATTACAGATAAAAAACTGAAACACAGTACATTGTCTAAGTTATATTCAATCTAGGCAGATTGGCTCTAGCACTGTGTTTTTTACCACTTTACTATATAGTCTCTGAACAAAAATGACCATTTCCATTGAAATCCAAATTTACAAGAGAACTATAACATTGTCTTTTTATTGAGAAACTTGGGTTTGCTTCTTCCACACTCAGGTCTTCATTTGGTCTCTAGATTATACTTCCTAAATATGCAGTCAATATTTGGCAATTTAACTAAAGCACACATGGGACATGACACCAAAAGCACAGCAACAAAAGCAAAAGTAGACAAACGGGACTACATCAAACTAAAAAACTTCTGTATGGCAAAGCAAATAATCAACAGAGTGAAAGGCAACCTACAGAATGGGAAAAAATATTTGCAAACCATATATTGGATAAGGAATTAATATCCAAAATATATAAGGCACTCCTAAAACTCAATAGCAAAAGAACAGCAACAACAACAAAACAAACATCCCAATCAAAAAACGGGCAAAGGACTTGAATAGATGTTTCTCCAAAGAAGACATACACATGACTAACAGGAATATGAAAAGATGCTCAGCATTACTAATTAATGGGAAAATGTAAATAAAAACCACAATAAGATATCACCTCACACTTACTAGGATGGCTATTATTTAAAAAAAAGATATAAATATTGGTGATGATGTGGAGAAATTGAAACCCTTGCACACTGTTGGTGGGAAAGCAAAATAGCTCAGCCACTATGGAAAACAGTATGGAGGTTTCTTAAGAAGTTAAAA
Source organism: Mirounga leonina (assembly GCF_011800145.1). NCBI lineage: Eukaryota > Metazoa > Chordata > Mammalia > Carnivora > Phocidae > Mirounga > Mirounga leonina. The sequence goes on along the minus strand of NW_023270377.1, from coordinate 71,992,410 downwards.
ATAGAACTATTATACAATCCAGCAGTTCCTTTTCTGGATATGTATTTAAAAGAATTGAATTCTGCACTTCCATGTCCATTGTACCATTATTCACAATATCCAAGCTATGGAAACAACTTAAATGTTTACTGATGAATGAATGGATAAAGAAAATGTGGTATATCCATACACGGAATACTATTCAGCCTTTAAAAAGAAGGCAATCCTGCCATGTGTAACAACATGGATGAACCTGGAGAACATTACACTAAGTGAAATAAGCCAGTCACCGAAAGACAAATATTGCATGATTCCATTTATATGAAGTATCTAAAATAGTTAAACTCATTGAAACAGAGACTAGAATAGTGGTTGCCAGGATCTGCAGGGAAAGGAAAGGGAAGAGTTGCTGTACAAAGGATATAAAAGTTTAGTTATGCAAAATGAGTGAGTTCTAGAGATCTGTACAACTTTGTTTATCGTTTACAAAGTGTGTATTGTACACTTAAAAATGTGTTAAGAGAATAGATTTCATGTTCAATGTTCTTACCACAATAATAATAAAAAAAGAAACAGAAGCTGTCATCACACAACATAAAATTAGATCATTCCATTTACTCAAAGCTTTATATCTCATCCTTCGATGTTCAATAATCTGCTAAACTATAGTGGGCAAATTCTTTTTTATCTCATTCTTCCTTTGTTTAACTCCTGATCATATTTTATCTATAAAGAAGCTCAGAATAAAAATAATAATAAAAAAATAAAGTTAAAGCCCACAGGTGAATCAGGAGAAATTATGTAACCAATAACATTTAGTCAATCCTTAGAAGCCTGTCTCAAATGTCACTTCCTCTGCAAAGTATTCCCTAAATCCCAAAGGTGGATGAATCTCTCCTTCCTCTCTGTTCTTATAGTTCCATGGCTGAGTTATGTTAGCATTTAGTACACTGAAATATTATATTTCTAAGTCTATATAAGGGGAAATGTGTCATAACAAGCCTTGTATCCCAGAGTTTAGCAAACCTGGCATACAGTAGGTGCTCAATACATATTTGATTGCTGAAGGAATGAAAACACTTTTAGAGGTGCTTGGAAACTATGTTATGTTGTATATAAAATAGCATCCTTAAGTTGATTGGATAGAAACTGAAATTGACAAATACATTAAGATTAAGCAATGGTTGGTTGCTAATTAGCAGTCTGTTGTAATAGCCCTTGCATTTGTTTGGTTACTAAGCACAAATTCTTTCAGAAAAACAAGTGATTTTTTAAGTCATTGACATATTTTTTCAATATAGTCCTCCATAGGTTCTTGCAAAACCCAGCCCCACCAATAATCTTGAGGAATCTATTAATATGTTTCTCATTTTAATTTCTCCAGTACTTGACAGATTAAAACATTTTATAATTCTGATTTCCTATTCCATGCAACAATCAAAATATTTGTGTTTAGTGCTTTTTAAAATTCTGGTATAATTAACCTACAGTGTCATATTAGTTTCAGGTGTACGGTAGAGTGATTCAACAATTCTATACATTACTCAGTGCTCATCATGATAAGTGTACTCTTAATCCCTTCCACGTATTTCACCCATCCCCACCCCCACCTTCCCTCTAGTAACCACCAGTTTGTTCTCCATAGTTAAGAGTCTGGGTTTTTTGTTGTTTGTCTCTGTTTTTCTTTGCCCATTTGTTTTGTTTCTAAATTCTACATATGTTGGAAATCATATGGTATTTGTCTTTCTCTGACTGACTTACTTCACTTAGCATTATACCCTGTGGGTCCATCCATGTTGTTGCAAATGGCAATATTTCATTCTTTTATGACTAATATTCCGTTGTATACATACAACATCTTCTTTACCTATTCATCTGTGGATGGACACTTGGGTTGCTTCCATATCTTGTCTGTTGTAAATAATGTTGCAATTTGAGTTCTGGATATTACCTTATACCATTCTACCAAATGCCTTTGAGAATTACTGGGGCTGTACATCTGCTACCATGCTCAGCCCCTGGCTGATCTTTTGAACCAGTTACAGCCCTCTTCCTTGCACCTTCTGAAACTCAACACATTCTCAAGACAGTCATTACTAAATAACCAGATGAGCCTAAGCAGTATTTCTAATGACCAAGATTTATTTGCCCATACCATTGGTCTGCCTTCCAAGCCATGATTTTCCAATCATTGCCTCTTTCATACATACCTGAACCGCCTAATGAATCTGAATCTGAAAAGCTACAACAGTTATCAAGGTCTTCCTTGGTCCCAGGCCTTGAAGTTTCCCCTGCCCTTTGAGTTCTTGTAGATCTCAAGGCCTTGATCTCTAGCCTGAACTCTGAGCTACTTGCATTCCTCTCTTCATGAGTATTTTTTCTTCTCATGACATGGCATTGAGAATATTTGGTTCTTCAACTCAAGCTACTAAGATCTTACACAGTGGACTTCAGTAAGCACAATTCCCTATGGTTCTGAATCTTCAGAAAAAAAAAAAGGAAAAGGGAAAAAAAAAGAGTGTGAATGCTCAGAAGACTCCTGTGAAATGTGAACATAAAAATCCAGGAAAGAATCCTGAGGTCCTACTGAATATAGTGTTCACCCTTTTCATTACTATATTATCCTTGTAAGTGCCAAATTTGTTAATGGTCATGATAGGGGCTGGGTCCCCAAGGAGTAACATATTCTCAAGAGTGGGTTCTTTGATGATGGGTAATACCTAAAAGATGTGATAATTAATATCTGAGATGTATAATATCCCCAACTGCAATTCTCCATTATTTCACTCATGTCTAAGTAGTATAAATCCAACTTACTATATACAACCTGAAATTCAAGAAGCATCCACCTTTGTTTATTGGCATAAATTAATGTAAAATGATTCATTTCAGGTCTGTAACAACACTTCTTGACTCTTCCTTCCCAGGGCACCTTTTCACTGAGAAAATCTTCTTCCCTTATCCCATGTGATTAAGACAGAGAGTGTCAAAATGGTCAAGTGGTCTAAGGCATCAGACTCAAGCTCTGCTTCCCATGTGATTAAGACTCAGTCAGTCATCCTCTGTTCATCATGACTCGTCCAAAAAGCAGGTACTTGGAGTCCTTCCCAGACACATCCTATGTACTAGGTGCTAAGAATGAAGGTTCTCTAATCTGAAATGGAAAGCTATACCAGCCACATAAGACCCAAGTTGATGACTGTAACTCCCAGAGAAAAAGATAAATGCCTGATGACATTATCTGAGATATCTAAATCCATGCATACCTGATCCATTCTATACCTGACCTTGTCAATCACATTGGTCAACAGAATTTTTTTTTCTTTGCTTAAAATAGTTTCAAATGGGTTTTTGTCACCAGAAGGAACCTGACTAATATATACACATATATGAAATAAATATTATTTATATGACCTATGATCTCATTAAAATTTGAGAAACTCAAACTATATATTAAAATATGCTCACTGGAGCTGCCACTATGTTCCAACTTGCTGTATCTTAACTACTCGCCTAAGTTCCTACCACCCAAGACCTAAGCATAAGCTAAGAAACAAAAAGCAAGAACCATCTTAATTATTTCCTCCTCTGGTCTTGTCGCCACTTCCTTCTTGGGAGGTCTTCAGAGGTCTTCCTACCTCTGTTATATTACTCCTAAAGCCACTAACATCCCTACTGCTACATTGCATGTAGCCTCCTACTTTATATTTATATATAATGTCTTTCTCCTTGACTAAATTGTAAGATTCTTAAGGACAAAGACTCTCTTTCACACTACTTTGAGTCCCCCAAAGCTCAGAGATGAAGGTCTGTCTCACAAGACTGTTGAATCACAGATCTGTACCTCTGAAACAAATAATGCAATATATTTTAAGAAAAAAAAAAGAAGAAGAAGAAGATAGCAGGAGGGGAAGAATGAAGGGGGGGATATCGGAGGGGGAGACGAACCATGAGAGACGATGGACTCTGAAAAACAAACTGAGTAGTCCTAGAGGGGAGGGGGGTGGGAGGATGGGTTAGCCTGGTGATGGGTATTAAAGAGGGCACGTTCTGCATGGAGCACTGGGTGTTATGCACAAACAATGAATCATGGAACACTACATCAAAAACTAATGATGTAATGTATGGTGATTAACATAACAATAAAAAATTTTTTAAAAACTCTTTTCTTGGGATTTTTAAAATTGTCACATAAAGTATTAATTTTCCATGGAAATTGCTTTAGTTATTTATTGTGATTCTGGAAGTTTCATTAGAGGCAGCAACTGCAAAGTGATTACTAAAACAGATTCTGAGTGAAAAATAGTTTGCTGCTACTGATGTGGGCTCAAGCTTACAATTCTGTAGACTCAGCTTCTTCCAACTAAGCACACTCACTCATTAAATATTCTGGGCAATTGTCCATTTATTTACTTCTGTCCCATAAAGCCAGAATAACTTTGCAGAATCAAACATTCTGATGAATGACTTACAGTTAACCTGAAATCTCTTTATGCTCCACTCTCATCATTAAAACCTTTTCTGAAATGTCTAAAGCTCCACCTTACAAAGATAGAACATAATTTTTATCTGAAAGAAAATACTATGGTGTCTTAAGGTTATCATTTGGAACATCAATTCTCTTTATCATTTAGAAATACAAAGTGTAGACCATGGGCCCAAATCTCTACCGGAATGTTTATTTTCATTTTAACTAAATTCCTGTTAGGGTTGTTATATTTGAATTTGTTTCTCTCACCTAGAAGTTCAGAGTGCAGAGAAAACCAATCAAATCAATTGAAGGATTTGCAGATCTACCATACTCTGTTTGGATGGAGTAAAAATTTCTGAATGAGTTTATTTTGTATACTATACTAAGTGTATAATCTCTTGTAATGCCTCAGTAAGCCAGAGTTGACACATGAAACACAAATTCTATTATGCTACAAATACATTGTGGAGACATAAATTTTCCAAGACAAGAAACAGTAGAATTTCCCCTGGAGTTAATTTGGTCAATGTTTCTATTTGTTATGGTGGGAGGAAGAGTAGACTTTCAGGAGTACATTTACTTTCCATGAGAAAGAGATTTGGAAAAGAATACCACAAAGAGAACAGGAGAGGAGAGTCCCACCTACAAATTTTTGGAAGCTGGAAAAGAGATGGATGACCTAGCAGACCCAAGAAACTAAGTGTTAAACTGGTAGTGAGGAGAGCAGAGAAGCAAATCATTTCACACTGCAGAATGCCCAAAGGCTCAAGAACTATGCACTAGGTACATCTAGAGATGGTATGAAGGTGGGGTTAAAATCAGGATGGTTGGTTCCAGTTCTGTTTAAGAAACAGTTTACTTCCAAGATTCCCCTCTCCCTCTTGGTAGAAGATAAGAGTTTATTCTCTGGAGAAGGTAAAATAGAAAGTCTGGCTAGGCAACTCTGGGCACAGTTGACAGTGGGTGTCCTAACCTGAAAAAAAAAAAAAAAAAAAAAACAGATGTGTAAAAGATTGCATATGAAATGTTGTGATTCTCAGCCTTTTGCCCCATTTGGATTCCTGAGTATTGGCAGCCTGTTATACACCCTCCAGGTCAAAGATTATAAAAGTTTTCTCTAGGGAATCTGACCAGCCAAAAATAAAAGTCATCAAGATAATGACATTGGAAGCTCTTTAATTAAATGCCTCACCCCATACACAGAGAGCTTTCAACTGGTTTCTCAGAGCTCCACTCTTATAGATAAACAGCAGACACCTGGAAAACAACTCTAATATGAATGCAGAGGTCAAAACCAACAAGAAAAAAATAAAACATAGAGGAAACAAAGAATTCACTTTCATGAAAAGAAAACAACACATGAGCTATAATTAATAGCCAGAGAATTCAAAAACAAATGCTGTAACCATTGAATATGAACAGGGACATGTGTGTGTGCACACGTGTGTGTATGGGTGTGTGCATATACACATACATATATTCAGAAACAACAATAAAAGTTCTTTGAAAATTTAAATGACAGAAGAAATGAAAAAGTCCAAAGAATCAAAAGGTAGAGTTGAGAGATTTTCTCAAAAATTCAAGCAATATGACATAGTATGGAAATAGGGAACAAGATTTCAGGAAGAAGCCAGATGGTCCAAAATCTGATTAACAGGTGCTCCAGAAAGGGAATACAAAACAAACAAACAAACAAAAAGAGAAGAGATAATCATGAAAAAATAATTTGAGGAACTTTTCCAAAACTGTTAATTTTCCAGACTAAATGGGCTCATGAAAATCTCAGCATGATGGAAGCAAAAAGACCTACACTGTATCAGACAACTCTTAGGTAATACATCAAATCCTCCTGGTCTCCCTTGTCTCTTGTTTCAGTCACTGCTATAACAACCAGATCTGCCAGGCTCCCACAAGCTTCACATATGTCTCACCTCAAGCCAGCACGGCATGCCTCTTGACTCCTGCCCCAAGGCTTTTCCATCGGCACTAAAGAGTGAGAAGCCCCAAAACTCTATTTGACATGCACACATGTACTTATTTTGAAGCTCAGAGCAAACCTTTCACCAGTAAGAAATGGGAGCTAATGGATAAACTTCTTTCCTTCCCCTTACCTGAAACAGATGATCCTGAGATGCATTCAATCCAAGAGGACAGCTCCATAATATTAAACCCATTAGTAACTCATCTTCATATTGGCTGTATTTCTTTTCTCCCTCACTCCTCTTATCTCTCACCATGATTTCTGGACTTGTACTACCAGTAAAATAACTGCAAATAAGATTTTGCCTCAAGTTCACTTTCTGGGAAACAATATAAAACATACTAAGATATATAATCATGAAATTTTAGAACTTTAGAAATAAAGAAAAAAGTCCTAAGAGCTTCTGGAAAGAAAAAAAAAAGTAGTTCATAGGCAGAAGATCAAATATTACAACAGAAGAAAGCTAGAAGAGAGTGAGGCAAAGCTTACCAAGGTCTTTTTTTTTTTTTTTGGATTTTATTTATTTATTTGCCAGAGAGAGAGCATGTGCACTAGCAGGAAGAGCAGCAAGCAGAGGGAGAAGCAGTTTCCCTGCTGAGCAAGGAGCCCCATGCGGGACTTGACCCCAGGACCCTGGGATCATGACCTGAGTCGAAGGCAGACACTTAACTGACTGAGCCACCCAAGCATCCCTCCAAGTCCTGAGAAAACAATTTTTCAATATTTATATCTATAAACAGAGGCAAAAAAAGCATTTGATAAAAATTCAACATGCATTTATGAAAAAAAAATCTTAGCAAACAAGGAAATATTAATCAAATAAAAATATTTATAAAAATACGGGCACCTGGGTGGCTCGGTCAGTTAAGCATCTGCCTTTGGCTCAGGTCATGATCCCAGGGTCCTAGGATTGAGCCCCGTGTCAGGCTCCTGGTTCAGCGGGGAGCCTGCTTCTGCCTCTCTCTCTGCCCTTGCTTGTGCTCTCTCTCTCATTCACTCTCTCTCAAACAAATAAAATATTTTTAAAAAATATTTATAAAATATAATTTGCAAAACTATCATACGCAGGTAAAATAAAGGCAAACAACTTCACAAAAAGCAAACAAATAATAAAACAAAACAAGCAAATAATAAAACAAAACAATAAAATAAAACAATACATCTCATGTATCCTTCTCTGGTAATTACCAGAGGATTTGCTCCACCAAAAATGAGGTGATAAACTAAGAAGAAAGAAAACATGGGATACAGGAAACAGGGAACCTAATCTAAGAGACAGGTAAAGGTAACCCTAAGATGATGATTAAAGAGATGTCAGGAAGAAGGTTGCACATAGAGCTCAGATGATAACAAAACCAGATTAGATCCTCTAAGCTCTAGAAACCTCTTCAATAAGATGGTAGAGATAGAATACCTGAATTGTTCAAACATAATAAAAAGAGAAATACTCAACTAGAGGATATTTTGGAGATTAAAAAAAGCAAGATAATTATGAACTCCAGGAAAACTAAAAAATGTATGCAATAAATAAAAATAGCATATTATATGGTCCAGCTAAAAATATTCACATACTATAATATTATTGAACATTTACCCAATCAAAATTATGGTATGATGATATTGGGAAAATGGAGTATGGGAAAGTTTGAATGGAGTAAAGGTAGAGAATAAATAAAAAGCCAAATTTCTGTACTCTCTCATGCAAAGTCAATGTTTAAAATATAAAGACTCAGGAAATAGCAATAATATAAACAAAATGGAAGTTAACATGGACAATCAACAAGAATTGAAAGTAATTTCCTTTGGAAGTGAGCAATGGGGTCAAGAGCAGGGAACTGCCATTGCTTTGTTTTGTTTTATAAAAACATTGGAAAACTATTTGGCTCTTTAAACTGTGCATGTATAACTGTGGGTAAAAATTAAAATTTGGACTCCTGCTTCCATCCATAAGGAAGAAACAAAGTTTATACTTACTGTCAGGCCATAATCAACTAGAAAACTGTGAAAAATATATAAAACAACAATTGTCAGACATTGAACAACAGGTAGCACAGGACTGTGATGGCTGAGAGATAAGGAACTAATAAGGTGAATCCTGTGAGTGCCTAGGAGTTATGCCTGGAGCTAATTTCCAAAACTCAGTACAAAAGAAGGAACCCATCAGTCTCATTGGGTAGAGGAAACAGAGTTCAGAGTTCAAGGAGGTTGAGGGAATTAACATGTTCAGGGAAGAGTAATGAAGAGAAAGAGCATCAGAAATATTCAGAGAGTCCCCTTTAGTGTTTGGCTAAATATCAGTCTGCACAAGCATAGGGTGAAATTCTACAAGTCTATGCAAAGAACAACTTCTAAGAGGATAACAATTGCCAGAGAGCTGCAAACAACTCTAGAGTTTACATGTGACTGGGAATATTTTGAGTTCACAATAGAAACTGAAAAGAAAAAGATAGTGGACTTAATGCCAATGCAATATGAATTCCCCAAAATGAAGCATAAAGAGGATGAAAATTAAAGAAGAGGAGGAGGAAGATCCTCAGTGACATGTGGAACAACATCAAGGAATCTAACATGACATACATGTGATTGGATTTCCAAGAAGAGAAAAGAAACAAAAGAGGAGAGGGGGAGCCTCATGAAAATATAATGGCCAACAACTTTTCCAGAATTAAGAAGACTATAAAACAGGCACCTGGGTGGCTCAGTCAGTTAAGTGTAACTCTTGATTTTGGCTCGGATCATGATGTCAAGGTCATGAGATTGAGCCCCATGTCATCAGACTCTGCACTGGGTGTGGAGCCTGCTTAAGATTGTCTCTCTCCCTCTCCCTCTGTCCCTCCCACTTTCCACTCACTTGCTCTCTCTCTCTCTCTCTCAAAAAATAAAAAAAGACTATAAACCAAGACTCAAGAAGCTTAATAATCCTCAAGTAGGACAACCATAAGGAAAACAACACATCATAATCAGTGTTTAAAAAAAATAGTGATAAAGGTGAAAATATTATAGGCAGCCAGAAGGAAAAGAAAAGGCAATCATAAAAAGTGGAACAAAGAAAAATTACAGCAAGTTTCTCATCAAAAACTATGAAAGCCAGAAGTCAATATAATAATATATTTAAGTTCTGGGGGAAAATTTCAATCTAAACTTCTATACCCAGAAAAAATATCTTTCAAAAATGAAAGCACTTACATATGAGTAAAAGCTGTGTGAATGCATAGCTAACAGAACAAAAAATTACACCAGATGATAACTTAAATAAGTAGGACCAGAAATGATAAATGAGTAGATAAATAGAAAAGATATTGTTTTCTCATTAAAAACTTTTTAAATACCTTTTTAAAATAATAATGAAAACAATGTATTTGGGGTCTTATAACATATGTAGAAGTAAAAATGTATGACAATGATGCCACAGACAAGAGAAGAAAGGAAATAAGTTATACCGTTGAGAAGTCCCCATTAGGTATAAGTGAAGGTTTTTTTTTAAGATTTATTTATTTATTTTAGAGAGAGAGAGAGAGAAAGCATGCACACATGAGCAGCAGGAGGGGCAGAGGGAGAGAGAGAGAATCCTCAAGCAGACTCCCTGCTGAGCACAGAGCCCAACTCAGGGCTTGATCCCAGGACTCTGAGATCATGATCTGAGCTGAAATCAAGAGCCAGCCACTCAACCGACTCAGCCACCCAGGCACTTCACATAATCTGTGAAGTTTTGTTGTATAATTTGAAGATAGACTGTGTTAAGTTTAAAATACATACTGTAAAGCTTAGAAAGCACTTTAAAAGATGAAACGGAGATATAGCTAATAAGTCATTAGTGAAAATAAAATGGAAGAACAAGAATAATGAATTCTTTAAAAGGACAGGAAAAGAAATAAACAATTAACAGGACAGATAAAAAACAAGTTGCAAATTGTTGGATTTAACCTCAAATGTTTCATTAAATACACTAAATATAAATATTTTAAATTCTACAATTAAGTCAGAGATTGTTGGACTGGATAAAAAGGCAAGATTCAATGATAAGCTATCTTCAACAAATTTACCCTAAATAAAAGACACCACTGGGTTAAATGCTATTAAATTAGAAATCAAATATTTGGAAATTACATAATACATTTATAAGTAACCTATGAATTGAAGAAAAAATCACAGAGAAATTAGAAAATATTTTGAATTAAATGAAAATGAAAATACACATCAACATCTGTGAGATATGGTGATATATAGAGATGTGTTGTCCAATACAGTAGCCACCAGCCAAATGTATCTATTTACACTTTAATTTTAATTATTTAGAATTAATAAAAAATTCATTTCCTCAGTTACAGTAGTCATATTCTAAGTACTCAGTAACCTTTTGAGGCTAATGACCACCCTATTGAACAGTTCATAGAACATTTCTGCCATCACAAAAAGATCTATTGGCCAGCACTGTCTTCGAGGAAATTAATAATCATTAAATAATTATTTTGGAGAACAAAATGTCCAAAATCAATTATCTGAAAGTATTCTTTAAGAAACTAGAAAAAAAAAAAAACAAAGTAAACCCAAAGTAAGTAGAAGGAAGGAAATAATAAAGATTAAGAGCAGAAATCAATGAAATAGGAAATAAATAAAAGTCAATGAAATAAAAAGCTGGTAATTTAAAATGATCAAGTAACTTGATAAACCCCTAAATAAACCAAAGAAGTAAAAAGAGAGCAGACACAACTTAGCAACATCGGAAATGAAAGGACACTTTACTATAGATCATGCAGACGTTAAAAGAATAATAAGGGAATATTATGAAAAACTGTATGCCAATAGATTTGATAAACTCATAGAAATAAAAAAAATTCCTTGAGGGGCACCTGGGTGGTTCAGTCAGCTAAACGTCTGACTCTTGATTTCAGCTCAGGTAATGATCTCAGGGTTGTGAGATTGAGCCTGCGTGGGGCTCTGTGCTGGGAGTGGAGTCTGCTTAAGTTTCTCTTTCTCCCTCTCCCTTTGTCCCTCCCCTCTCCCTCTCTAATAAATAAATAAATAAATAAATAAATAAATAAATAAATAAATGTTTAAATTAAAAAAAAAGTTCCTTGAAAGGCAAAAATTACCAAAACCAACTCAAGAAGAAATTTTTAAAAACTAGCCTTATATCAGTTAAAAAATTGAATTCCAATTTAAAACCTCTCCAAATAGAAAATATTATTAAATTGAATCAAGCAACATATAAACAGGATAATGCACCATAACTAAGTGGTATTATTACACAAATTCATTTCAGAAATGCATAAGATTTAAAATATCAATTGATATGAATAACTGTATTAATAGAATAAAAGAAACAAACAATCTTGTCAATAGATATAAAAACATTTAATAAATCTTAATAACATTTCACAATAAAAATTCAGCAATCTAAAATAGAAAGGAGTTTTTGAGCTTAATAAAAGGTATTTGCAAACAACCTACAGCTAATTTAATGGTAAGAGACTGAATGCTTTCCCTCTAAGATTAGGAATAAAACAAAATATCACTCTTACCAGTTCTGTTCAATTATTGTACTAGAGGCCCTAGCCAGTGCAGTAAGGCAAGAAAAATAAATAAAAGCATATGTATTAGAAAAGAAAAAGAAAAACTGTCTTTATTTGCAGGTGATATTATTATCTATGTATACATATTAAGAAATTAATAAAAAATCTCCTGCAAGTAATAAATAAATTTAGCAACATCTCAGGAAACATTATTAATACACAAAAGTCAATTATATTTCTAAATTCCAGCAATAAACAATTAGGATATAAAATTCTAAAAAAAAATTAACACAACTTCTAAAACATTTAGGAGTAAACTTTTCAAGAGGCATGCATGATATCCACGCTAAAAACTAAATTATATCACTAAAAGAAATTAATAAGATCCAGATAAATGAAGAGATATGGCATGTTTAGATAGGAAGCCTCAATATTTTTAAGATGCCAATTTTCCCCAAATAGATTCAATGGCAATGAAATCCCAATGAAAATCACAGCAGGCATTTTTTGTTTTTAGAAATTGGCAAGCAGATTCTAAAATTCATATGGAAATGCAATGGACCTAAACTATCCAAAAGACTATATTGGGGGAAAAAACCCACAAAGTTTGAAGGCTGACACACACCTGATTTTAAGACTCACTATGAAGCCACAATAATCAAGAAGAGTTTGCTACTGGTGTAAGGGTGAACATATAGATAAGAGAACAGAGATAGAACATATATATATATATGGTCAGATGATTTTTGACCAAGGTGCTAAAGTAATTCAGCAGAGGAAAAGAAAGACTTTTCGACAGATGGTACTAGAACTGGTAGCTCTATGGATAAAAATGAGACTTGTACCACACATCACGTGAAAAAATTAATTTGAAATGGACTATAGGCCTAAATGCGAAAACTAAAAGTATACTACTTGTAAGGAAAAATACATGAGAATCCTTGTAATGTTGGAGTAGGCAAGGATTTCTTAGGACACAAAGAGCATGATAAAAGAAAAAGTAACGAATTAACCTTCATAAATATTTAAAACTTCTCCTTGAAAAATGAACTAAAGAAAATGATAAGGCAAACCACAAATTGGGAGAAAATTCACATGCCTAAGAAAGACATTACATCCAAAATACATACCAAACTTACACAGCTCTGTAATAAGAAAACAAAAAAAATGGGCAAAATGTTTTAACAAAACCCTTAGGAAAAAAATACACAAAAGGTCCTTAAAGCATGAAACAATGCTTAACATCATTAGTCATCAAGGAAATGCAAATTAAATCACAATGAAATACTTTCGTTTCACACCTACTAGGATAGCTAAAATAAAAGACTGACAATGCAGAGTGTTGGAAAGAATGTGGGCAACTGAAACTTGCATACTTTTTAGATGGAATACAATGTGATATTGGCATGTTCTTATGAAGTTAAACGTAAACTTAGCAATTTGACTCAACAATTCTACTCCAGCAGAAATGAAGACATATACCCACGTAAAGACTTGCACATAAATGTTCATAGCAGATTTATTCATAATAGCCCAAATTTGGAAACAATCTGATGTCCAACATGTGGTAAATGGATAAAGAAATTGTAATACATTCATACAGTAAAATACTGCATAGCAATAAAAAGGAACAACCTATTGGTGCACACAACAACACAGACAATCTCAAGAAACATTATTTTGAGAGAAAATAAGCCAGAGAGAAAAGAATACATACAGTAGGATTACATTCACATGAAACTTTAGAAAACACAAATCCAGTCTATGGGGATAGAAAACAGATCAATGATTATTTATGCTTGGATTGCAGGTGAGGATTGACTGGGAAGAGGTACAAGGCTATCTTTTGTGGTGATGGAAATGCTCTATATTTTGAATGTGGTGTGGATTCATATGTGTATACATTTTTTAAAACTCATCACTTCCACAGTTAAAATGTGTGTATTTTATTGTATGTAAATTATACCTCAACGACATTCATTAAAGGACTAAATTAAAATTTTAAAAGGGTGACAAATGGAGAGACAGAAAAGGAAGAGGACAAGAAACTGGTGAAATAAGAGAAAAGAAAATCATGACCAAGTTAGGAAAAAGAAAATTGAAGAGAACAGGAAAGTAAAATGGAGGGAGCCTCAAATTCACTCTTACAGGATTCACTACTATAGATAAGCTTGGTACTTTACTATTTCTTTGAATTCTCACAACATTCTGCAAGTTACAGACAATTACCTTCATTTTATTGATATGGAAACTGCGACCTTGAGAGAGCATATGCTTTTCCAAATTTTCATATGTTGTCAGTGCTCCCAAACTCTTTCTATCACATACTACATGCTACTAACATCTTTTAGAAATCAATTTTCGTAGGGCTAGCTCTCCAGCTGCTGAGTTGGAGTTTGTGTGCAGAGTACTTATTGGGGATCAACTTCTGTGGGAGGGAGAAAGATGTAGGATTAGGGAGAAAGAGAAGTCAAACTAGAGCGCAGGCCCAACAATGTCTCTCCCAATGCCTGGCTGGAGGTGGGAGCGGTGCTGAAGGGTATATGGATCCTCAGAGTGTCCCATGTGGCATCTGCTGTCATGCAAGTCTGCAGGGGGGTCCTCTCCTAGAGATCACCCACCTTTCAATGAAGTGATTTCAAGACAAGAGAGGAAGGGAGAAGGAATGGTATCAATAACTATAGTAACAAAAACAGTTGCTAGTATGTTTTATGTGAACCATACTGTTTTAATTTCATTTAAAACTCATAACAACCCTTAAAGATAGATACCATTTTTTAATCTCTACTTGATGTCATGGAAACTAAGGCAGATAGTAATTTAACTTCTGGCCTAAGGCCACATAGCTAGTAACTGGAAATGCCAGGACAAGATCCCATCATCTGGCTCCAGGCTGTGCTTTCCCAGTTTCAAAAAGACAGCTAGCCCTTTTTAGTGGCATACTGTAGATATACTTGATCAAGTGCAACCTGGAGTCTCATAGCTTCTTCTCAAAAAGAAGCCACTCACTGAAGTCTTCAGGTTGCTCTTCCATTTAAAACAAGAACCTTTTGTTGAACACATCTTTCTCCTCAGGCAATTGGTTCTGACACACTTGGCCTTGAAGCCAACAGCTTTGCATATAGGAGCCTTATACAGTAGCCCTAAGCTCTGAGGAAAAAAGTTTTAGTTAAAGCAAAGAGCCACCTTGAGGGAAACTAGAGTGAATTTACCTTGAATTTGAAATAAGGGGTTTTTGGGTGCTAATACCCTGCCTCCACCAAGCCCAGATTGGTCTGTAACACAATCTGACTCTTGAATACTTAAAAATAGAGATAATTGAACACCCCACGCTGTGATGTGGGGCCTTGAAATTCAGTGCTGAATTCGGTGGTGGGAGTGCTGATTTGCATTAACTTAGTCATGCCCACCTCATCAACTTAGATAACTGATGTTAGGTCCCTAGAGTTTCCTAGGAACCTAAGTGATCCTAGGAACACATTAGACTAGGAATCAGACCCAGATTTTATCCCAAGTTCTGCATTTAACTAGTTCACTAACATTAGACAATTCACCCAGTTTCTCTGGGCTTCAGTGTCTTCACTGGTAGACTTTGGAGCTT
This sequence comes from Mirounga leonina, assembly GCF_011800145.1. NCBI lineage: Eukaryota > Metazoa > Chordata > Mammalia > Carnivora > Phocidae > Mirounga > Mirounga leonina. The sequence continues at coordinate 71,976,865 of NW_023270377.1, read as the reverse complement.
GAATTGGCCAAGGTCCCTTAACAGCTAATTCTGCAACTCAAGATAAGCAAAAAATACATCAGATGATGATAGGTGCCAGGAGGATAACTGAAGCAGGGAAAGGGGAACAGAGAATGGTGGCATGAAGTACTATTTTAGAAAGAGCAACTAGGAAAGATTCTTTGTTAAGATGGCCTGGTGATGGGTATTAAAGAGGGCACATATTGAATGGAGCACTGGGTGTTATATGCAAACAATGAATCATGGAACATTACATCAAAAAAATAATTTAAAAAATTTTTAAAAAGATGAATTTTGAACAGAGATAGAAGTAAAGGAGGGAGCCAGTTAGCTATAAGAAGGAAGAGTGTTCCGAGTAGAGGGAAGAGAACAAGCAAAGATCCCAAGATGAGAACATGCTTAGATATTTATGGGACAGCAGAGAAACCAATGTGCCTGGAGCCCAGTCAGCAAGGGGAAGAGTAGAATCTGGGAATATCTTAGAAGGAGCAGGTTATAGGGTATGGAAGCTAAAGTAAAGACTTTGACTTTGTCTCTGAATGGGATGGGAAGTCCTTGGAGCATAAGAATAAGGTGATCTGACTTACATTTTAGAAGGATCACTCTGGATGCTCTGTGGACATAGACTGTAAGTAAGAGGGTAAGGGTGGAAAGAGAGAAAACAGTTGGGAATCTGTAGTAATAATCCAGCTAAAAAATGATGGTGGCTTGGATGAGGGTGGTAGTGAGCTGGCAAGAAGTGTCAGATTCTGGATACATTTCAAAGCTAGAGACTGCATGATGCCTAGATGAATTGGATGAAGGGGGTTAGAGAAAGAGAAAGAGTCAAGGATGACTCCAAAGCCCTGACCTGAAGCACAGGTTGAATCAAGTTGCCATCACTGAACAAGAGGAGGCCACTAAAGTAGCTTAAGTTGAGGAGGAGGGGCCATCATGATCACATTCGTTTGTCCAAAAGATCACTCTGTCTGCAATATAGAGAATAGGTTGGAGATGGACAAGAGAGGGTATTAGGTGCCTAGTTAGAAAAGTAGGCAGTACAGACAAGAGATCCATTAGTGGACCATCTATGAACTTTTTTTCCTATTTTACCAGCTTTGTTTCGTTATTATACATTTATATTAATGAATAATATTAGAAAAAATAAAACACCAACCCTGTGACTTCAAGAAATTGCTTAGGAAACAGGGTAATGTGGTACCTTAAATTTGATGTAAGAAATATATTTAGTAAATAATGAGATAGTTGGGACTCAGAAATGGGAAAAAAGTTGTGATGACAGTATGTAGATACTAAAGTTTGGAGAAGATATGCTACCACCCTGCCTCTTTGAGCCTTTGAGTAAGTCATACTTTGGGGTATACCCCCAGTCCACAAGCTACATTATCATTTACTGTTCTAGGAAATTTCCTTTACTTGAACTGTAGCCGTGTCTGTCTGATGTGACCCAGCCAATGGGTATGGCAAATGGGACCAGGCAGGAACCAATCAGACACTCTCTTCTGGAGTTGAAACTTAGGACAGTGACAGCAAACTAACTTCTGTGTACGGATTGAATGACAGTCCGTAAACTCAGGAGCAGGGGGTGGGCATTGTCTGTTCTGTGGTTTGGAGAAACAGGAAGCTGGCTACTCTGAGAAAGCAGAAGGTAACAGATACATGGAGAGGTGCCGAGATAAGACAGAGGACTGACAGATTTTCAGCATCTAGTTCTGGTTCTTTCTGAGGCCCAGTGGCCTTTCTGCATTAGATCCTAAGACATTCCTCTACAGTGATAATAAATACAACTTTTCAATTTAGCTCTTTCAATAGCTTTTCCTACTTGCTAAGAAAGGGTCATACCTAATGGCTATTTTCACACTTAAGGAACAGTGGATTAAAAGCTGAATTTTTCTTTATGACTACCTGTGGGACTCTTTCTGTATCCAAACTCATCACTCCAACAAAAGAAAGTTCTAAATTGCCTAGTTTGGGGACAGAGGATTCATATGGCTTTAGACTAGATTACAGAAGCAGTAAAAAGAGGGATTCTAATGGACGAAAGTAAGCCAACATTGGTTGAGAGAAAAATTAACAGAAGATGAAACAATAATCTCATATAGGAAGAAGAAAGAATGAGAGACCCCCTAGAAAGAAATCAGTGATAGGGGAATTATTTTAAATGAGAAATTTGGTCAAAGTATTTTTTTTTGAGATTTATTTATTTGAGAGAGAGAGAGCACAAGCTGGGGAGGGAAGTGGCAAAGGGAGAGGGAGAAGCAGACAACTCGCCAAGCAGGGAGCCTGACATGGGCTCGATCCCAGGACCCCGGGATCATGACCTGAGCCGAAGGCAGACGCTTAACCAACTGAGCCACCCAGGTGCCCCAAAGTATGCTTTATAATTAATTTAAAAATCAGAAGACTTCACATAACCATCAGTATTTGAATTCCCACACTGTATCAAAGTAAGGGACATCACATCAAATTGGGGAATCTATTTTCACATGAAGCAGTGTTTTGATGTTTTTCTTTTAAAAAGTTGGCTGATTGAATTTAAATAAAACAAAATTATAAGTATGGTGTACTAGATTCCTTCACCTCATCCCTGGCCCCCTATCCGCCTTAGCCATGGCGATTTTCTCTCTTCTACCCTACAAATCTCAGAGGGAGAAAATGCGTAACTGACAGAAATATTACAAGAGTCCACCAGCATATATGAAACTGCCCACAGGCTGTGAAATGTAAAACAGTGATCTATTTCTCTACTCTAGATAAAACATTTTATTTTCTTTTGTTTGTTTAGTAAGATGAAACAATAGAAATGAGAGAAAAACAATGAGCCACGTTGCTTAATCGACATAAGGAGATTTAACTATGCAGAATTTGAAATTTTTTCTACTTTTTAAAATAACCCATTTGGGGGGTGTGCCTGGGTGGCTCAGTCGTTAAGCATCTGCCTTCGGCTCAGGTCATGGTCCCAGGGTCCTGGGATCGAGCCCCACATCGGGCTCCCTGCTCTGCAGGAAGCCTGCTTCTCCCTCTCCCACTCCCCCTTCTTGTGTTCCCTCTCTCGCTGTGTCTCTCTCTGTCAAATAAATAAATAAAATCTTTAAAAAATAAAATAAAATAACCCATTTGAGAGATACAAACAAAAACAAAATTATAGTGAAATATACTTTCTAACCTAAATTGAACTTGGGAGGAGATCCACCACAACTGTTTCCAGTGCTCGTGCATAGCCTCAAGGATGGAGAAAAGGAAGGGTAAAGCAGTCCACGCTGGCTGGAGCTTGGATAGGACGGGACAGACGGTGGAGTACATTACTTAATAATTTTTTAAAGTTGAAAATTTAATGTTTTGTTTTGGAGATTATAAAATAAGTAAACATGAACATCAAAATGACCACACTGTTAATATGGCTGCATCCAAATATCTCCTGCCCATCGCACACTAGGCGGTAATTATCAGTAGGTCCATGCAGAGGTTGCAGCCTGGTCAGCAGTAAAGCTCTCACCTACGTTTTAGCTTGCCCGTACAGCGTTTTTCAAAAAATGTGATTACTGTATTTTAAAAATGTAAAAATTTCGGGCGCCTGGGTGGCTCAGTCGGTTAAGCGACTGCCTTCAGCTCAGGTCATGATCCTGGAGTCCCAGGATCGAGTCCCACATCGGGCTCCTTGCTCGGCAGGGAGTCTGCTTCTCCCTCTGCCCTTCCCCCCTCTCATGCTCTCTCTCTCTAATAAATAAATAAATAAATCTTAAAAAAAATGTAAAAAAAAAATGTAAAAATTTCAATATGAAGTTTGGACCTTTTTTTAAGATTTTATTTGTTTATTTGAGAGAGAGCACAAGCAGGGGACTGGGGGGGTGGGCAGAGGAAGAGGGAGAAGCAGGCTCCCACTGAGCAAGGAGCCTGATACGGGGCTCAATCCCAGGACCCTGAGATCATTACCTGAGCTGAATATAGACACTTAACCGACTGAGCCGCCCAGGCACCCCTGAAATTTGGATTTTAAACTTCTCTTAGAACACAGGATACTGAAACTCTGGGCCCTTACTTTCAGATGGCATCAACTAACTGGATCTGGGCACAGGCTGCCCAGGTTTGGGTAGTCCACCAGCGACTTAGGCTCCACTTGGGCTCACTTCATTCATTTCTGTACCTTCCTGCTTCCTCCAGTCATTTGAGTCTGCAACCCCCGACCCTGAGCCTAGAGCGCTCTGGTGAGGAATGTCATCATATCTTAGAGTGAGGCAGCTGCTACTTCTCTCCAGCATGTGTAACCGTATGATGGTTCAGTGAGGCCACATCTTCCAATTTTTCAAGCAATTTTGGAAATTTGTATATTTATGCAGTATCTTTCCATTTAAAAATATTAGCTATAGGGGCACCTGGGTTGTGCAGTCAGTTAAGCATCAGACTCTTGTTTCAGCTCAGGTCATGATCTCAGGGTCGTGAGCTTGAGCCCTGCATTAGGCTCACGCTGGGCATGGAGCCTGCTTAAGATTCCCTCTCTCCCTCTCCCTGTGCCCTTCCCCCACCACTCACACACATACACACACTCTCTCTCTCTCCCTCTCTCTCTAATATATATATAAATATATATATAGGCTACAAACTCACTTTTTAAATACTGACAACTATATAAAACACATCTGTGAACCACCAGCCTGTGCCTGTCAGGTGGCCATTCTTCCCTGAACTGCAAGAAAGAAGTCTCCATCAGAAAGCCTATGATATTTCAGCAACTTACCATGGTTCCATTTCTAGAAATGCTGGTATAGAAGTCAAATTGTAGTTTTCCAAAGGCAAATCTGGCTTCATTGGTTTCACATTTACCAAGGACTCGGTGCACACAAGGCTCTGATCTAGGCGCTGTGAAAAGGGTGAATATACAAATGGGACAAAACCACACTCCTGCCTTTAAGGAGCTGACAATCAACCACATCTTTGACATTAGTGACAAATGAGTAGAGTTTGTGTTCAGCTACCTTGCTTTCTAATTCCAATATTGCCTTTTCTCTTATGGAGCTCACAGAATATTCCAGTGTTCTCTTACTCAGGTGCTCCTCTCTTAATGCTTTGCTTCTACTTCTTCTTCTTCTCCTCCTTCTCCTTCTCCTCCTTCTCCTCCTCCTTCTCCTTCTTCTCCTTCTACTACTACCACCACTATTAGTATAAGAAATATGTATTTGGTCTTTATCCTCATTCCTGGAACAATGCTCCTAAAATCCTTGGAATTTCCTATAATGAGAGCAGTAAACCTGACTTTTGGAAAGCATCTAAGGATAGGGCTTGTTGACAAAAGAGCCAACCATGTGATTAGAGGGTTAGAACTCTTAGTCCCAGTTTCAGTTAGAACTGCCACCCTGACACACACACCTCCAGGGAGGTGAGAGGGGTCTGGAAGACTTGATCACTAATGGACAATAATTTAGTCAGTTGTGCCTATGTAATGAAGTCTCCATGCAAACTCAGAAATATGGATTCAGAGAACTTCTGGGTTAGAGAACACGTAGAGATTCAGAAAGAGTGGCACCTCAGAGGAGGTGTGGAAGCTCTGTACCCTTTCCCCATACCTTGCCCTATGCTTCTCTTCCTTCTGGTTGTTCTGTTTTATATTCTTTTGTAATAAAGCGGTAATCTAGGAATCCCTGTTCTGTGAGCTGTTCTAGCAAATTAATCAACCCAAAGAAGGGATTGGTGGGTCAGAAGCACAGGTGATGATCTGGACTTGGGATTGGATCTGAAGGGGGTGGAGGGCTCTCTTATAGGACTGCGCCCTTAACCTGTGGAATCTGATGCTATTTCCAGGTAGTTAGTGTCAAAATTTAGTTGAATTATAGGACCCCCAGCTGGTATTGGAGAGTTAGCTTGGTGGCGGGGAAAACTTCACACATCAGAACCTAATTGATGAACACATTCTGTAGTTAGTAATTAGCAAAAATGGGACTGAAATACAAAACCATTGGAAACTTTACACGATGCTGCTTTAGATAACATCTACTGTCCTACCAAAACGTTCTATCTCATGGCCCATTCAGTTAGGATCAACCTGCCCTTTGGGTAATAAACAAATCAATTAGGTTTATTTGGTAGAATGTTACAAACTCATTCTTAAGTTATTATTCTTCCCTAAGTAATGTTTTAAATAAGACCTTTCATGCCTTAATTTCCAAAAGTGATTAATGAAAGGAATTTTAGTCATTACTGTGGTATTGCTTTGTGGTATTGTTTTGCATCTGTAACACTTCTAAAGTCATGCCAAGTTTGTGGTCATATATACTACTGGCATCAGAATTACTCAGTTGGTCGGTGGAACATAGAATCTAGAGGCGGGGTTAGCAGATTTTTTTTTCTGTAAAGGACCAGATTTTTCTACGAGGGGCAGAGATTTTTTTGGCTTTGTGGGCCATATAGTCCCTGTCAAAATTTTTCCATCGTAACTAATCAACTGCTGTTGTAAGGTAACAATAACCACAGACAGGAGTATACAATTGGGAGTAGCTGTGTTCCAATAAAACTTTATAGACCATGAGCCATATTTGGCCTGAAGTCTGTAATTTGCCCTTATCTAAGTTTGGCCTCATACCAGCTCTGACACCATGGGGGAGGGGGTCACTTACACTTTACTAACCCTGCTTTCTTCATTAACAAATATGAGGATAGTACTACCATTTCAGCTAACTTGAAAATATGATAAGGAAAAAAATCAAATTAAATAATTTACATAAAATCGCCTTATAAAATGCCTAGTGCCAGACTAATTGTTCAATAACTAATATACAAACATTGAGGCTTACCCAACTAATACTAGACCTTCTGACAAACTATCACCTTTTGTTTTCTTCTTTCTCTCCACCCGGTTCCCTACCTATCTGTTGCCGTTCATAGTCCCTCCTACACACACACACACACGCACACACGCCCACGCGTGCACACACGCACAAAACCACGTCCCTAGAATTGTATTCCAACCTGCTCCAGCTGGACCCTAGAGCCCTCTTTTCCCACCCATACCCACCAGGCTTGATTTTTGCATGCTCTCTCTCAGCCGTCCCTTTTCAGATTAGACAACTAATGGCAGAATAAAGATCATGACTGGGCCAACATGCATTCTAAAAGGAATGATTTATAGATAAATGACTTGTTCCAAGATGCCCTTGGAGCATCTCACAAGAAAAGTCTAGAAATTCAGGTGGAACCTGTGATTCTTTGTAGAGTACGTTTAATTACTTCTGAGAAAGTCACTTATTGCCCAAAAGAGTAACTCAGCTCTAGGAAACTAGAAGTTCAGGCTTAGAGGATGCATGTGAAACTCCTGGCACACATAGAGTTTGCACTTACACACTAGGAGTCACTGGCAGTGTGCAAAGGCAGGTAGGCTAAGAGGAAAGGCTGAGTCTGGACCCAGCATACCACCTGCCAGTTACTGAAATGAACAAATTAAAAGGAACAGTGGATTCATGGCAGTGTTATACTGGTAAACTGGGAAAGCAAGAAAGCAAGCCAGTTCTGTTTGTAGCATTTAATCAATTTCCATGATGTAAATACTCCCACCACAGATGGTATCAAGCTACCAGTGATTTAAGAGTCAGCTCACAAAATTGCTGAATATTTCACCATAACTTGTTCCTGCCAGTCTGGCACATCACTGACTCCATGGCTTAACTATTGAGCAGTTTAGATAAAATAGTTTAGCTCTAATAGTCCCTAGAGGAATGAAAGCCCCCCCCGCCCCCCAGTTTTCTGACCCAGACCAGTTCAGTTCAGAGGCAAAGCTTTTTCTCCATTTCTTGATCTTTTGTCCCAAGAAAATACGTAGGTAATAAGCTCTTTCTCTAAATGACATAGCATAGCTAGTTAATAAACGATTTCATTTACACAGACAGACACACACACCCCTTAGTATTTTTTTCATGAACCAATGGCTATTTTCTCCCCTAAATTATGTACTCCATATGTTCCTTTGTATATGTCAGGATAATTTTTGACAGAAATCTCACTTGTTGCTATTCAAAGTGTGGTCCTCAGATAAGCAGCACCACATTACCTGTAAGTACATTAGAAAGCAGAATTTCAGATTGCACTCCTAATGAAACAAAATCTGCATTTTAACCATATTTGTATATGCATAAAGTTTGGAAAATGCTGCTTTATGCCCCATCCAATTTACACCTAGGAGACAGATAAAAACGCTGATGAAATTTGCTATTTATCATACCACAAAAACAGTCTTGCCCTTTTGTAGTGATGAGTTGAAAGATGCTGCATATACATTTTTTCACTCAGATATAAAAACATTCCAGAATTAGTCTGATTTAAAACACAAAAGCAAACTGCCTGTTGCAGAATCATAACAGTGTACTCTTAGGTAACTACCAAAAATAAGGCAAATTAGAGAGATGTTCTTGTCTTGGTTCCAACCTTCCTCTTCAGCCTTACGTCTGTCATTTAATTACATGTTCTGATAGAAAGAATAGTACCCCTCCCCCCAGGTGGCCACATTCTAATCCCCAAAACCTGTGAATATGTAACCTCATATGGGAAAAGGGACTTTACAGATGGAATTAATTGAGGATTTTGAGATACGGAGAGTCTCCAGGTGTGGCCAATGGAATCACAAGCTTCTAAAAGGGAGAGATGAAGGCAGGAGAGTCAGAGATGTGACCAATGGAAGCAGCAGAAGGAGCGTTGCAGAACTCAACCAAGAACTGGTCGCTAGAAGCTGAAAAATGGTAAAGCAATTCCTTCCTCCTGCCTCCAAAAGGAACATGATCCTGCCAATACCTCGATTTCAGCGCGGTGAAACCTGTTTGAGACTTCTGACCTCCAGAACTGTAAGGTACCAAATTTGTGTTGTTTTAAGCCCTAAATTTGTGGTAACTTGTTACAGAAGCAATAGGAAACTAATACAAATGCCTTTCTCCCCGATTAGACTGTGAGCATTTCAAGGACATGACTATATCCTTTATATTTTGACTGACTACAGAGCCTAACCAGAAGGTTCTTTATACAAGTGTGGAGAAGAAATGAGTGAATGCAATAGTAATCCATTCTCCCATGGTACAGCTAAATCCGATCCCGTTCTTTCCCTACTTAAAACATATCAGTGGTTTTCCATTATTCTGAAACCCTTGACATGACTACAAGGGCTACATGTCAGACCTGTGTCCTTTGGCCTAGGCTGGCCTCCAGCACTTCCAGCTATGTCAGCTGTTTTTCATGTTTGAATCTCTCCCCTACCCTTCCAGCCCCTCTGTATCTGGTTAACTTCCATTTCTTCCTTCCCATCTCTCTCAGGCATTACTTCCTGCGGGGAGCTCATCCTTCTTTGCTTAACAGATTTCTTTTATAGCACTTTTTTTTTATAGCACTCACTTGCATTTGTAAATATAAAAAGGTCTCTCTCCAAACTGGATTCTAGCTCTATGAGAGCAGAGGCCAGGCCCATTGTGTATTCCAGTACCTGGCATAAAGCAGGGACCTGGTAGGTTTGTGTTGAATGAAAAATATTTGTTGAATAAAAAGTATAAAGAGCATGTATAAACGAGAAAATGCTTTAGTGATTTGAGCCTTTAACTCATAAAGAATTATGTGTTAGAAAAGCAATTTAAAAAAAAGAATTTTGCAAGTCTCTGTAGTACACAGTATCATTTTTACATTTTTGTTACTGACCCCAATTTAGAATCCTCTACACTGAGCTACTGCACATGTTTAATGAGAGTTAATATATGCCTGTTAAGGAACTGCTAAATGACTCCCCAAATTGGTTAAGGTCCTTTAATCAACAATTCCTTCTAGGGTTGTTCCATGGAGCCAGTCATGTGCTAGAGTCAATTGTATATATCTCTTCCTAATTTTGTGTTCAGTTATTTTACTTTGGTAGCTTGAAATCTGCCTTGGTGACAGTATTTATTTCCACCACAAAAATGAGCAAGTGCTTCAGATTGAGGCTCTTTTGATCTCTTTCCCCTTCTTCCCTCCGCCCGCCCCTCCCCACCACCACCAGTTGTTAAATGTGTGCCTACACACCACTTACCTGGAGTCTTTTCTTTCAGAGGCTTATCATGGTGCAGAGCCTGACCTATGAAGGATTGAGGCATTACCGGGAAATTCTATGGGGGCACCAACTCTAAATTAACTGTCGGGTCAGGCACTGAGAAAAGTCCTCTTCCCTCACACCTCATTCTGTCAAAGAACTCCAACCTTTCCACAAAGTCAGCTGTGTTTATGTGGCCTTTGGTTCCCCTTAATAGTAAGTGTCCTTCAAATTCAAATACAGCACTTTTCCTTAACGAAACTGGGAGTCAGGTCCTCCTGGGCTGTGAGGTTGTCAGGAGGAAGAAAGGAGATGACAAATTCCAAAGACTTGCTTTACATTCAAAATGTATATATTTCCATCATTTAATATTAATAGATGCATGAATATGGGCTCAAAAGATTTAGAACATATAATAAAAACTGCTTAAGTATCCCAACTTCTATCTCTTAATGCTTTCTGGTTTGGGTCAAGTAAAAAGCCAATAATTGACCTGCCCCATAAAGGTCTTGCACACTCACAGGGATCTAGACAGGACCCCTGCATTAACAACCAGCTGTGCCACAGCTTTAAGTAGGTACCTTCTCTTAAGGTGAAAAGGCTCATGTAAGTGGTTTCCAAGGTTTTAGTTTACTAAAGCTTCTGATGTCATTTAGTAAATGTTTAATAGGGTAATAGAGTACACAGTCTTTTTTAAGCCTATCAGTGTTCTACATATAGTAGGGTTTTACTAAATGATGGAGAGTGGTTTGTAGCCAATTTCTTGTAAGTGTCTGTTAGTATCTATTAATATAAGTTAACTACAGGTTTTTTTGTTGTGTTTTACAATTCCTAGCTGGTTGAAAAACTTACTCTTCTAGCCAAGATATTTTGAATGCTGCATTAGCTCTTAGCAATGGTTAGATATAGAAAAGAGAATTTCATTGTTAATGAATTAGGTGCATGGAGGGAACATTGCACCAGTATGAAGTTAATCAGTGAAGATAGGTTATAAATATGTTCTTTTATCTTTATAAAAGAAACCATATAGATAAAATGAAAATAAAAAACATGTTACTAGTCTCACACTTGAGTTAATTCCACCACTTAAAAAATGGATCCCCAGAGGTTTCTAAATATTTAGAACAAGAAATGATATATTCATGTTCCAAGACTGGGATCTTGAACTTGAAGCTACAAAGAAGCTGATGGTGTGGCCCCTTAGGTTTCCCTTACTAACCCAGCTAAGCAAAGGAGAGATTTCTCAAAGTAAGTTGAGCAATGGAAGGAGAAAAAATGAACTTACTTGCTTATGCATCGTTCTGTTTTAAAGTAACTTTTTAAGAACGCTATTGATAGGTGTGTATTTGGCAAGATATTGAAGGGCTATTTGCCAGTAACTATTAGAACTTAAAATTTCATTTCTAAAAATTCTAAATGACTTACACAAGTTTATAAAAATATGCAGATGTGTTCTAAAACTTTGTAAAACATGGGTAGCCTAACTGTCCATTAATAGGAAATCTATTAAGTCAACTATAGTGCCATCATCAGCCGTTTGAAAAGACAAGATATTGACACAGTTAATAAACATGTTACATTATGCTGTGATAAAGGAGGTTGTGTAACAGTTTTTATAGTTTTACAATGCTTACTTATGCATTGAAAAGTCCAGAATGATAGGACAAACTATTAACAGTGAATATATCAAAAGAATAGGCTTGGAGAAGGAGACCATAGTGTTTCTTTTTTATATATTTCTATATCCTTCAGGTTTTCTTTTTAATTTTCTACTACAAAAATTAATGTAAAAATCTCTTACTCTATTTGTGTGGGGACATAGGTTTTCATTTCTTAAAGATTTTATTTGACAGAGACAGCCAGAGAGAGAGAGCACAAGCAGGGGGAGTGGGAAGGAGAAGCAGGCTTCCCGCGGAGCAGGGAGCCCGATGTGGGGCTCGATCCCAGGACCGTGGGATCGTGACCTGAGCCGAAGGCAGATGCTTAACAACTGAGCCACCCAGGTGCCCTAAGGTTTTCATTTCTTTGGGGGAAAATACCTAAGAGTGAAATCAGTTGATTGATACAATCCCATCAGTAATCAAGTTTGATGGTATTTGATGTCATTGTTAGTAGTAGTGTTTCTTAATTTCTATTTCCAGTTGTTTCCTGCTGCTATGTAGCAGTTCAACTGATTATTATAAATTGATCTTCCTAACCTTTATTTTAGTCGCTGTTTAGTCGCATTCCTTGGAATTTCATATCTACATTTATTTCTAGACAACATGATCATGTAGTTTTCTTAAGGCAAACATTTCAAAAATTCTTTAACTTTTTATTTAAATTCCACTTAGTTGATATACAGTGTAATATTAGTTTCAGGTGTACAACACAGTGATTCAACACTTCCATACAATACCCAGCGCTCATCACACCAAGTGAACTCCTTAATCCCCATCACCTATTTGACGCATCCCCCCACCCACCTCCCCTCTGGTAACCATCAGTGTGTTCTCTATAGTTAAGAGTCTGTTTCTTGGTTTGCCTCTCTCATTTTCCCCCTCTGCTCATTTGTTTGTTAAATTCTATATATACATAAAATCATATGGTATTTGTCTCTTGCTTTGCATAATACTCTCTACCTCCATCCATGTCCTTGCAAATGGCAAGATTTCATTCCTTTTATGGCTGAGTAATATTCCATTCGATGTATATACCACATCTTCTTTATCATCAGTCAATGGACACAGGCTGTGTCCAGAGTTTATAGGAGTTTTAGGCAATACTACTGTAAACATCAGGGAGCATGTATCTCTTTGAATTAGTGTTTTTGTATTCTTTGGGTATATACCTAGTAGTGCAATTGCTGAATTGTAGGTAGTTCTATTTTTAACTTTTTGAGGAACCTCCATACTGTTTTTCAGAGTAGCTGTACCAGTTTGCATTTACTCTAACAGTGCAAGAGGGTTCCCCTTTCTCCACATCCTTGCTAACACTTGTTTCTTGTGGTACTGATTTTAGCCATTCTGACAGGTGTGAGGGCATATCTCACTATAGTTTTGATTTGTATTTCCCTGATGAGTGATGTTGAGCATCTTTTCATGTGTCTGTTGGCCTCCTTTATGTCTTCTTTGGAAAAATGTCTATTTTTCTGCCCATTTTTAATTGAATTATTCATTTTTGGGGTGTTGAGTTTTTATAAGTTCTTTATGTATTTTGGATACTAACCCTTAATCGGAGAGGTCATTTGCAAATCTCTTCCCCCATTCCACAGGTTCAGATTTGTTGATTGTTTTCTTCACTGTGCAGAAGCTTTTTATTTTGATGAAGTGCCAATAGTTAATTCTTTTATTTCCCTTGCCTCAGGAGACTTCTCTAGAAAGAAGTTTCTATGGCTGAAGTCAAAGAGGTTACTGTTGTGTTCTCTAGGATTTTGATGGTGTCAGGTCTCAGATTTAGGTCTTGAATCCATTTTGAATTATTTTTGTATTTGGTGTAAGAAAGTGGTCCAGTTTCATTCTTTTGCATGTTGCTGTTCAGTCTTCCCAAAACCATTTGTTGAAGAGACCATCCTTTTTTCCATTGAATATTCTTTCCTGGCTTGTTGAAGATTAATTGACCATATGGTTGTAGGTTCATTTCTGGGTTTTCTATTCTGTTCCATTGATCTATGTGTCTATTTTTTTGTGCCAGTACCATACTGTTTTGATCACACAGCTTTGTCATATAACTTGAAGTCTGGAATTGTGATGCCTCCAGCTTTGGTTTTCTTTTTCAACATTACTTTGCCTATTTGGGATCTTCTGTGGTTCCACACAAATCTTAGGATTGTTTGTTTTAGCTCTGTGAAAAATGCTGTTGCTATTTTGATAGAGGTTACATTAAATATGATCATGTAGTTTTACTACTTCCAATCTCTGCTTTTTAATTTTTCTTGCATTGAGGCTTGGCCGAGACATTTTATACACTGTTAAATAGAATGGATAAAGGGTATGCTCTTGTCTTGTTCAGAATCTTAAGGGGAAAGTGACTTAGTATTTCACCATCAAGTATGTTAGCTATAGACTCTTTACAGATCCCATTTGTCAGGTTGAGAAAAATCCCCTACCATTCCTAGTTTACTAAGGGTTTTTATCACAAATGTGTATTAAGTTTGCTAAACATTTTCTGTAGCTCCTAAAATGATCATGTATATTTCTTTTATCCATTAAATATGATGAAATACATTGGGTTTCTTTGAAGTACAGTTAACACACAAAATCCTATTGGTTTCAGGTGTACAACAATGATTTGACATTTATATACATTATAAAATGATCACTATGATAAGCCTAGTTACCATCTGTCATCATATTGTTACTACAGTATTGACTATATTCCCTATGCTCCACTATATATCCCTGTGACTTATTTATTTTATAACTTTAAGTTTTTACCTCTTATCCCCTTCACATATTTTGCCAAGCCCCCATCCTCCTCCACTCTGGCAATCATTAGTTTCTTTTCTGTATTTGAGTCTTTGTTTTATTTTGTTCCTTTATTTTCTTAGATTCTACATATAAGTGAAATCCTACAGTATTTGACTTTCTCAGTCTATTTCACTTAGCATAATACCCTATAGGTCCATCCATGTTAGTGCAAATGGCAAGATTTCATTCTTTTTTATGACTGAGCAATATTCCATTGTGTGTATATATACCACCTCTTCTATAATGATATATCTATCAATGGACACAGGTTGTTTCCATATCTTGGCTATTATAAATAACATTGCAATAAACAAAGGGGCTTATATGTTTCCAAATTAATACTGTCCGTTTCTTCAGGTAAATACCCAGAAGTGAATTATTATATCATATGGTATTTGTGTTTTTAGTTTTTTGAGGAAGCTCCATACTGTTTTCCATGAGGGTTCCCTTTTCTACACATCCTTGCCAACACTTGTTATTTCTTGTCCTTTTGATACTAACCATGCGGACAGGTGTGGCAATATTTCATTGTGGTTTTGATTTGCATTTTCTTAAAGATTTAGTGATGCTGAATATCTTTTCATGTAGCCATTATCCATCTGTATGTCTTCTTTGGAAAAATGTCTAATCAGGTTCTCTGCCAATTTTTAATCAGATGTGTGGGGTTGTTTCATTTTTTTTGTTTTGTGTCTAAATTTGTATAAGTTACTTACATATTTTGGATATTAACCCCTTATTGGAATATATCATTTGCAAATACCTTCTCCCATTCAGTAGGTTGCCTTTTCATTTTGTTGATGGTTTCCTTCACTGTACAAAAGTTTTTAATTTGGGTATAGTCCCCAATAGTTTGTTTTCACTTTTGTTTCCTTTGCCTGAAGAGACCTATCTAGAAAAATGTTACTAAGGCTGAAGTCCAAGAAATTACTACTTATGTTTTCTTCTAGTATCAGTATGACTTTAAATGTCACATTTAGGTCCTTAATTCATTTTGAATTTATTTTTGTGTATGGTGTGGGGAAGTGATCCAGTTTCATTATTTTGCATGTAGCTGTCCATTTTTCCAGCACCACTTATTGAAGAGAAGGCCTTTTCCCCATTGTATATTCTTGCCTCCTTTTGATGTAGATTAGTGACCATGTAAGTGTGGGTTTATTTCTGGGCACCCAGTTGTGTTCCATTGACCTATGTGTCTTTTCGCACAAGCAGCATACTATTTTATTATAACTTTGTAGTTTATCTTGAAACCTGGGATTGGATTGTGAAACTGTAGCTTTATTCTTAAGATTGCTTTGGGTATTCAAGGTCTTCTGTGGTTCCATACAAATCAGGATCATTCTAGTCTCGGGGGAGAAATGAGCTGTTGGTATTTTGATAAGGATTGCATTGAATTTGTAGATTGCTTTGGGTAAGATGGGAATTTTAACAATATTCTTCCAATCCATGAACATGGTGCATTTTTCCATTTGTGTCCTCCTCAGTTTCTTTCATCAGTGTTTCAAAGTTTTTAGAGTATAGGTCTTCCACCTCAAGTTTATTCCTAGGAATTTCTCTTTTGGTGCAATTGTAAATGGATTACTTTATTTCTTCTACTTCATTATTAGTACATAGAAATGCAGCAAATTTCTGTACTTATATCCTGCAACTTTATTGAATTCAATTGCTCTAATTTTTTTGTGGGCATTTTTAAGGTTTTCTATATATATCATCTGCAAGTAATGATAGTATTACCAATTTAGAGGTCTTTTATTTTGTTATCTGAATGCTGTGGCTAGGGTTTCTAGTACTATGTTGAATAAAAATGGCAAGAGTGGACCTCCTTATCTTGTTCCTGATCTTAGAGGAAAAGCTATCAATTTTTCACCATTGAGTGAAAATACAGCCATTGTACATTGAGGTGTGTTCCTTCTAAACCCATTTTGAGAGTTTTTTATTCTGCCATCTTTACTTCTTATCTACAATCTGGATGGCTTATATTTCTATTTCTTGTCTTTTTGCTAAGACTAGGACTTCTATTACTATATAGAATAAAATGTAGGAAGAGTAGGCATCCTTGTTGCTATAATTTATAAAAAATTTATATATATTTGGTCATTTAGATGACCAGAATATATTTCTCAGATATATTTGGTTGTCATCCACGGGTCCTAAGAATACTTCAGAATCATGAAGGTGACATAGGTGTCTTGATAGTAGTGAAGGTGGCTTTTGGACCCCATCCAAGGGCAGGGCTGGTTTCCAGGAGGACCAATCATGTGAATAGAAGGTTAGACCTTGAAACCGCTTCAGGAGAATAGGTATTATTTCTTCTTTGAATGTTTGGTAGAATTCTCCAGGGAATCCATCAGGCCCTGGACTCTTGTTTTTTGGGAGGTTTTTGATCACTGCTGAAATTTCGTTACTGGTTATTGGCCTATTCAGGTTGTTGATTTCTTCCTATTTCAGTCTTGGCAGTTTATAGTTTCCAGGAAGGCATTCATTTCATCCAGGTTGCTCAATTTATTGGCATATAGTTGTTAATAATTTCTAATAATTGTTTCTATTTCCTTGGTGTTAGTCATGATCTCTTCCCTTTCATTCATAACTTTATTTATTTGGGTCCTTTCTCTTTTCTCTTGGATAAGTCTGGCCAGTGGTTTATTGATCTTATTAATTCTTTCAAAGAACCAGCTTCTAGTTTCATTGATCTAATCTACTGTGTTTCTGGTTTCTAATTCATTGATCTCTGCTCTAATCTTAATTATTTCTCTTCTAATGCATGGCTTAAGCATCGTTTGTTGCTTTTTCTCTAGTTCTTTAAGGTGAAGAGTTAGTTGGTGAATTCTGGATTTTTCTACTTTTTTGAGTGAGGCGTAGATGGCTATGTTTTTCCCCTTAGGATCACCTTTGCAGTATCCCATAGGTTTTGGACCGATTTGTTTTCATTCTCATTGGTTTCCATGAGTTAAGTTCTTCTTTGATTTCCTGGTTGACCCAAACATTCTTGAGCAGAGTGGTCTTTAGCTTCCAAGTGTTTGAATTTCTGCCAAATTTTTTCTTGTGATTGAGTTCCAGTTCTAAAGCATTATGGCCTGAGAATATGCAGGGAATAATCTCAATCTTTTGGTATCTGTTGAGACCTGATTTGTGACCCAGTATGTAGTCTATTCTGGAGAAAGTTCCATGTGCACTTGAGAAGAATGAGTATTCTGTTGTTTTAGGGTGGAATGTTCTGTATATATCTATGAGGTCCATCTGGTCCAGTTTCTTTGCTCTTGTTTCTTTGTTGATGTTTCTGCTTAGATGATCTGTCTATTGCTGAGAGTGGAGTATTGAGGTCTCCTACAATTAACGTATTGTTATCAATATGACTCTTTATTTTGGTTAACAGTTGTCTTATGTAGATGGCTGCTCCCATATTGGGGGCATATATACTTACAATTGTTAGATCTTCTTGTTGGATAGACCTTTTTAAGGATGATATAGTGTCCTTCTGTGTCTCTAACTACAGTCTTTAGTTTAAAATCTAATTTGTCTGATATAAGAATTGCTACCCTGGCTTTCTTTTGAGGTCCATTGGCATGGAAGACGGATTTCCATCCCTTCAGTTTCAGTCTGGATGTATCTTTAGGTTCAAAATGAGTCTCTCATAGACTGCATATGAATGGGTCCTGTCTTTTGATCCAATCTGCAACTGTGTGTCATTTTATGGGAGCATTTAGGCCGTTCATATTGAGAGTGATTATTGAAAGATATGAATTTATTGTCATGTTGCCTGTGAAGACCTTGTTTTTATAGATTGTCCCTGTAAATTTCTGTTGTATATCACTCTTGGGGTCTTTCTCCTTTTATAGAACCCCCCTTAATATTTCTTGCAGGGCTGGCTTAGTGGTCACATATTCTTTCAGTTTCTGCCAGTCTTGGAAGCTCTGCATCTCTCCATCCATTCTAAGTGACAGCATTGCTGGATAAAGTATTCTTGGCTGAATGTTCTTCTCATTTAGTACCCTGAATATGTCTTGCCAGCCCTTTCTGGCTTGCCAGGTCTCTGTGGATAGGTCTGACGTTATTCTGATGTTCCTCCCTCTGTATGTAAGGAATGTCTTCCCCCTAACTGCCCTTAAGATGGTTTCCTTGGTTCTAAGATTTGTGAGTTCTATATTACATGCTGGGGTGTTGGCCTGTTTTCCTTGGTCTTGGGAGGGGTCCTCTCTGCCTCTAGGACATGAATGTTTGTTTCATTCCCCAGATTAGGGAAATTCTTAGCTACAATTTGCTCAAATATATCTTCTGGTCCTCTCTCTCTCTCTCTCCACCCCCTCCAGGATCCCAATAATTTTTTTTTTTTAAGGTTTTATTTGTTTGAGAGAGAGAGACACAGTGAGAGAGGGAATACAGCAGGGGGAGTGGGAGAGGGAGAAGCAGGCTCTCCATGGAGCAGGGAGCCCGATGCAGGGCTCAATCCCAGGACCCTGAGATAATGACCTGAGCCAAAGGCAGACACTTAGTGACTGAGCCACCAGGCACACCCCCCTCCCCCCCAAGAATTGATATTGGAATGTTTCCTGGTGTCACTTATTTCTCTGATTCTATTTTCATGGATTCTGAGTTGTTTTTCCCTGGCCTCTTCTTTTCCCTTCTTGTCTATTAATTGGTCTTCTAAATCACTAATTCGTTCTTCTGCCTCACTTACCCTAGCTGTTAGATTATCTAGATTAGATTGGATCTCATTGATAGCATTTTTAAATTCTGCAAATTCAGCTTTCATTACTGCCCTTAGAGACTTTATGTTGCCATTAATCGATTTCTCCATTCTAGCTATCGTCTTCACAATTGCTACCCTGAATTCCATCTCTGACATCTTGGTTATATCTAAATCCATTTGTAAATCTGTGGCATAAATCATAATCTCTGAGTCTTTCCTATTTTTGGGGTTCCTCCTCCTAGTCATTCTGTTGAGGGGTGGTTGAGGGAAAGTACAGAGTCCAAATTATTGACCACAACCCAAGCAAGATGCACCTGTTTTATAGGGACCTTAGGGTTGCTGGCCTCTTGTTTTCCCAGCCTGTATTCTGGGGGAGGGGTCTGCCATGCTGTTACTCAGGCAACCTTGTTTGTGCAGAATTGCCCTGCCCCCTGTGGTGGGGGATGGGCTCAGTGGAAACCGGTTTTGGGGGCTTTTTTTCCCTGGTGGCTTCCCCTGGCGGCTTTCAGAAAATAGAAACAGAAAGAAAACTTCCAGACTCATTCTATGAGGCCAGCATTACCTTAATCCCCAAACCAGGCAAAGACCCCATCAAAAAGGAGAATTTCAGACTGAAAAATTCATATTTTAAAGCCCTAGCCCACAATATGACAGTATTTGACAGTATTTGGCTTTTACCAGGTTATTAGAGTTAGATGAGTTCAGGAGAAGGAGACTGCTAAGTGGTATTACTGGTTTTATAAGATGAGGGAGGAAGAGAGAGAAACATTAATATTTCTGCAGTACATGAGGACACAATAAGAAGATGGCCACTGCCTCCACCAGAAATCAATTACAGACCAATATCCCTGATGAATATGGATTCCAAAATCCTCAACAAAATCCTAGCTAATAGAATCCAACAATCCATTAAAAGGACCATCCACCACGACCAAGTGGGATTTATCCCCAGAATGCAAAGGTGGTTCAACATTCACAAATCTATCAATGTGATAGAACACATTAATAAGAGGAGAGAGAATGATATGGTCCTCTCAATTGATGCAGAAAAAGCATTTGACAAAATACAGCCTCCTTTCCTGCTTAAAACTCTTCAGAGTATAGGGATAAAGGGAATATTCCTCAAGTTCATAAAATCCATCTATGGAAAAATCCACAGCAAATATCCTCCTCAATGGGGAAAAACTGAGAGCCTTTCCCTTAAGATCAGGAACACGACAAGGATGCCCACTCTCGCCACTATTGTTCAACATAGTACTAGAAGTCCTAGCAACAGCAATCAGACAACAAAAAGAAATAAAATGTATTCAAATTGGCAAAGAAGAAGTCAAACTCTTTGCAGATGACATGATACTTTGTGTGGAAAATCCAAAAGATTCTACCCCCAAATTACTAGAACTCATACAGCAATTCAGAAATGTGGTAGGATACAAAATCAATGCACAGAAATCAGTTGCTTTCTTATACAACAACAATGCAACTGTAGAAAGAGAAATTAGAGAAATGATTCCATTTACAATAACACCAAAAAACATAAGATAATTCAGAATAAACCTAACCAAAGAGGTAAAGGATCTATACTCTAGGAACTACAGAACACTCATGAAAGAAATTGAGGAAGACACAAAAAGATGGAAAAACATTCCATGC
Organism: Mirounga leonina; assembly: GCF_011800145.1. Classification (NCBI taxonomy): domain Eukaryota; kingdom Metazoa; phylum Chordata; class Mammalia; order Carnivora; family Phocidae; genus Mirounga; species Mirounga leonina. The sequence goes on along the minus strand of NW_023270377.1, from coordinate 71,956,059 downwards.
TCATGGATTGGAAGAATAAACATTGTTAAAATGTCTATGCTACCCAGAGCAATCTATACATTCAATGCCATCCCGATCAAAATTCCAATGACATTTTTCAAAGTGCTGGAAGAAACAATCCTAAAATTTGTATGGAATCAGAAAAGACCCCAAATTGCCAAGGAAATGTTGAAAATGAAAAACAAAGCTGGGGGTATCACGTTGCCCAATTTCAAGCTATATTACACAGCAGTGATCACCAAGATAGAGCATGGTACTGGCACAAAAACAGACATATAGATCAATGGAACAGAATAGACAGCCCAGATATGGACCCTCAACTCTATGGTCAAATAATCTTCAACAAAGCAGGAAAAAATATGCAATGGAGAAAAGACCGTCTCTTCAATAAATGGTGCTGGGAAAATTGGACAGCTATATACAGAAGAATGAAACTTGACCATTCTCTAACATCATACACAAAGATAAACTCAAAATGGATGAAAGACCTCAATGTGAGACAGGAATCCATCAAAATCCTGGAGGAGAACATAGGCAGTAACCTTTTTAACATAGGCCACAGCAACTTCTTTCAAGATTCATCTCCACAGGTTAGTGGAAAAAAAAGTAAAAATGAACTTCTGGGACTTCATTAAGATAAAAAGCTTCTGCACAGCAAAGGAAACAGTGAACCAAACAGAGAGGCAACCCACAGAATGGGAGAAGATGTTTGCAAATGACACTACAGATAAAGGGCTGGTATCCAAGATCTAAGAGACACATGAAAAAATGTTCATCATCATTAGCCATCAGGGAAATTCAAATCAAAACCACATTGAGATACCACCTTACACCAGTTAGAATAGCAAAAATGGACAAGGCAAGAAACAACAAATGTGGAGAGGTTGGGGAGAAAGGGGAACCCTCTTACACTGTTTGTGCAAATTCAAGTTGGTACAGCCACTTTGGAAAACAGTGTGGAGGTGCCTCAAAAAATTAAAAATAGAGCTACCCTATGACCCAGCAATTGCACTACTGGGTATTTACCCAAAAGACACAGATGTAGCAAAAAGAAGGGCCATATGCACCCCAATGTTCATAGCAGCAATGTCCGCAATAGCTAAACTGCGGAAAGAGCCAAGATACCCTTCAACAGATGAATGGATAAAGATGTGGTCCATATAGACAATGGAATATTACTCAGCCATCAGAAAGGATGAATACCCAACTTTTACATCAACCTGGATGGGACTGGAGGAGATTATGCTAAGTGAAATAAGTCAAGCAGAGAAAGTCAATTATCAGATGTTTTCATTTATTTGTGGAACATAAGGAATAGCATGGAGGACATCAGGAGAAGGAAAGGAAAAGTGAAGGGGGGGAAACTGGAGGGAGACATGAACCATGAGAAACTATGGACTCTGAGAAACAAACTGAGGGTGTTGGCACGGGGGGGGGGGGGCGCGAGATGGGTTAGCCTGGTGATGGGTATTAAGGAGGGCATGTACTGCATGGAGCATTGGATGTTATACGAAAACAATGAATTGTGGATCACTACATCAAAAACAAATGATGTATGGTGACTAACATAATAAAATTTAAAAAATAAATAAAATGAAATTATCACACTTAAGGGCAGTGCAGAAATAACTTGAATATATATGGAAAGATTTGCCACATTCCTAGATAGGAATTCTGAAAACTATAGAGATGGTAATTCTACCCACTGTCTTCTATAAGTTAAATGCAATCTTAATCAAAACCACAAATTTTTTTCTGGAAGTTGACAAATTTACTAAAAAAAAAAAAAAAAAAGGAGGTTAGAACTTTCAGTCCTCCCCTTCCTCCCACCCCCAAGGAAGGGAGAGGGGCTGGAGGTCAAATCAGCTAATAGCCATTGACTGAGTCAATCATGACTATGCAATGAAGCCTCCATAAGAATCCAAAAGGACTGGGTTCAGTGAGCTGCTCTTTACTTCCAACATGAAGTAAGAGGAGAATGAGGCAGGTGGGGAGGGCATGGAAGCTTTACACTCCATCCATGTATCTTGTGCTAGGTATCCTTTTTTTTTTTTTTTTTTTTTAATGTTATGTTAGTCACCATACGGTACATCATTAGTTTTTTTTGTTTTGGGGGGTTTTTTTGTTTGTTTGTTTTTGGTTTCATTTATTGCCAATATCTTTTTTTTTTATTTTTTATTGTTAATCACCATATATTACATCATTAGTTTTTGATGTAGTGTTCCATCATTCATTGCACTAGATATCTTTTCATCTGGCTGGCAATTCATATCCTTTTATCCTATCCTTTAATAAAGTGGTAAACATAAGTTCTTCCCTTAGTTCTGTGAGCCACTCTAGCAAATTAAAAGAACCCAAGGAGGAGATGCCAGAACCCTCTGACTTATAGTCAGTCAGAAGTATAGGTAACAACCTGGACTTGGTGTCTGAAGTCTGAGGAGGAAGTCTGGAAACTCCAACCTGTAGTCAGTATGTCAGAAACACAGGAAATAACTGGAAGCTTGCAACTGGCATCTGATGTTTGGGGTGAAGGACAGTTTTGTAAGGGACAGCAATGATATGTGCTGTGGAATCTGATACTATCTCTGGGTAGGTAGTATCAGAATTGGGTTGAATCCTCAAACACCCTGCTGGTACTTGAGAATTGCTTGGTGGTGTTTGTGTGAAGGGATCCCCTCCCCCTTACTGGAATTGGGCCCAGGATCCCAAAAAGAGTTATTAGAGGAGTTGGTGTCAGTGAAGTGGGATTTGTTAGAAGAGGCCTGGCTCACAGAAACAGGTGGCTTTTTGAAGAAAAAAGACAGAAGGACGGGGATAAGAAACCTTTGATTCCGGATGACCATGTGGTCCCTCATGGTCTGGAATTGCAGCTGTACTACAATCAGTTACTAAAGGTAAATTACCATTCCATTGGTAAATGGAATTTAGAAGTGGATCCAACTCTTGGGGAGTCGATTCACTTGATGTATAAGGAAATGCAACCTAATAAGAAAAAGACAAAATATTCTTCCCCATGATTGTTGTTATCTATAATTAACCTAAATGGAAGAATGCTGGGTCAGACCTTGATGCTAAACCAAGTTCATATTTCAGTGAGTCTGAGCTTAGGTCATTTGGATCAAAGCCACCTAAAAATGAAAAATTGTACAGGGGCAACCAAAAGTACATCAAGACCTTTTGTCAACAAGAAGATATTTGATGTGGAGGAAGGGCAAAACCAAGAAACTATTGAAACCAGAATGTTTAGTGTGAAGGAGTGGTTTCATTTTATAGATTGGTATCATCAGCTTCCGGAGAAACCTTTATTGAAATGAATTGTGAGAGCAACGAATTTGGGGGCTGTGTCTTTTGTTTTGAATGCTGCCAAGTACAAGAACATATTTAGGTTGATACAGGACCCATAGCTCACTATGGAGCAGTCACAGATGACTGTATGTGATCCAGACACAGAAGAGGTTGTTCTGGAGGGAACAGCCAGCCAGTTAAGTGGCTGTTCAACAGTTAAGCCACTGTTAAGTGTGTTCATCCTGAGAAGAGGGGCTGCTCAACTCTCCCAGTAAATACCAAATGGAACACCCCAGATGAAGGAGTTTTGTTTCATATGCTAGCCATGTGGGATTTGGCTTTATGATGACTGGGATATTCACCTGTTGGTTATATCTGTTACCAAGGTTATGGTAAATGGTGTGATTAAGGAGGCCCATGTTGCATGTCACTTTTCTGCTACAAAACTGTAAACTGTTTGAGTGGTATCACATTTGCTATCTCCACTTCCCTGTATGGTTTTTACTGCTATCACAAACCTCATAAACATTAACGTAAGAAAATTGGTGGGAGCAGGGGTGGACTAAGGCGGAGAGTTAAGGGGCTGGAGCTAGCAAGGTGAAAGTCTTCAGATGGTTATTGAAAAATAGGATGAGTAAAACAGACATTGATGGAGTTAAAATAATGGCATTGATGGAACACTAATAGGGACTGAATAGAAAGCGGAACCCTCTGCGGTTCCCCCAACATTAAAGGGCCACAAAAGAGTCTGCTATATTATCCACTGTTTGGAGGAATTGAAAAGGCCAGAAGGCAAAGATTACAATGAGATACCTCACCAGCAACCTCTTGGGACAGTGTTTGGGCAGGCTAATCAAGTTAAAGGTTGACAAAAGGGCCAGAGTCCCTTGGCTCAACCCCTCAATGGGAACACAAAGTCTTCACAAATGAGTAGATAAAATGGCCAAGGGGTTGGGGGGGTGGGGGATGGAGAAGAAAAAAAGTTTCCAGGACTCCTTGATAAGGGAATTCCATGGACCGTTGTACCAAAACCCATCGATGAAGTTCTGACATGATCTACAATTAGATTAAGACAAATTAAAAATATAATGGTTGCTACGATTATGGAGTTGGAATGTTTAAGCAAATATTACATAAATATCTCCCCTACCTGAATGGTTAATTGGAAAAAGTATTATGTCTGGCCAGCAAACCCTTCCCTACATAGTATTGTAAAACCAAGTCTTGGAGGTGAAGTCTTAATAGAGGCTATAGTTAGGAATGTAAGAGTTGATGGACTTAAGTTAAAAGCTTATAGAATTTGTATCTTTTGAAAAGGCTCTATGTGAAATGGTTGTGTCTCTTACCAGATTGTATTATGGGGATAGACATTGTATTTCATTGGGAAAACTTTCTCCTACCAAGTATTGTAAAAACAGAAGGCATGTAAATCTACCCTTCAAGCAATATTAATTGAACATACTAACTGGGAACCAATAAGACTGCCTGAGCTCATACAGTGAAGAGTAGAAGCTGGAACACTGGGTGGGAACAAATCTATGTCCTAGCCCTATGTGGAACCCTGACTGGAGCTTATGACAGTGACCTGTGAGTGCCTCTCAACAGTGGCTATTGGGACATTGGATGAGAGAATTTCCATTTGAGGAGCATTATCACTTTGCTATTGAACATCATTAAGCAAAGCTACCCTTATTACTTAAAGACATAAAATGGTCCTGAAACACAAAATACCCACAATATCTAAAATGGTGTTAATGGAACACCCAACGAGGGTGGCAGTGCCCAGAAGAGTTTCATAATATAGAAATGGTTTATATAAAACCATACTGCTTGGAGAATGCAAGAAGGAGATACCCAAAAGCAAGGAGCCTCTTTTTCTCTAGGACCAGTTTTGAAGCCCCCTGAGAAGCTGTCAGAACAGACTGCCACATGAACAGAACCCTATGAACAGCTCTCCACTGAACAACAAGGAGCTGCTTGGTTTATGGATGGTAGTTCCAAGGTGAATGGACAACATTCTATTTGGAAGGCCACCACTGTAACCGAAGAAGATGAAAACAAGCTTAGTGGGCCAAACTGCATGCTGTTTTTCTAGCAGTTATTGGAGAATTGAACTGTGGTAAAAGCCCCTACATTTGGATTTTTACTGGCTTATGGGATGTGGCCAATGGCTTGGCCATATGGTCAGATGGATGTGCAGTGGAAAACTGGACTGTTAAGAGGATGCCCCTTTGGGGCATGGCCCTGAAGAAAACACTCTGTGGAACCTAGGGGGCATTTAAAGAATATGTTGATACCCATTAAAACCTCTTCTGGGTTTGGAAGGTGAATAGAACAAACAAATAGATATCCCTGGAGGCCTCCTTGAGATGACCATCTGGGTCCATGAAATGAATAGACATGGAGATACTACAGCAATGCAGAAATGGATTAATTGTGGGCATATTCCTCTTGTACCCCCTGAGGAATAAAATGCCAGTAAGAACTTTTTTTTTTTTTTTAAGATTTTATTTATTTGATGGAGAGAGGGAGAGGGAGAAGCAGGCTCTCCACTGAGCAGGGAGCCCTATGCGAGGCTTGATCCCAGGACCCTGGGATCATGACCTGAGCAGAAGGCAGACTTTTTTTTTTTTTTTAAGATTTTATTTATTTATTTGATAGAGATAGCAAGAGAGGGGACACAAGCATGGGGTAGCTGGAGAGGGAGAAGCAGGCTCTCAGCTGAGCAGGGATCCTAATGCAGGGCTCGATCCCAGGACACTGGGATCCTGATCTGAGCCGAAGGCAGATGCTTAATGACTGAGCCACCCAGGTGCCTCCAGAAGGCAGACTCTTAACCAACTGAGCCACCCAGGTGCCCTCAGTAAGAACTTTATATCTGCTAGTCAGTGAAGCAGAGATTGCAAATGGCAATGTGGCAGATTCCCTGGTGGGAAGGCCCTGAACATAGCTGGTGAGTCAAATTGAGGCTGGTAGCCTTCAGAGGGCTACATGAGTCCTGATAGGAATAGACACTGGTCTTTGCTCACTCCATGGTAGATGCAAATGCTCAGAGTATTTGAAAGAAACATATGAGACTCCTGACTCCGGGAAACTAAGTGTTGCAGAAAGGGAGGGGGGGATGGGGAACTTGGTGATGGGCATTAATGAGGCACGTGACGTGATGAGCACTGGGTATTACACACAACTAATGAGTCATTGAACATTATATAAAAAAACTAACGATGTACTATACATTGGCTAATTGAATTTAAATTTAAAAATTACAAAAGGGAAAAAAAAGAGAACAATAGATAATTGTACCAGTTTGGACAGTGGACCATTATTTCTTCAGACCATGGAACTCCCTTCATAGCCTGTGATGTCCAGCAATGGGAAGAGAGTTATCCTCCTCAGAGTAATAGTTTTATAGAGAAATGGATAGGGCAATTAAAATACTGGTCTTCTAAAATGGAGGGGAAGGCCTGAAGGGCTGGTTTGTGTGCCTTCATGAGTGTGCGATCACACTCAACAGAAACATGAGTGGGCTTAAAGGAGTGTCCCACTGGATAATTTCTTTTTTCTGGTGGATCTGCAGAAATGGCTACGGTGTAGGTGCTGGTATTCTTCCTTCCCCACATCACCTCAACTTCTTTTCCCCTACCTACTTGACGCAGTGGTCATAAGACCAGGACTGCAAATACAGGGGCTGTAAACAGGGATAATTCCTAAGCAAGAAACTGTAACTAAACTTTGTAACTTTTATGTCAGAATTCCTAAGGGCCTGAGGGGGCAGGATGTGCCTTCACCCAACCTGGCAAAATTGGGATTAACAGTGAATGTGGTTATATTACCAGATAATACACTGGTTCTATATTTGTGTAACCTTACTCTGTGGAATAGGAGTGGACTGAGGGGGCAGCACTTCCTAGACTAGTATTGCTCCTTGCAATCCAGACCAGCATGGTGGCCAACCTAATGTCCCTTCCAAAGATGGGAAATTGGGGATATAAATGGAAAGAAAGAAAAATAGTAGCTGAGGCTAATGGAATGAAAATATGGGTTCCAATATTGCATTAACACCTGAAGAAGGCTTGAAGCAAGAGAGGATCTTGTCTTTTAGATGGCTACTCCCTTTCAGGCATCCGGTATAATTAAGCTATTGCTGAGACCATTCAAGCTTTTGGAACCTGACAAGATCAAATTTCCTGCAAACCTGAGGGGCCTCACCCTGGGATAACTTTTCATATGATACAATACTGGCCTGGATAGTTAATAGTGACTCAGTGAGATTTTAGTCATGTGCTAATATTTAATTTTATGACTGTATTCCTGTAAAAGATCTGTGTTTGAAGACCAGGGGTTGGACTGTGATGTAAAAATGTATAAGAAAATCATGTTTGGTTTTTCCAATGACCAAAATATATTTCTCAGAAATATTTTGTTTTCATCTACAAATCCTAAAAACATTTCAGAACCATTTAGGTGATAGGTGTCTTAATATTAATGAAGGTAGCTTTTGGACCACACTTAGAGTAGGAGCTGACTGCCAGGAGAACCAGTCACATAATTAGAAGACTGGGACTTTCAGCCCTTCCTCCTGACCCCCAGGAAAGGGAGAGGGGCTGGAGGTAGAATCAACCAACAGTACTTGACTGAGTCAATCAAGACTATGCAATGAAGCCGCCTTTAAAAACCCAAAGCTCAGAGAGCTTTTTGGGTTGGCAAACACACTGGAGGTACAGGAAGAGTAAGAAAAACGGAGAGGGCATGGAAGCTTCATGCCATTTCCTCATACCTTGCCCTATGCATCTCTTCATCTGGCTGGTGAGTCATATACTTCATCATATCCTTTAGTAAGCATGTGTTTCCTTGAGTTCTCTGAGCCACTATAACAAAAGAACTTGAGGAGGAAGTCTTGAGAATCTCTGATCTAAGCACAGGTTACAACTTGGAGCCTGTGACTGATGTCTAAAGTAAGGGATGGGACACAGTTATGTAGCACTGAGTCCTTAGCCTGTGGAATCTGTTGTGGTCTTCGGGCAAATAGTGTCAGAATTTGGTTGATATTCTCAGACACTTTGCTGGTGTCCGAGAATTGCTTGGTGTGAGTGAGGGCACCCCTTCTCCCCCACACTGGAATTGGGTCTGGTAATTCTAAGAGAGGTGATATCAGGAATATTTTCTTGTTCCTGATCTTAGAGGAGAGCTTTCAGGTTTTCACCATTGAGTAAACTGTTAGCTGTGGGCTTGTCATAAATGGCTGTTATTATGTTGAGTTATGTTCCTTCTATATCTGCTTTGTTGAGCATGTTTATCATTAATGGATGTTGAATTTTCCAATGCTTTTTCTGTATCTATTGAGATGATATGATTTTTCTTTTATTTTGCTAATGTAGTATACCACATTGATTAATTATAGTTATTGAGTCATCCTTACACCCATGGAATAAATCCCATGTTATGGTAGCTTATATACCTTTTAATATATTGTTGAATTCTGCATACTAATACTTTGAGGATTTTTATATATATCTTTATCAAGGATATTGGCATATAATTTTCTTCTTGGACTGGTTTGTCTGTTTTAGTGTCAGGATAATGTTGTCCTCCTAGAGTCAAATTTAAAGTGTTTATTCCTTGTAATTTGGGGGAAAAGCTTGAGAATAATAGGTATTAATTTTTTCTTAAATGTTTGGTATAATTCACTGGTGAAGCCACCTTGTTCTGGACTTAGTTTGGGAGGATTTTTCTTATTGAGTCAATTTCGCTAGTAATTAGTCTGTTCAGATTTCCAAAACTTTTCTCCTGATTCACTCCTGGAAGATTGTGTGTTTCTAAGAATTTATCCATTTATTGTAGGTTGTCCAATTTGTGGCATATAATTATTCATAGTAGTCTCTTATAATCGTTTGTATTTCTCTGGTGTTGGTTGTAATTTCTTTCATTTATGATTTTGAGGCCTCTTTTTCTTGATGAGTCTGGTAAAGTCTTATCCATTTCCTTTCTCTTCAGTGAACCAGCCCTTAGTTTCATTGATTTTTTTTCCATTTTTTTTAATTATTATTATGTTATGTTAATCACCATACATTACATCATTAGTTTTTGATGTAGTCTTCCATGATTCATTGTTTGCATATAACACCCAGAGCTCCATGCAGAACGTGCCCTCTTTAATACCCATCACCAGGCTAACCCATCCTCCCACCGCCTTCCCCTCTAGAACCCTGTTTGTTTTTCAGAGTCCATCGTCTTTCATGGTTCATCTCCCCCTCCGATTTCACCCCCTTCATTCTTCCCCTCCTGCTATCTTCTTTTTTAATATCTTTTTCGTTCATTTCCCCTCTGATCTTTATTTCATTGGAAAACCACTGAAATGAAGTTTGTCCCAGTGGTTGCTCAGTTGCATGTTGTTTAGCCTGAATCTGTTTTTTTTTTCCTTGTAATTTATTTCTAGTTTCAAACTGTTATCATTAGAAAATAATGCTTGATATGCTTTCAATTTTCTTAAATTTATTGAGACTTGTTTTGTGGCCTAACATGTGATTCATCCTGAAGAATGTTCCATGTGCACTTAAATAACGTGTATTCTGCTGTTTTGGATGGAATGTTCTATATATATCTGCCAAGTTCATCCAGTCTAATGTTTAAGGCCTACTGATTTCCCAACCCCCATCCCCCACCCCCACCCCCGGCTCTCTGGATGGTCTATCCATTGAAGTAAGTAGGGGTTATAATCCCCTTCTATTGTATTGTCAATTTCTCCTTTATATTGGTTATCATTTGCCTTATATATTTAGGTGCTCCTTTGTTGGGTATACACTATCTATTATTGCTATATCTTGTTGGATTAATCCCTTTATCATTATGTAATGCCCCTCTTTGTCTCTTGTTATGGTCTTTGTTTTAACATCTTTTTTTTTTTTTTTTAATCCAAGTACTGCACTTTAGCTTTCTTATTTCCATTTGCATGGAACATTTTATCCCGTCCCTTTACTTTCAGTCTATATGTGGTTTTAGGCCAACAGTGAGTCTCTGGTAGGCAGCATATAGATGGGTGTTAGTTTTTTATCCATCCAGTCACCCTGTATCTTTTGATTGGAGCATTTAGACAATTTACATTCAAAGTAATTGATAGGCATGTACTTATTGCCATTTTGTTAATTGCTTTCTGATTGTTTTTTGTAGTTCTTCCCTGTTCCTTTCTTTGCTCTCTTCCCTTGTGATTCAACAACTTTCTTTGTGTCATGTTTGGATTCCTTTGTTCTTTTTGCAGATCTATTATACATTTTTCATTTGTAGTTATCATGAGGTTTATACATATAACGTCCTAGGGATATAGCACTCTTAAGTTGATGGCCACTTAAGTTTAACACCTTCTAAGAGCACTGTTTTACTTCACACACACACATTTTGTGTATTTTATGTCCTATTTTGCATCTTTTTTGTGTCTGTATCCCTCAGCTATTTATTGTAGACATAATTTTACTACTCTTAACTTTTATACTAGCTTTATAAGTGGCTGATACACTACTTCAGTATATATTCTTTTGCCAGTGAAATTTTCTTTAATAATAATCTTCTAATTATGGCCCTTTATTCCCAATTAAAGAAGTCCATTTAACATTTGTGAGATCAGTTTAGTTGTGATGAGTTCCTTTAACTTTTTTCTGGGGAAACTGTCTCTCCTTTAATTTTGAATGATAACCTTACTGGGTAGAGTATTCTTGATTATAAGGTTTCTTTTCCTTTTAACACTTTGCAGGCCAGAGAGATGGCATGATATATTCAAATTTTCTGCTGAAAAATCAGCTGTTAGCCTTATCAGTGTTCTTTTTTTTTTTTTTTAGCCTTATAGGTGTTCTATTGTATGTATCTAGCTGCTTTTCTCTTGTTGTTTTAAAATTCTAATTATTTTTAATCCTTGACATTTTAATTATTATGTATCTTAGTGTATACTTTGGGTTTATCTTGTTTGGGTCTCTCTGTGCTTCCTGGACCCAGATGTCTATTTTCTTCCCCAAGTGAGGGAAGTTCTCAGCTGTTTCTTCAAATGTATTTTCTTCCCCTTCACTCTTTTCCTTCTAGGACCCCTATAAGGTAGATATTAGTTTGTTTATTGTTCCAGAGTTCCCTTAAACTTTCCTCATTTTTAAAATCCTTCCTTTCGCTGTTCAACTTGGATGATTTCTACTACCCTGTCTTCCAGATCCCTGATCACCTAGGGTTCCCTAGTGAGTGAGTTTTGCATGTGCCCTTTAAGAGTCATTCTGTTTCCTCTGTCCTCCAGCTTTCCTGGAGTTAAGCCTCACTGATTTTTCAAAGTCAGACATGGGAGCTAATTTCAGTACATGTCCCCAGGGCAGGGAATGCCCAACGTGGAGTTTAAACTTCTTGCTCCTCAGGAAGAACCTCTTGCCTATGATATCCCTCCCACTTGTGGGTCACTACATTGGGGGTGTGAGTCCAAACTACACCCTGCTAGCATTCTCAATGTGGCTTTTTATTCATATCTTTACCTGTGGAATAGCTGTTATGCTAGTCTCCAGGTCATTCTCAGAGGGGCTCTCTATGTACAGTTGACCTTTTGAATAACATGGGTTTGAACTGCATAGGTTCACTTATAAGATTTTTTTCAATAAATACAGTACTTATAAATATATTTTTTCTTATTTTCTTAGTAACATTTCTTTAGCTTACTTTATTGTAAGAATATAGTATAAATATGTATACAAAATGTATTAATCAACTGTCATCGGTAAGGCTTCTGGTCAATAGTAGGCTATTAGTAAAATTTGGGGGGAGTCAAAAGTTATACACAGATTTTTGACTACATGGTGGGTTATGGTACCCATAACCCCCATGATGTTCAGTGGTCAACTATAGTTGCAGCCTTGGTGTGTCTGTGGAAGGTGGTTGGCTCAGGATTCTCCTATTCTGTCATCTTTATCTAGACCTGAAATTGATTGATTTTGTAATGATAAGCCAAACTTGCACTCCTGGAATGTACTCCACTTTTGATATATGACTGGATTCAAAATACATATTGCTGGATTAATTTAGTATTTTCTTCTCCCCTCTATTTTATTTAGATATTATTGACCTATAACAGTATATGAGATAATTATTTGATACATGTATGTATCATGAAATGATTACCACAATAAATGTAGTTAACATCCATCACCTCCTATTCTTACAGATTTTTTCTCTTGTGTTGAGAATTTTCAAGATCTACTTTTAGTAACTATCAAATATACAATATAGTATTAACTGTAGTGATCATGCTGTATGTTATATTCCTAGAACTTAGTAATTGGTTGTACCTTTTTAGCACCTTCACCCAACTTCTCCACCCTCACCTATGACAAACACAAATTTAAAATCTGTTTCTATGAGTTTACTTATATTTAATTTCATATATAAGTGAGATCATATAGAAGTATCTGTTATTCTTTGACATATTTCACTTAACACAATGCCCTCAAGGTCCATTCATGTTGTCTTAAGTGGCAAGATTCCTTTTTTTTTAACAGCTGAATACTATTCCTGTGTGTGTGTGTGTTACTGTTTTTTAGCATTTTGATTCTGCCACACCTTGGTGTGATTTCTTTTTATTGGATTTTGTGTTTATTTGGTTTCTTATGTTTTGTAGGATTTCACTCATCAACTTGGATCTGTGTGTAGGGAGCATTCATCATATTTGGTAAATTTTTAGACCTCATTCCTTCAAGTACTTCCTTCTTTCCCCTCACTTTCTGGAACTTGAACTACATATATATTAGACCTCTTGATGTCGTCCCCAAATAACTGAAACACTCTTCATATTTTTTTTCCTTTTTAACTTTTGTTAATTTTTATTGCTATGTCTTCCAAGTTTAATGACTTTCTATTCTTTCAAGATTGTATTTAAATTCAAGTTAGTTAATTTATAGTGTAGTATTAGTTTCAAGGGTAGAATTTAGTGATTCAACACTAGCATATAACACCCTGTGCTCATTACAATTTATTGACCTTTTGATCTTTTCCCCCAACAGTGCACAAGGGTTCTCTTTTCTCCACATCATTACCAACACTTATATCTTGTCTTTTCAATGACAGCCATCCTGACAAATGTGAGGGGCTATCTCACTGTGGTTTTTTTTTTTTTTTTTAATTTTTTTAATTTTTTTTTATTTCACTGTGGTTTTGATTTGTATTTCTCATGATGAATTATGTTGAGCACCTTTTCATGGATCACTGAGCCATTTGTCTTTGTAAAATGTCTATTCAGTTCCTCTGACCATTCTTTAATCATTTTTTTCTATTGAGCTTTAGGTTTCTTGAATATTTTGGATATTAACCCCTTAACAAGTATGTGATTTACAAATACTTTTTCCAATTAGGTAGAGTGCCTTTTCATTTTATTGATAGTTTCCTTTGCTGTGCAGTGACTTTTTAGTTTGAAGTAGTCTCATTTGTTTATTTTTGCTTTTGGTGTCAAATCTAAAAAAATCATTGTCAAGGCCCACACCAAGAAACTTACTGCCTGTGTTTTCTTCTAGGAGTTTTATTGTTTCATTCTTACACGCAAGTCTTGAATCCATTTTGAGTTGATTTTTGTGTATAGTGTAAAATAAGGGTCCAGTCTCTCTTTTGCATGAGGCTAACCAGTTTTGCCAACATCATTTATTGAAGAGACTACCTTTCCCAATTGTATATTCTTGGAATCTTTGTTGTAAATTAATTGAATATCGATGCATGGGTTTATTTCTGGATTCTCTACTGTGTTCCATTGCTCTGTGTCTGTTTTTATGCTAAGAATACAGTTCTAATTACTATAGCTTTGTAATACAGTTTGAAATCAAGAAGTATAATGCCTCCAGCTTTTTTCTTTTACAAGACATCTTTGGCTATTCAGGATCTTCTATAGTTCAGTACAAATTTTAAAATTCTTTGTTCTATTTCTGTGAGAAATGCCATTGATATTCTGATGGGATTGTGTTAAAACTGTAGATTGCTTTGTGCAGTATGGACACTTTAATAATGTTCTTTCAATCCATGGATTTGTCTCCTTTGTTAAATTTATTCTTAAGTATTCTTTGATGTAATTGTAAATGGGATTGTTTCCTTAATTTCTGATAGTTTCATTGTGAGTGTATAAAACTGTAACTTATTTTTTTGTACATTGATTTTTTTTTTTTTAAGATTTTATTTATTTATTTGACAGAGCGAGACAGCGAGAGAGGGAACACAAGCAGGAGGAGTGGGAGAGGGAGAAGCAGGCTTTCTGCTGAGCAGGGAACCTGATGTGGGGCTTGATCCCAGGACCCTGGGATCATGACCTGAGCTGAAGGCAGACGCTTAACGACTGAGCCACCCAGGCGCCCCTACATTGATTTTTTTCTTTTTTTTTTGTATTCCTCATCTTAACTGAATTCATTGATTAGTTCTGTTTTGTGTTTGTGGAGTCTTTAAGGTTCCTTATATGTAATATCCTATCATTTGTAAATAGTGACCATTTTACTTCTTCCTCTCCAGTTTGGATGTCAGCCATAACCCAAACTTGCATTCCCAGATAGCACCCCACTTTTTACATATGGCTGGATTCAAATTCTATATTGTGAGATTTAATTGCTATTATCTTTTTAAGAATTCTTGCATCTATTTCCATGAGAAATTTTGGTCTATGTAGCTAATGTTTTTGATTATGGTATCAGAATAATTTAGCATCATAAACTATATGGACAGCCTTTATTTTTGAAAGAGTTTGCATAATAATTGGTATTATTTCTTTAAATATTTGATAAATTCACCAGTGATAACATATGGGCCTGAATTTTCTTCAGAGTAATGATTCAAAACCTACATTCACTTTATTTAATTCGTATAAGGTTGATTAAGTTTTATATTAAATCAGTTCATAATTTGTGTTTCAAGAAATTTGTTTACCTTGGTTGTCCAAATTGCTGGCATAAATGTGTTCATCTTTCTTATCCTTCGAATGTTTAGAGAATCTCTAGTGTTACTCCTTTTATGTTCCTGATACTGATAATTTGTGTCTTTTATGTTTCGATCTTTTGACCAGTTTTTATACATTTTATTGAGCTTTTAAAAAGACAGATTTTCACTTTTTTGTTCACTTTTAATTGTATATATTTCTGCTTTTATATTTCCTGTCTTTTTATTTTGGATTTAACTGCTTTTCTTATCCTAACTTCTCAAGGAAGCTTAGATCATTTGAGCTATTTTTCCTAATAAGCTTTTAATGCTATGAATTTTTCTCTATCCACTATTTTGCTGCATCTCACAAATCTTGATACTTTGTGTTCTCTTCAAAATATTTTCTAATTATCTTGTGATTTTTTTTTTCTTTGATCCATTGATTACTTCAGTGTCTCATTCCTAATTTGGGAAAGACTCTAATTTTCTTTTTAATTTGTGGATGGACAAACAAAAACCATAATTTATATTCCTTCAATTATTTTTGTATCTGCTGAGACTTCTTTTGTGACCCAGCATATAGTCTCTTTTGATGAATGTTTCATGTGCATTTCAAAGGAATGCATATTTTGCTGATGAGTGAAGAGTTCTATATGAGAAAGTTGAGTCAAGTTTCTTGATTAAAATTATTTAAATCATGTAAATCTCCACTTATTTTTGCAATTACTAAGGATATTGAGCTCTCCAACTGTAATCATAAATTTGTGATGTTAGAGTTTTTCAACCTCTGTTATTAGGTCCATACATATAAATATTTTCCTTTTTTAAATATTTTTTATCTTGATAAATTGATCTCCCGTTCCTCTTTAACTTTGGATACAGTCCTCCTGATCACTTTGATATTGATAATACTACACCAGATATCTTCTAATTGGGATTTGGATAATTTCTAGCTTTTATTTTTATTTAATCTGATTTTTATATTTAAAGTGGGTTTCTTATAAGCAGCACAGAATTGGGTAATAAAGATTAGAACAGCAATCAATGATATAGAAATAAAAAAATAGATTAACAAAACTAGGAGCAGTTCTTTGAAAGAATTACTAAGATTGATAAACCCCTAGCCAGACTTACCAAAAAGAAAAGAAAAAGGACCCAAATAAATAAAATCATGAATGAGACAGGAGAGATCACAACCAATACCACAGAAATACAATCATAAGAGAATATTATGAGCAATTATATGCCAACAAATTAGGCAATCTGGAAGAAGTGGATAAATTCCTAGAAACATATAAATTACAAAGAAGAAGAAGAAAGAGAAAACTGAACAGACCCATAACCAGCAAAGAAATTGAATCAGTATTTAAAAATCTCCCAACAAATGAGAGTCCAGAGCTGGATGGCTTCTCAGGGGAATTCTACCAAACATTTAAAGAAGAATTAATACATATTCTTCTGAAGCTGTTCCAAAAAATAGAAATGGACTAAAACTTCCAAACTCATTCTATGAGGCCACCATTACCTTGATCCCAAAATCAGACAAAGACCCCACTAAAAAGGAGAATTACCAATATCCCTGATGAACATAGATGCAAAAAAATTCTCAGTAAGGTACTAGCTAATCAAATCCAACAGTACATTAAAAGGATTATTTACTACGACGAAGTGGGATTTATTCCTGCGGTGCAGGGGTGGTTCAACATCCACAAATCAATCAATGTGATATACCACATGAATAAAAGAAAGGACAAGAACCATATAGTTCTCTCAATGGATGCAGAAAAAGCATTTGACAAAATACAGCGTCCTTTCCTGGTAAAAATCCCCCACCATGTAGGGACAGAGAGAACATGTCTAAATGTCATAAAAGCCACTTATGAAAGACCCACAGCAAATATCATCCTCAATGGGGAAAAACTGAGAGCTTTCCCCCTAAGGTTAGGAACATGACAGGGATGTCCACTCTCACCACTGTTGTTCAACATAGTACTAGAAGTCCTGACCTCAGCAATCAGATAACAAAAAGAAAGAAAATCAGAAAAGAATACCCAATGGAAAAAAGAGAGTCTCTTCAACAAATGGTGTTGGGAAAACTGGGCAGCCACATGCAGAAGAATAAAATTGGACCACTTTCTTACACCACACACAAATATAAATTCAAAATGGATGAAAGACCTAACGTGAGACAGGAATCCATCACAATCCTAGAGGAGAAAACAGGCAGCAACCTCTGCAACCTTGGCCCTAGCAACTTCTTACCAGACATGTCTCCAAACGCAAGGGAAACAAAGCAAAAATAAACTATTGGGACTTCATCAGAATAAAAAGCTTTTGCACAGCAAAGGAAACAATCAATAAAACTAAAAGGCAGCCTACAGAATGGCAGAAGATATTCGCAAATGACCTATCAGATAAAGGGCTAGTATCCAAAATCTATAAAGAACTTATCAAACTCAACCCCCCCCAAGAAACCCCCAAAACTTCCAGTCAAGAAATGGGCAGAAGACATGAACAGACATTTCTCCAAAGGAGACCTACAAATGGATGGAACTAGAGGGTATTACATTAAGCAAAATAAGTCAGTCAGAAAAAAACAAATACTATATGATTTCACTCAGATATGGAATTTAAGAAACAAAATAGATGAACGTATGGGAAGGGAAGGAAAAATAAAATGAGAACATAGAGGGAGGCAAACCATGAGTCTCTTAACTATAGGAAACAAATTGAGGGTACCTGGTAGGGAGGTGGAAGGGGGGCTGGGGTAATTGGGTGATGCACTAAGGAAGGCAATTTATGTAATTAGCACTGGGTGTTATATGCAACTGAAGAATCACTAAATTCTACCCCTGAAATGAATAATACACTATATGTTAACTAAATTGAATTTAAATAAAGTACTAAAAAATATTTCCTGAATTATTAAAAAAAAAACTTTGGTTTTTATTCTTAAAAAGCTTTATTCACTTCATTTTTGAAGGACATTTTCACTGGCTATCTGATTTTAGATTAACATAAATTTTCTTTCAACACTTCGAAAGTGTCATTCCAATGACTTCCAACTTGCATGGCTTTTAATGAAAAGTTTGCAAGTTGTTCCTCTGTACATATTGTGGGCTTTCTTAAAATCCACATTACTATATTTTTCACTGATTTTTAGCAATTTGACTCTGCCACACCTTGGTGTGATTTTTCTTAGTTTTTACTGAGTTTTGTGTTTCTTTGGTTTCTTATGTTTTGTAGGATTTCACTCATCTCCTTGGATCTGTGTATAGAGAGCATTCATCAATATTTGGTAAATTTTTAGACCTCATTCCTTCAGATATTTTCTTCTTTCCCCTCACTTTCTGGGACTTCAACTACACATATGTTAGACCCCTTGATGTTGTCCCCAAATAACTAAAGCACTCTTTTTTTATATTTTTTCCTTTTTCCCCTTGTTAATTTCTATTGCTATGTCTTCCAAGTTTCCTTTTTTTTTTTTTTTTTCAAGATTGTATTTAAATTCAAGTTAGTTAACATATAGTGTAGTATTAGTTTCAGGGATAGAATTTAATGATTCAACACTAGCATATAACACCCTGTGCTCATTACAAGTTTACTGATCTTTTAATCTTTTTTGTCTAATCTGCTGGTATCCTAGCAAGTAACATTTTCATTTTGTATATTGTCCTTTTCACCTCTAGTAGTTCAACTTGGTGGGTTCATATTTTAAGTCTATGACCATATGAACCATATTTAGCTGTTTTAGTATCTTTGCCTCCATTTCTGTCACCTAGATCTGCATTGTCTTTTGTTGTTTTTGTTTGGTTGGTTGTGTATTACATTTTCCTGCCTCTTTGTATGTGCAAAAATTTTATTGTATGCTAGATGTGCATTTTTATTGTTGAACAACCGGTTTTGTTAGATTTCTTTAAGGAGTTTTGGACTTGATCTGGAGAGTATTTAAATTATTTGTGAAAGAGTTTGAAAATTATAATTGGTGGAGGATTTTTGTTCATTTGAGTTTTGTTTGTTTTTTGTTTTGTTGTGTTTTTAGAATAGGCCTGTGAGAGACTTTATTCTAAGGTTAATTTAACCCTGCTACTAAGGCATAGCCCTTCTGAAGCCTCTACAGAATATTTTCTGTATTCAATAAGGATTCTTTACTCTGGCTGTTGTGAACAATTTCTATCCCAGTATGAGCTTGGGGAATTTTTAACTCTAAGGCTCTCCTATGATTATTTATTCCTTAGGGTAGATCATGAAGCTAGATGATAAAAACTTCTAAGCATGTGAAAATTGTTATTCAACCAGAGATTTGAGCATGCCCCCATAAATATTCTTAATGTTCTTTCTCTGTGGGACAGAGTAGTGGAGAAGAGGGAATTATGCAAATTCCAGCTGCATCGGTTTCTCCAATCTGCTCAACCTGGCAAGATTGCAAGGATTATTTGTTGCTGTTGTCCCCCATCTCTACTTCCTCTCTACCTCATTTTTAAGACTTACCTCATTTGACTTTCAGCACTTTACAGCAGAAAGCAGGTATCATTATAAAGCTTACCTCATTTGTCTCCCTTCTTCTGGGTATCACAGTCCAGTGTGTTGCTTCATGAAAATGTCTCATATATTTCATCCAGTTTTCTAATTATGGTAAGAAGGTAATACTGTACTTTCTTACTCAGGGTCACAAGTGGAAGTCTGAATTATGTTTTAAGTAAATTTTATTTAAATATTTAAAGCATTTAAAGACCAGGGTACCTGGCTGGCTCAGTTGGAAGAGCATGCAACTTGATCTCGGGGTCATGAGTTTGAGCCCCACATTGGGTGTAGAGATTACTTAAGTAAATTTTTTTAATTTAATAATTTTAAATCTATAATTTTAAGCTTATAACTCACTCATTTTAAGGTGTATTAGTTTCCTACTTTGTGCCATAATTATTGCAGATTTATTGGCTCAAAACAACACAAATGTATTATCTTACAGTTCTGTAAGTCAGAAGACCGAGACTGGTCTCATTGGGCAAGAAATAGCTTTTGGTAGGGTTGCAATCCTTCCTGGAAGATGTTTTCTTGTCTTTATAGCATCTAGTGTCTAGTGGCCCCCTTTCTCCATATTCAAAGCCAGCAGCATTGCGGCTGTTACACGTTTTTCCAGTCACATCTCCCTCTAACTCCTCTCTTTTTCCAACCTCTTCTACTTTTAAATACCTCTGTGATTACACTGGGTTCACCTGAATAATCCAGAACAATCTCCCTCTTTTAAGTTCAGGTGGTTAGTAACCTTAATTCCATCTATACCCTCAATTCCCTTTTCTATGTAACCTATTTATAGTTCTGGGGATTAGGAGAACATCCTTATAGTACTGTTAATCTACCTACAACAAAGGACAAATACACAATCCATCATAGCATCTTCCAATTTTGATACTGGATTTGGCTTAAGACCTAAACCTAAAAATGTAATTTCTTATATAACATTAAACCCTACTGTTTAGTCTTTTTTTTTTTATTATTTTTTTATTTTTTTTAAGATTTTTTTTTTTTTTTTTGACAGAGACACAGTGAGAGAGGGAACACAAGCAGGGGGAGTGGGAGAGGGAGAGAGAGAAGCAGGCTTCCCACTGAGCAGGGAGCCTGATGCGGGGCTCGATCCCAGGACACTGGGATCATGACCTGAGCTGAAGGCAGGCACTTAACGACTGAGCCACCCAAGCGCCCCCCGACTGTTTACAGTCTTAAGAATACCATTGGCAACAGGCTTTCAAAAGCATAAAGTTAATTTCCATTTATATATTTGTAAACTAGAATGTAAATGAGAAAAATTCTGATTTATAGATTTCTAAATAGTTTTTTCTTATAAGTCTTAACTTGCACAAGTATAAATAGATGTAGATATGGAGTTATTAAGGTACATCTCATTTATAGTAGTTGCAAATTTAACTATAAAGCCATGTGCTTATATGAATAAACAGCTCCTTTTCTAAGGTGAGGGATCTTTGAGGTTTTCTTCTCCAGTTATATTCAAATACAACTGATATACAGTGCTTATAAGTTTAAGGTGATAGGACTTAATGATTTGACTTCTGTGAAATGATTACCAAAATAAGTTTGTTAACATCCACCAACTCCTATAGATACAAAAAGAAAGAAGAATTTTTCTTTTTACCTTGTGATGAGAACTCTTGGGCTTTGGTCTCTTAACAACTTTTAAAGCAACCAAAGAGCAGTGTCAACTATAGTCCTCATGTTGTACATCATATCCCTAGTACTTATTTATCTTAATAAATAATGGCAGTTTGTACCTTTTTAACCACCTTAATTTTATATTCTCTACTTACACACTAATTCTCCCTTCACCACTGCAGCTCTGGCAACCACAAATCTGCTCTTTTACTATAAGTTTGGGAGGGTGGTGATGGTCTTGTTTTTTGTTTTTAGATTCCACATGTGAGATCACACCACATTTGTCTTTCTTGTCTGACTTACTTTACCTAGTATGATGCCCTCAAGTTCCATCCATATTGTCACAAATGGCAGAATTTCCTTCCTTTTTTTTTTTTTTAAAGATTTTATTTATTTATTCATGAGAGACAGACAGAGAGAGAAGCAGAGGGAGAGGCAGGCTCCCAAAGAGCAGGGAGCCCGATGTGGGACTCGATCCCAGGACCCTGGGATCATGACCTGAGCCGAAGGTAGACGCTTAACCATCTGAGCCACCCAGGCACCCTGGCAGAATTTCCTCCTTAATGATGGAATAATATTCCATTATATATACATATATACACACATGCAACATGTATGTACCTATAACATGTATATATGGTGTATTTGTGGTTTGCATACATATTCACCCATATGCATGTGCACATGCACACACCCACTTCTTTATTCATTTTCTGTATATGGAAACCTACTTAGTTTCCATGTCTTGGCTATTGTAAATGATGTTGCTAAGAACATGGGGGTGCAGATAATCTCTTTGACATGGTAATCTTGTTTCCTTCAGATACATTCCCAAAAGTGGAATTACTAGATCATATGACAATTCTACTTTTAATTTTTTGAAAAACCTCATACTTTTTTCCATAATAGCTGTCCCAATTTGCATTGCATTTCTATCCACAGTGCTCAAGGGTTCCATTTTCTCCACATTTTCAGCAGCACATTTTTTTCATTTCACTCATTCATTCATTCTAGAGAGCAAAGGGGAGAGGCAGAGGGAGAGAGAGAATCTTAAGCAGACCCCATGCCCAGCATGGAGCCCAGCGTGGGGCTTGATCTCACGGCCCTGAGATCATGACCTGAGCCAAAATCAAGAGTCTGACGTTTAACTGACTGAGCCACCCAGGCGCCCTACGTTTTTCTTTTTTTTTTGACAACCATTCCAACAGGCATGAGAATGAGATATCATTGTAGTTTATAATACAGGGTCTATGAATACAGGGTATTTCCCCATTTATTTGTGTCCTCTTCATTGTCTTTCATCAATATCTTGTAGTTATCAGTATAGAGCTCTTTTATCTCCTTGGTTAAATTAATCCCGAAGTGTTTTATTGTTAATGCTTTTGTAAATGGGACTACTTTCTTTGTTCTTATTTCAGATAATTCATTGTTAGTGTACAGAAATGCCATTGATTTTGGTTTGTCTTGTTTTTTTTTTTTTTAATTTAAATTCAAGTTAGATAACAAATGGTGTATAATTAGGTTCAGGGTAGAGTTTAGTGATTCATCAGTTGCATATAACACTCAATGCTCATTACGTCAAGTGCCTACCGTAATGCCCATCACCCAGTTACCCATTCCCCCACCCACCTCCCCTCCAGCAACCCTCACTTTATTCCCATAGTTAAGAGTCTTTTATGGTTTGCCTCTCTCTGTTTTTATCTTATTTTTCCTTCCCTTCCCTTATGTCATCTGTTTTGTTTCTTAAATTCCATATATGAGTGAAATCATATGGTATTTGTCTTCTTCTGACTGGCTTATTTTGCTTAACATAATACCCTCCAGTTCCATCCATGTCCTTGCAAATGGCAAAATACCATTCTTTTTGGCGGCTGAGTAATATTCCATTGTATATATATACACCACATCTTTATCCATTCATCCATTGATGGACATTTGAGCTCTTTCCATATTTTGGCAATTGTGGATATTGCTGCTGTAAACGTTGGGGGGTGCATGTGTCCCTTCAAATCACTATTTTTGCATCCTTTGGATAAGAACCTAGAGTGTAATTGCTGGGTCATAAGGTAGTTTCATTTTTAACTTTGTGAGGAACTTTCATAGTGTTTTCCAGAGTGGCTGTGCCAGTTTGCATTCACATCAACAGAGTGATGTTCCCTTTTCTCCACATCCTCACCAATATCTGTTGTTTCCTAAATTGTTAATTTTAGCCATTCTGACAGGTGTGAGGTGGTATCTCATTGTGGTTTTGATTTGTATTTCCCTGATGCCGAGTGATATTGTGCATTATTTCATGTCTGTTAGCCAATTGTATGTCTTCTTTGGAGAAATGTCTGTTCATGTCTTCTGCCCATTTCCTGACTGGAATTTTTGGGGGGTTCTGGGGGGGTTGAGTTTGATAAGTTCTTTATAGATTTTGGATACTAGCCCTTTATCTGATAGGTCATTTGCGAATATCTTCTGCCATTCTGTAGGCTGCCTTTTAGTTTTGTTGATTGTTTCCTTTGCTGTGCAAAAGTTTTTTATTCTGATGAAGTCCCAATAGTTTATTTTGGCTTTTGTTTCCCTTGTGTTTGGAGACATGTCTGGTAAGAAGTTGCTAGGGCCAAGGTCGCAGAGGTTGCTGCCTGTGTTTTCCTCTAGGATTGTGATGGATTCCTGTCTCACATTTAGGTCTTTCATCCATTTTGAATTTATATTTGTGTGTGGTGTAAGAAAGTGGTCCAGTTTTATTCTTCTGCATGTGGCTGCTCAGTTTTCCCAACACCATTTGTTGAAGAGACTCTTTTTTCCATTGGGTATTCTTTCCTGCTTTGTCAAAGATTAGTTGGCCATAGAGTTGAGGGTCCATTTCTGGGTTCTCTATCCTGTTCCATTGATCTATGTGTCTGTTTTTGTGCCAATACCATACTGCCTTGATGATTACAGCTTTGTAACACAGCTTGAAGTCTGGAATTGTGATGCTTCCAGCTTTGGTTTTCTTTTTCAACATTACTGTGGCTAGAGGTGCTTGGGTGGCTCAGTCGTTAAAGTGTCTGCCTTCGGCTCAAGTCCTAATCCCGGGTCCTGGGATTGAGTCCCATGTCGGGCTCCCTGCTCAGTGGGGAGCCTTCTTCTCCTTCCACTCCCCCTGCTTGTGTTCCCTCTCTCGCTCTCTCTCTCTCTCTCTCTCTCTCTCTCTCTCTGTGTCAAATAAATAGAATCTTAAAAAAAATTACCTTGGCTATTTAGGGTCTTTTCTGATTCCATACAAATTTTAGGATTGTTTGTTCCAGCTCTGTGAAAAATGCTGATGGTATTTTGATAGGGATTGCATTGAATGTGTAGATTGCCTTAGGTAGTATAGATATTTTAACAATATTTGTTCTTCCAGTCTATGAGCCTGGAATGTTTTTCTATTTCTTTGTGTCTTCCTCAATTTCTTTCATAAATGTTCTATAGTTTTCAGCATATGGATCCTTTACCTCTTTGGTTAGGTTTATTCCTAGGTATCTTATGGTAACGCTACTGATTTTTATGTTAGTTTTGTATCCTGCAACTTCACAAAAATCATTTACTTCATCTAACAATTTTTTGGTAGGGTCTTTAGGATTTTCTACATATAAAATTATTTCATCTGCAGATAAAGAAATTTTTACTTCTTCCTTTCCAATTCTGATGCTTTTATTACTTTTTCTTGCCTGATTGCTCTGGCTGAGACTTCCAGTACCAATTTGAACAGAAATGAAAGTGGGCATCCTTGTCTTGTTCCTGAACTTAGAGGAAAACTTTCATTTTTCAACACTGACTATGATGTTAGCTGTGGACTTGTCATATATGGCCTTTATCATGTTGAGGTATGTTACTCCTATACCTCATCTGAGAGTTTTTCTTATGAACAGATGTTGAATTTTGTCAAATACTTTTTCTGCACCTATTAAGATTGCCATATGTTTTTTATCTCATTCTAGTAATGTGATGTATTATTTGTGTATGTTGAAACATCCTTACATCCCAAGGACAAAGCCAACCTGATCATGGTGTATGGATCCTACTAACGTGTTGTTGAGTTCAGTTTGCTAGTATTGAGAATTGTTGTATCTATATTCATCAGGATAATGACCTGTGAGTTTCTCATGTCCTTTTCTGGGCTTTGGAATCAAGATAATGCTGACCTTGTAAAATGAGTTTAGTACTGTTCCCTTTTTGTATTTTTGGGTGGTAGGCAAGGAGGAAGAGTTTAGGAAGGGTTAGTGCTAATTCTCCTTTAAATGTTGGGTAAAATTGATCAGTGAAGCCATCTTGTACTGGGCCTTTCTTTTTTGGGAGTTATTTCATTACTGATTCTGTCTCCTTACTAGTGATTTGTCTGTCCAGATTTTCTTTCTGATTTCATCTTAGCAATTTGTACTAAGAATTTTTCCTTTTTTCTGTGTCTTCCAGTTTGTTGGCATATAGTTCATAGTATTCTCCTATGATCTTCATATTTCTGGAGTATCAGTTTTAATATCACTTTTTTGATACATAATGTTATGGGTCCTCTTTTTCCTTGATTAGCATAGCAAAAGATTTTCAGTTTTGTATCTGCCTTTTCAAAGAGAAAACTCTTAGTTTGGTTAATCTTTTCTCTTGTTTTCTTGTTCTTTTATTTATTTCTGCCTCAATTTTTATTTCCTTCCTTCAGCTAACTTTGGGCTTAGTTTGTTCTTTTTCTAGTTCCTTGCTCCGAGGTTGTTTGAGATCTATCATTTAGATCTTTAATGCCATAAACTTCTCCCTTAGAACTACTTTTGCTCTGTCCCATAAGCTTTATGTTGTATTTTCATGTTCATTTGTTTCAGATAATTTTTAATTTCCTGTTTAATTTCTTTTTTTCACTGACTACTCAGAAGAGTGTTGTGCGGTTTCCATGTTTTCATGAGCTTTTCAGTTTATCTTCTGCTATTGATTTCTAGTTCCATATCACTGTGGCCAAAGAAGATACTTGGCATGACCAATCTTCTTTAATTTGCTAGGACTTGTTTTGTGGCTTAATATATGGTCTAGCATAGAAAATATTCCATGTGTGCTTAAGAATGTATATTCTGTTGTCAAAGAGAATGTTCTGTATATATCTGTTAGATCTATTTGGTCTATAATGTTCAAATTGGTGTTTCCCTATTCATTATGTCTGGATGATCTATCTGTTCTTGAGAGTGGGGTATTAAAGCCCCTTATTATTATTGTATTGTTTATTTTTCCTTTATTTGGGTGCTCTGACATTTTGTGCATAAATATTTGAAATTGTTCAATCTTCTGATGGATTGACAACTTCATCATTAAGAATTTGTTTTTATTATTTTTAGTTTAAATTCTATTTTGTCTATATAAATATAGCTACCTCTGCTTTATTTTGATTAGAATTTGATTGAAATATCTTTTCCTATCCCTTCATCCTCAGTCTATGTGTGTCTTTAAGGCTAAAGTGAGTTTCTTATAGGCAGCACTTCATGGAATCCTGTTTTATTTTATTGTTGTTGTTAATCTATTCAGCCATACCATGCCTTTGATTGGAGAATTTAGTTCATTAACACTTAAAGTAATTATTGATTGGTAATGACTTACTCCTACCACTTTGTTCATTGTTCTCTGGCTGTTTGTAGCTACATTTTTCCTTATTTCTTATCCTGTAGTCTTTTGTTATGTTTTGATATCAGTTGGTATCAGTGTGCTATGAGTTTATCATGTCTTTTTTGTGTAATTTCTTTTTTTTAACTCTTTAAAATTTTTATACAATTTCTACAGGTTTTTTTCTTTATGGTTACCATGAGGCTTACATGGTAATTTCTAACACCCTGTTTTCAGCTGATAACAATTTAACTTCAGTAGTATTTCTAAACCTTACACTTGTACTTCTCCCCTTCACATTTTAGCTTATTGAGGTTACAGTTTATATGTTTTGTATTGTTTATTACAGTTATTTTTGCCATGTTTTAACTTTTGTACTAGAGTTGTACATGAATTAACACTATTATCATATCACAGAATCTCTGACTATATATTTACCATTGTCAGTGAGTTTTATTCTAATTATGTTTTATGATAATTCACATCCTTTTATTCCCACTCAACTTCCTTTAGCATTTTTTGTAAGGCAAGTCTAAAGGTGATGAACTCTCTCAGCATTTGTTCAGGAAAGGGTTTATTTCTTCAATTCTGAAGGACAACTTTTCCTGGTATAGTTTTCTTGGTTGACAATCTTTTCTTCCCATATTTTGAATATAGCCTCCCATTCTCTCCTGGCCTGAAATGTTTGTTGAGAAATATTCTGATAGTTTTATGGAGGGCTTCTTATATATAACTTCTTTCCGCTTTCTTGATATATTCTTTTTTTTTTTTTTTTTTTGGTCCTTGTTGACAATGTAATGAGTCTGTGTAGCCCTATTTTGTTTCAATCTATTTGGAGTCCTTTGGGGCCTTATGGATCTAGATATCCCTTTTTCCAGGTTTGGGAGGTTTATCCATTATTGCTTAAAATATACTTTCTATCTCTGGTATTTTCTTCTTCTTCTGGAATTTCCATAATACAGAATTTCCATAATAACAGATATTGTTTCCACCCCTCCTAGCCCTACCTTACCCCACCCTTTCTTGCTTGGTCAACTCACTTTTGAAGCTCTCCAATATTCTTCAACTTGGTTATATTTTTCAGCTCTAGGAGTTCCATTTATTTTTTGATGGCTTCTATTTCTTTGAACTCCTCTTTGTATTTTTTTTTCATACATTGTTCTCCTACTTTAATTGTCTGTGTGTTCTTGTTCACTAAACTTAAGAGAATTATTCTGAACTCTTTGGAGCTCATAGATCTCCATTTCTTTAGTTATTGAAGGTTTATTCATTTCCTTTGGTGTCATGTTTACCTGATTTTTTTTTTCATGATCCTTGATTTCTTACACTGGTATTTATACATTTGATTGCATGATCTCCTTTTCCAGTACTTAGTTTTACTTCTCAGAGACTGTTCTTTACCAGTCAGTTCAGGTTGGGCTTGTAAACATGTCTATTGGTAACATCCCAGGGTGGATGGGGTTTACTATTAGGCTCTATTTTGGGCAAAGCCACTGCCTAAGCTCTGATCTTGGGAGAATTGGATTGGTTCCATTTCCTGCCCAAGTGAGGCTGTAGGATGAGCTTCATGGTTTCCTGGGCTCTCTACTCAGGCTAGATGGTCAGAACCAGGTGCTATACTCAGTAGTAGGTGCGTTATGAATTAGCTTCCCTGCCCTGGTGGGACAGCAAAACAGGCCCCAAGGCCTGCCTGGCTTACCTTTTGGGGACCTGAATTTAAGCAAGACTGTGCACTGAATTCCCTGGCCAGACAAGCTACAAGTTTTTGCTTTACAGATGGGGAAAATCACAACCTATGCTTTCTTTTCAGTAGCCACTATAAGCAGGGCCATCAGATGGTCCTTTTCATTAGGTTCCCTAGACAGACAAGCTGAAGGTGGTATTCAGTAATGAATGGGGCTATGAATTCATCTCCTTGCTCAATTGGAGCAGGAGAATCAGCTGCAAGCCCGACAAGGTTTTTTTTCTTATTTGTGGTTCTGACTTGAGCTAACCAATAAAGGTTAAAAGGATAAAAAGGGCCAACTGTCTTTTCTCTGTGAATGATCAGTTCTACCTGCTATATTCAGCTCAAGCATTGCTGGGCTATGCAGTTTCCAGGTATTCTGGCCAGACTTTCTGATTAGGTAGGGCAAAGAGCTACACCCAGCAATGTGATGGGCTTATAACTAAGATCCCCTGCCTTAGTAGGGGCAGAGTAGCCTCCAGGGATGGCAAGACTTTGTTTGAAGACCCAAATCAGACAGACCTACATCCTACCAAATTCCTGATCAGACTGTACCATCAGTTTGGTTCTGCATGTGAGCAAAGCCACTGGCTGGGACTAATACTTAGTCATTGCAAATAGAAATTTGGTCTGCCAAAATTTGAGTGCTGGTTATTGCAAGTCTCCCCCCTTCAGCAACACAGTCAGATTCCCAGTAATAGAGCCCATAGATTTCCATGTAATTCCTGTGAGGTGAGACCAGAGTGGGGTTCCCAAGAAGTAACCCACAGTGCTCTGGGAGCTGGGTGTTCACCCTATGCTCTCTTTCCCACTGGAGAAACCATGGGCTCAAGGGAGACCTCTAGCTGTGGTCCTACCCTTGCCTGGAAGAGGGGCAATGCAATCAGCATGTAGCCATTTTTCTTCGCCTATCTTGGTCTCTGTAGAACAAAGGGGTGCTTCAGCCTCCCCTGTGTTCTAGGATTTTCTCAGTGGTGTCTTGTGCAGGAATAGTTGTTAGTTGTTCTTATCATGAGGGGGAGCAAAGACAGGAATGAACTATGTCACCATCTTGCTGATGTCACCCTAGCTTTTATTTGGTTATTTATAATAATTCATTTTTTATGTATATCAACTTCTAATTTTCTGATCTTTGGCACAATATTCACAGTTCAGAACACATTCTGAGGTTTACATTCTTTAAAGGCCATATTAAGTTTCTCAGTAATTGGCAAAAGCTAATAAGGCCTAGGCCTTGTTGAGCTTTTCTCTTAAAGAAGAAAAAAAAACTGACTTTGGTTTTGCAATATTAGATTGCAAGAGTATGAAAGAAAATAATAAGCCTTTCTGTGTGAGGAGATATTGGCAGAGAAATTCTCAGTCAAAAGTCAGAATGCTTTTTCCCTTCTCTGATTTCTCTCCCCTCCTTCTTCATATTTTGCAACTTCCTCATACGTACTCCTCTGTGGCTGGATCAGTTTTCTTCCCAGGCCAATGATACTTTTCTGAAAATATAGACATGACAGCTTTTATTTCATGTTACCTATTTTTCCTCAGTGAATGTTGCTCACAACCACACCTGGCGTACAATAGGTGTTGAAGAAACATTCATAGAAATTAGCAAATGCTTCTCACTCTCCTGAAGATGGTGCCATCTTCCAGGAAATTCTTAACACATTCCATATGAACTTATGGTATTCTCAAAATCACATTTTTTTGTGAAAAAAAATATCCTTTCAGGCCTTGTGTTATGGGTCTTGCTCAAAACAAACAATGATTATGAGTATGATTGCAGGTGAAGGGAGTTTCTAGAAAGCACTTCCACAAATCGGCAGGTTCCCAAACAAGCAACCAGCAAAAACATTCCCCTGAACTCCAAAAAAGAAATCAGGTTCCAACCTGTCACACTGATGCCACAATGATAAAGCATCACAACTTCTTAGCTATATCCTATGAACTGCCACTTCCCTGAGAAAACAAATTTAGTGAAAGCTCTATTTAGTCCAGTGATTAGCTTTTCTACCCTTCCCCTTTATCCTAGAGTTGTTCTCATTGGTCTCTATTTTTCTTCACCTTTGTTCTCTCTCCTTTTGAAATCCTTGTCTCCTCTACTAGCTTAATGATGGCTTCATCTAGTCTGGCTCTGTTTTGGATATCATCATAAACTATAATTTTGGGGTGTTTATATGTGTGTCTGTGTCTCTGCATGCCAACAAAATCATCTTAAAAAATTCAGCTCTTTTATAAAAGTAAAACATATAGAACTCACTTAAAAAATTTGAACATCAGATTTTCTTGGTGTGGCAGTTTTGTTCTTTAATGGCAGATTTTATATAACAACACAAATTTCTGACTTATCTTGAAAAACTGGGAAAGCTGGCAACATGGGGTTATCATTCTTGTATGGTAGAAATTGGCTAAAAGTAAATAACCCTTGCCTCCATTGATTAAACCCATACTTTCTAGTATGTCTCAGTCCCTACCACTCCCTCTTCTATTACCCTTAGCCCATCTGAATTTTTTAAATGTAAGAGCCCTAGACTAGACAGAATTGCCACGTAAGACAGGCACTGCAGGAAGGTACAGTCACATCTATGACACCTCCAGCATCTACAATAAAGGGAAGAAAAAAATCTTATGTATCAAGTATGTGCCAAGTGATCCTGGCTATTCAATAGGTTACATTTTATTAGGAGAGAAAACCAAATAAACATCCCAGGTACAATAAGACACATACTAAGACCCAGGTAAGAAAGAGCTTCTTTCTTGTTTGTGATCAGCATTCCTCTAGGCAGGCAGTGACAGAGTAATTCCAGCAGCAACTATAAACTGCATTTAGGACAGAACTCCAAAAACTAAAGGAGACTGTCAATGCAAGGCAGGAATGAGGATTATTTAAATTATCCATACATCAGTTTCCTCTTCTCTAAATGGAGATAATAGCCTCTCATTAGATTGTGAGAATTAATTGAGTTGATATAATAGATGAGCTAATGTTAAGCCCTTAGAGTGCCTTGGAACAAATTAATTTATAAATATTAATTTTAATAAAACTTTTATAATAACTTTTAAGACAGGGTTTTTAAAATTTTATTATGTTATGTTAATCACCATGCATTACATCATTAGTTTTTGATGTAGTGTTCCATGATTCATTGTTTGCATATAATAGCCAGTGCTCCATTCAATACGTGCCCTCTTTAATACCCATCACCAGGCTAACCCATCCCCCCACCCCCTCCCCTCTAGAACCCTCAGTTTGTTTCTCAGAGTCCATAAAGACAGTGTTCTAAGGTAGGAACTTGATTATGGTGACAGTGGTGAGGTGAAGGAGTTTCGGGACAGGAAACCAGGACAGACTTGATTATAGGGAACATGTGGAGAGCTCAGAGACAAAACCTAAGCAAAAGAGACTCTATAAAGACCTTGAAGCAATAAAAAGCTCCTGGCTCAAGATTCCTGTTACCATGAGAGTACACATTGCATTTTTGCACACCTTTCTTCTTTGAAAGCAAGATGGAACTTCTTGTTTGTTTCCTAGCACCTGCTACAAGCTTGCCTCTTAGTAGGTCATCAATAAAAGTTTATCAAAACAAGTGTATGAAAGAAGTATATTATAAATCCAATTTCAAGTCCTCAATTGTTATCAGAGCTTTAGGAATGGCAGGGCTGAGGCTAGATGTGAGAGTAAAGGAGCCCCATCTGGGGAACTGAACACCTCTATGGGCAAAGAAAGTGATAGCAATTTAAACAATTCCTGAGTACTCGAAATTTGTGATTATATCAACTGTATATATTGTCCTGCAATTAGCAAAATCAATTTCTTTTAATATATATATAATCGCTTTTTCATACTACCCAGTGTGTTCCTCAGGCTAACAATCTTTTCTCAAATTAGGGTCTACTTAGGAAGAGCCTGATTATTTAAATATGAATAAATTTTCCCTTTGGCAAGGAAAAGATAAACCACTTACAGAAACCAAGAGAACAGCCAATTTGTCTCCTCTTTTGTCCTTCTTGTCCCATTCTTGACTGGCAGAGAGAGGAGAGGCGGGGCCATTATGTGGCTGAGAGACAATAAGAGGCTAGAGTGAGGCCTTCAGGACCAACAAATCTGCCTGTCTGGGAATCCGGCCCACTGCTGTTGAAAGCTTATTTTTTC
Organism: Mirounga leonina; assembly: GCF_011800145.1. NCBI lineage: Eukaryota > Metazoa > Chordata > Mammalia > Carnivora > Phocidae > Mirounga > Mirounga leonina. Next base: position 71,923,252 of record NW_023270377.1, on the reverse strand, counting down.
TCAAGATAAATGCTTTTGCCCAACATTGTTGCAACTCTTTTTCAATGCATGCTGCCCTGTGGCATGAACTCTCCCCTTTTTTTAAATGCTGCCAACTTCCTCTCTGGAGCCAATAGCCTGTTTACCCAACATGGCATTAGGGATCAAGAAATCCCAAAAGCTGGGGGCTATGGTCCCTGAGCATCCTCCCTTAGCTCATTTCCCTTGAAAGCCTTATGTGCATAATAGGATTAGTAACGACCAGTTCTCAACTCTGTACAACCCTCTCATTTCCCAAACTCCCTCTGCTATAAGGGAAGAGAAAATTTGGAAAGAGCATTCCTCATCAAGAAACTTTCCAAGAAGAAAGACTGTTTTCTACTTCCTGTATTCTCTACAGTTTGAGTAACCCCTGTCATACTCAATTCTCTGCCTGATTAGAACCAACCTGTATGCAAATGAGATGGGCAGCTGCCTGATTCTGAGGACTCAAGGGCACTGGAAATGATCCCTAGGACTCCTTCCCTACTTAAACTGAATTCTAAGAACTTTTTTTTTCCAAACTTTAGCATCTATCGGAATTATCCGCGGGGCTTGTTAAAACACAGATTGCTGGCTCTGCCCAATGCCTCCCCATCCAGTTTCCAATTCTGTGGGTCTGAGGGACAGCCTAACTTGCAGTTCTAATAAGCTGCCAGGTGATGCTAATAACATTGATTTAAGAAACACACTTAGAGAGCCAGTGTCCTAAGGTATCAACTCAAAATCCAAACTTAATTTTTAAGCACTAGAGAAAATATATGCTATGTATTATATGTGTAAAAGAGTAAAAAGATTTCAGATGAGGTCTTCTGGAGGTAAAGGCCTATATTGTATGAAGAATATTCAGCTGGGTACTGACGATGTGTAAGGAAACAACCCAAAGCTGGAGAAAAAGAGTAACCTGAAAGGATTAGAGGCAACTGTCCTTGGTTTTCACACATGACCAGGAATAGTGCCTATTTTTTTTTTTTTTAAATAATGCTTATTTCTACTAAGGTTGAAAAACTCATGATTTATGGGGCATTGGGCAAAGTACATAGAAGAATCTTGCCTCAGTAGAGGGAATAACTGTCCCTAGTCTGAGCACAGCTCAGGCCCACCTAAAAAATCTTAAAAGCAAGAACCAAAATGACTAAACTACTTTTAAGTAACTTGAACCAAGAACAAAATTTAGAAATATTTAAAAGAATGGAAAAATATCTGGTACCCAGTAAGGTAAAATTCACAATGTCTGGCATCCAATAAAAGACTAACAGGGTTGTAAAGAAGCAACAAAGTATGATCTATAATGAGAAGAAAAATTAAGGAATTGAAACTGTCCCAGGATTGATATGGATGTTAAAATTAGAAGACATGCACATGAAGCAGTTATTAGAACTGTATCCCATATAGGCAAAACTTTAGTGACATGAAAATATTTTTAAAACATCCAGATTGGGGGAAAAAAAAAAAAAAAAAACCACTCAGATTGAACTAGAATTCTAGAAGTAAAAAACTACAAAAGAGATAAAAAATATTTAGATAATGTCAAATTGGATAATGCAGAAGAAAAGACTGGTGAACTTAAAGACAGAATAAGAGAAACTCTAAAATAAAACCTAGAAAGAAAACTATTAAAAAATAGTATCAGTGAACTATGGAACAACTTTAGGTGGCCTAATACATAATTAAAATCTCCAAAGGGAAGAAGAGGATGGGGAACTAAAAAAAATATTATTTGAAGAGCTATACTTTCCAAACTTAATAAATGATATATTCAAGATTCAAGGAGCTCAACAAATGCCAAGAAGAAGAAGAAAAAAAGAACACCAAAGCACATCATAATCAAATTCTTAAAAACAATGATTAAAGACCTATTAAAAGCAATCAGAAGGGCAAAAAAAAAAAAAAAAAAAAAAACTAAAAAAACCAAAAAAAAAAAAAAATTAAAAAAAACAATGATAAAAGACCTATAAAAAGAAAAAAGAAGAAAAAAAAAAAAAAAAAAAAACTTTATAAATGTTAAAGGCAGAAGGAAAATGATACCAGAAGAATGTGTGGCTCTGCACAATAAAAACCATGTAAACAGTAACTACATGGGGAACTATAAAAGGTTTTTCAATTGTTGTTTAAATTGTTGAATGTACCAGCCAGGTTTATCTGGGTAACTAGGAATTGTCTAGATAAGTTGTTTTTCCTCAGCTTCTCCCACCAACCCAGAAGAAAATAAAAGTGAGAAACAAGAGTCTGGGGAAGATTCATGGAGAACATGAAGGCAGCATGCCCTAGTCTTCAAAACGAAACAGGAAAAATTTTAGAATAGAGTCTTAATTAACTTGATAAACAAGGCTTATGTTTAATGAAATAGATCAGTCATATGGTCAGTTTTTAACAAGTGTTAAGAAGCTACCCACTTTCAAGAAGACTTCAGGTTGCTTTGTTACTCATCTGGGGAAATTAATTTTTCTTCCTGCTCAGCTTCTTATCTTAGGTTTATTATCATATCATCCTTAGGCATTCATATTTCAAAAAGCTGTTCTCTCCATCGTCCACACCCAAATCTACTTTTATGAACAAAAATTATTAGCCTCTTGTCAAACAACAAGCTACAGAAAACCTGAAATTCTTAAATGCAGGGTGTTTTCATGGAAAAGCAAAGCCAAAGGAAAATCCATTCATGAGGATTCCTGAGGATTTCTTTGGGTATCCCCTTCCCAAATTCTTTATAGCTCCCTTCAGACTTGCCCACCCTATCCTGAGTTCTACATATTACAAAATGACTAAAAGAATCATCCTTTGATAGAGAGTAAAGTGCATTTTTAAAAAGATTTTATTTGTCAGAGAGACAGCACAAGCAAGGGGGAGTGACAGGCAGAGGGAGAAGCAGCCTCCCCACTGAGCAACGAACCTGATGCAGGACTTGATCCCAGGACTCTGGGATCATGACCTGAGCCGAAGGCAGAAGCTTAACCGACTGAGCCACCCAGGTGCCCCTGAAGTACAATTTTTTAAGAACACAAGCTTTGAGGTCAAACTGATCCAAGTAGTCACTATGATTGTTCTCCGGCCAAACAATAACCAACCTCCAAATTTTAGTATATGCATTCTTTATTTTGGGCCTAACCAGGGCCATACTTGATCATATCTGGCAAGTCAGAATTTAAATACTTCTATATTATATATCATAAATCTTTAAGGGGTGCCTGGGTGGCTCAGTTGTTAAGCATCTGCCTTCTGCTCAGGTTGTGATCCCAGCGTCCTGGGATCAAGCCCAGCATCGGGCTCCCTGCTCAGCGGAAAGCCTGCTTCTCCCTCTCCCACTCCCCCTGCTTGTGTTCCCTCTCTTGCTGTGTCTCTCTCTGTCAAATAAATAAAAAATTATACATCATAAGTGACACTGATAATATGCACCATTGAGAAAGCAACTTCAGAAAAAAAAGTAGAGTGAGCTAAATAGTATGTATATTCTAAAAATACAGAGTAAGCATTTTTTATAATGCCAAATTGTAGAAGCAACCCAAGTATACATCAACAGATGTATTGATGAATATGGTGTATTGATTACGACAGCTTTGTAATATAACTTGAAGTCAGGAATTGTGATACTTCAAGTTTTGTTTTTCTTTTTCAAGATTACTTTGACTATTTGGGGTCTCTTGTGGTTCCATACAAATTTAGGATTATTTGTCCTAGTTCTGTGAAAAATGTTGTTGGTATTTTGTTAGGGATTGCATTAAATGTATAGATTGCTTTGGGTAGCAGAGACATTTTAACAATGTTCGTTCTTCCAATCCATGAGTATGGAATGTCTTTCTATTTCTTTGTGATATCTTCAATTTCTTCCATCAGTGTTTTATAGTTTAAAGAGTACAGGTCTTGAACCTCCTTGGTAAATTTAATCCTATGTGTTTTATTTTTGGTGCAGTTGTAAATGGGATTATTTTCTTAATTTCTCTTTCTGCTGCTTCATTATTAATGTGTAGAAATGTGACAGATTTCTGTACATTGGTTTTTGTATCCTCCAACTTTACTGAATTTATTTCAGTTCTAATAATTTTTTGGTAGAGTCTTTAGGGTTTCTTTATATAGTATCATGTCATCTACAAATAAAGAGAGTTTTATTTCTTCCTTACCAATTTGGATGCCTTTTATTTCTTTTGTTGTCTGATTGCTGTGGATAGGACTTCTAGTACCATGTTGAATAAAAGTGGTGAGAGAGGACATCCTTGTCTTATTCCTGACCTTTGGGAAAAATTCTGTTTTTCCCCATTGAGTATGATGTTAACTATGCTATTTTTCATATAAGGCCTTTATTTTATTGAGGTATGTTCCCTCCAAACCTACTTTGTTGAGAATTTTTATCATGAATAGATGTTGTACTTTGTCAAATGCTTCTTTTTTTTTTTTTTTTTGCATCTATTGAAACGATCATATGGGTTTTATCCTTTCCCTCACTGATATGATGTATCATGTTGATATGCAAATATTGAACCACCCTTGCATCCTGGGAATAAATCCCCCTTGATTGCTGTGAATGATTTTTATAATTTATTGTTGAATTTGGTTTGTTAATATTTTGTTGAGGATTTTTGCAGCTATGTTGATCAGCAATAATGGCCTGTAGTTCTCTTTTGTGTGGTGTACTTTATCTGGTCTTGGTATCAGGATAATGCTGTCCTCATACAATGAATTTGGAAGTTTTCCTTCCTCTTCTATTTTTTGGAAAAGTTTGAGAAGAATAGGTTTTAACTCTTCTTTAAATGTTTGGTAGAATTCACCTTTGCAGCCTTCTCATCCTGGATTTTTGTTTGTTGGAAGTTTTTCATACTGGCCAAAAATAGACACATAGATGAGTGGAACAGAACAGTCCAGAAATAAACCCACAATTATATAGTCAATCTTCAACAAAGGAGACAAGAATATGCAATGGGAAGAAGACCGTCTCTTCAACAAATTGTGTTGGGAAAACTGGACAACAACATGCAAAAGAATGAAATTGGACCACTTTCTTACACATACACAAACATAAGTTCAAAATGGAGTAAAAACCTAAATGTTATACCTGAAACCATAAGTATCCTACAAAGCACAGGCAGCAATTTCTCTGACAGTGGTTATAGCAACATCCTTCTAGATATGTCTCTTGAGGCAAAGGAAACAAAAGCAAAAATAAACTATTGGGACTACATCAAAATAAAAAGCTTCTGCACAGCAAAGGGAACGACCAACAAAACTAAGACAGTGTACTGAATGGGAGAAGATATTTGCAAATAACATATCCAAAAAAGGGTTAGTATCCAAAATAAATAAAGAACCGATAACAACTAAATACCAAAAAAATTAAATAATCCAATTAAAAAACAGATATTTCTCCAAAGACATGCACATGACCAACAAATTCATGAAAAGATGCTCAACATCACTTCTCAGGAAGCTGCAAATCAAAACTACAATGGGCTATCGCTTCACACCTGTAAGAATGGCTAAAATCAACACAAGAAACAAAAGGTGTTGGTGAGGCTATGGAGAAAGGAAGACCCTCTTGCACTGTTGGTGGGAATATAAACTGGAGCAGCCACTGTGGAAAACAGCATGGAGGGCCCTCGAAATATTAAAAATAGAACTACCCTACGATCCAGTAGTTGTACTACTAGGTATTTACCCAAACAATATGAAAACACAAATTCAAAGGGATATATGCACCCTTACGTTTATTGCAGCATTATTTACAATAACCACACTATGGAAGCAGCCCAAGTATCCATCAATAGAAGAATAGATAAAGATGGTATTGGGGTGTGTGTGTGTGTGTGTACATAATGAACTATTATCCAGCCATAAAAAAGAATGAAATCTTGCCATTTGCAACAATAAGGATGGATCTAGAGAGTATAATGCTATGCAAAATAGTCCAAAAAAACAAATACCATATGACTTCATGCACATGTGGAACTTAAGAAACAAATGAACAAAGGGAAAAAAATATACACCAAGAAACGGACTCTTAACTATAGAAAACAGTCACCAGAGAGAAGGTTGGTGGGAGGATGGCTGCAATAGGTGAAGGGGATTAAGGAATGCACTTGTGTTGCTGAGCACTGAGTAATGTATGGAACTGTTGGATCACTATATTGTACACCTAAAACTAATATAGCACTGTATGTTACTACACCAGAATTAAAATCTTAAAAACATTTTTAAAAATGTTTAAATGTGTTGTGCATTACATATGGTCTTAAAAAGGAAGGAAATTTGTTAAATTAGATCTCACATACATTTATTGATACAATCTTTCTTAAAACTGCTTTTGCTGTAACCCATAAGATTTGGTATGTTGTGTTTTCATATTTGTTTGTTTTGAGGTAATGTTATTTGTTTTGATTTCTTCTTTGCCTAATACGTTTAGAGATATACTGTTTCCACATACTTATAGATTTTCTCACTTGTTGATTTCTAGCTTCATATCATTGTGGTCAAAAAAGGTAGTTGGTATGATTTCAGTGTTCTTAAATTTTCTAAGATTTGTGTTTTTGTCCTATCATATGACCTATTCTGCAGAATGTTCCATGTGCACTTGAAGAATGTATATTCTGCTGCTGTTAGATGTCCTGTATATGTCTATTAAATCCATTTGTTCTAAGGTATGGTTCAATTTCAATATTCCCTTGTTTAGTTTTCTGTCTGAATGATCTATTGTATTGCTGTCTATTTCTCCTTTAAGATATTAATACTTGCTTAATATATTTCAATACTCGTGTGTTGAGAGCATATATATTTTACATTTGTTAGATTTGACCCCTTAATCATTGTATAATGTCCTTCTTTGTCTCTTTTTACCATTTTGGCTTGAAGTCTATATTCAAGTAGATTTGTGAGAAGTTTGGTTATGTTATACTACTCTTGGTTTCTACTTCATCCCTTCACTTTGAGCCTTCAGGTGTCTTTAGAACTGAAACGTGTCTTCTCTAAGCAACATATAGTTGGGTCTTGTTTTTATCCATCTAGGGGGAAAAAAAGTCAGGGGTATCATACGTCCTGGTTTTAAACTATACTACAAAACCATAATAATAAAAACAGTATGGTACTTGGGGGGGCGGGGGGGAAGGTCCTATTGGTCTATGTGTCTAGGATTCCAGAATTAACTGTCAGCATATATGGTTAATCCATATTTGACAAGGGAGCTAAAAACACTAAATGGGAAAAGGTTAGGCTCTTCAACAAATAAATGGTGCTGGGAAAACTGGAGAAACTCATGGGGAACAATGAAATTGGACTCCTATCTCACACCACTTACAAAAATTAATGTGAAATAGATCCATAGATCAAATATGACCTGTGCCATAAAACTCCTAAAAGAAAACATAAGAATCAAGCTCCTCAACATTGGTCTTGACATGACACAAAAAGCACAGACAACATAAGCAAAATTCAACAGCTGTGACTACATCAAACTCAAAAGCTCCTGCACAGTAAATGAAACAATTGACAAAATAAAAAAACTGAAAGAATAATAAATCTTTGCAAACCATAAATTTTGGATATGGGGTTAATACACAGAATGTATTTAAAAATCAAACAAATCTGGAAAAATGTCTCCTGTATATAGACAAATGTTTGCATATTTTCAGGAGGACATCAAAATGGCCAATAGACACCTGAAAGGATGCTCAACATCACTAATCATCAGGGAAATGCAAATCAAAACTGCAACGAGCTATCACCTCACACATGGTAGAATGGCTATTATCAAGAAGATAGACAACAGGTACTCATGAGAATGTGGTGAAAAGGAAACCCTTATATACTGTCAGTGGAAATATAAATTGCTCTAACCACTATGGAAAACAATGTGAAGTTTCCTCAAATAATTAAAAATAGACCTATCACACAAGAAAGCAATTCCACTTCAATTATATACCCAAAGGAAATGAAAACAGGATTTTGAGATATAAGCACTCCTGTCTTTATCACAGCATTATTTACAATAGCTAAGATATGGAAACAACCTAAATGCCCACCAACAGATAAATGGATAAAAGATGTGGTATATAGGGGCGCCTGGGTGGCTCGGTCGTTAAGCGTCTGCCTTCGGTTCAGGTCATGATCCCAGGGTCCTGGGATCGAGCCCCGCATCTAGCCCCGCATCGGGCTCCATGCTCAGCGGGAAGCCTCCTCCTCCCTCTCCCACTGGCCCTGCTTGTGTTCCTGCTCTCGCGCTCTCTCTCTGTCAAATAAACTCTTTAAAAAAAATTTATATATACACAATGGAATATTATTCAGCCAAAAGAAAGGATATCCTGCCATATGTGACAACATGGATGAATCTTGAGCACATTATCCTAAGTGAGACAAGTCCGAGAAAGACAAGTACTGTAGGATATCACTTAACATGGAATTTAAGAGAGTCAAACTCAAAAACAAACTCAATAAAATGGTGGTTATTAAAAGATGGGGGGGTGTGGTAATAAAATTGATGTTGTTTCAGAGGAGAAACTTGCAAGGAGCAAATAAGCCATAGTGATCTAATGTGCAGTATAATGACAATATTTTTTTTTTAAAGATTTTATTTGAGAGAGAGAAAGAGAGAGAGAGCGCATGAGAGGGGGGAAGGTCAGAGGGAGAAGCAGACTCCCTGCCGAGCAGGGAGCCCGATGCGGGACTTGACCCAGGGACTCCAGGATCATGACCTGAGCCGAAGTCAGTCGCTTAACCAACTGAGCCACCCAGGCGCCCCAGTATAATGACAATATTATACTATAATTATATAATGTAAATAGTACTATAGCAACAATCCTATTACAATATATAAATATATCAAAGTAACACATTGTACACCTTAAATTTAAACAATGTTATATGTCAAATATATCCAATTTTTAATGTGTTATCACAATTAAAAATAGCATAATAAATGTAAACAGAAATAAAAATTGCAATGCAAAAAGAAAATGAAGGAAATTCTTCATATGCTACAGCACAGATTAACCTTAAGGATATTGTGCTAATTTAAATATGCTAGTTAGAAGAAAACATACTGGGGGCGCCTGGGTGGCTCAGTCGTTAAGCGTCTGACTTCGGCTCAGGTCATGATCCCAGGGTCCTGGGATCGAGCCTCACATCGGGCTCCCTGCTCGGCGGGAAGCCTGCTTCTCCCTCTTCCACTCCCCTTGCTTGTGTTCCCTCTCTTGCTGTGTCTCTCTCTGTCAAATAAATAAAAAAAATAAAATCTTTAAAAGAAAAAAACATACTGGATGATTCCAGGTAGGATGTACCTAGAATAGTCAGATTCATAGAAACCGATAGTAGAATGGTGGTGGCCAGGAACTACAGGAAAGGCAAGGGAGTGGGAAGTTGTCTAATAGGTATGGTTTCAGTTTTACAAGACAAAAAGAGTCCTGGAAATTGGTTGTACAACAATGTGGATATACTTAACACTATTGAACTTTACACTTAAATGTGATTAAGAGGGTAAATTTTATGTTATGTACATTTTGCTACAATTTTTAAAAAAGAACGAAATTCTGATACATGGGACAACAGGAATGAATCTTGAGAACATGTTAAATGAAATTAGCCAGCCCTGCTAGGCCAAATATTACATAATCCCGCTCCTATGAAGTTCGGGGAATAGTCAAACTCATATAGAAAGAATAACAGCTAGTGGTTACTAGGGACTGGAAAGAGGATAGAATGAGAATTATTATTATTTAATGGGTACAGAGTTTGGAATAATTCTAGAAATGGATAGTGGTAGCTGCCCAGCATTGTGAATGTACTTTATGCCACTGAACTATACATTTTAAGAGTAAAAATGTTTTATGTTGTATACATTGTATCACAATAAAAAGAAAAGCATGTGATCTTTCTCCCATTTTTTAATGAAAATGATGCTTATAATAGAAAACATTTAAGTGTTACATATTTTATACTGATTCTTAATTTCATATGTTGATTTGTACACAGGACTCATATTTTAAATTTATTAAATTTTTAGCCTAGTGCCAATTTTGTCCTCCTTAGGGAGGTCAATAATAAGTTGCACCTAATAGCATTTCCTCGTTTTCTAATTGCAGCCCAAAAATTACATTTGGGGCTTTTTCCTAAAGTGTGTCTACCTTTGCATATGATTAGTTTAAGATCATATGCTCAACATCACTAAAAAGAAAGTGGTTTTTGCTACAGTGGTTATAGATAGATACAATGGCAGAAGAACACCATAAGAAGGAAGCAAGGATACAAGAAGATGCTTTGCTAACCAAAGCTTTAGAGTACAAGTACTTTCCATTGAAGTTTGAGTAAGAATATGAGAACAAAGTTTACTCCTTTCCTCTTAATGATATATTTGTCCTCTGGGGTTATAACAGCTGGAAGTTGAAGCCTGAGAAAAAAAAATTTAATGATAAAGATGATTAGCAAACCCCAAGAAAGCAATTGCTCTCCTCAAGACAGTTGCCTGCACAAAGAGCTTCTGGATGTCTCATAATCCTGACAACCAAACCAAGTATTACTGAGTCCTTCATAGCTCTAACTGCAGTCATAGTTCTTATAAGAAAAAAATTAAAAAAAAAACTCTGAAAATTGCTATATTAATAAGGAAAAGTGCAAAGCAGGTGATTTCATGAGTCCTAATGGTCCTCAAAGAGTACATTTTTCTCTTTACAGTGGCTAATAAAGAACATCTAATCAGACCAAATAGATTGGTTATAAAGATAGGTTAGATCTCATTTCATGATGGTTTGATTTTTCCTAATCTATGATTGAGAGGCATGACAATAGTTAAGGGTTCCTTGGACTTAAAATGTCCATATGTCAGAAAAAAATATGTCCATATGTCAGACTTCTGTATTTTATGGGCTCCCTCCTACACATGAAGGCTCAAAATGGTTTCTGTGGAGTCTAGCTGCCACTTCTGCTGCATCAGGCCCCAAACTGTATCAATATCCAGTTATGTATGATTTTTCCCTGAAGTTCTGGAACTTATTTCCAGTCATTAAGCATGAGCGCCCTGCCACTGACGACGGAGTTCTTGCTAACTCCACCTCATCTGCATTTTAAACTCACTGTAGCTATCCTCCTGTGTCTGTTCCTCTAATAAGCCTCTAATAAAATACCTCTACATGTATTTGTTTTTACTTCTGTTCTTTAGGTGGTTCCATGAGGTAGTTCGTTCAGGGTACTGCTCAAATGGCACTTCTTGTCCTGTCGTTGTCAATGTATGTTGTTGTACTGAGGTAAATAAAACATTTGTTGACGGAGATTTTTTTTTTAAATCTTCCATTGGGTGATGAAAGTTTGATATCAGTAATTTCAGTTTGGGTTCAATTCCTAACTAAATAGACACATTTGTTAACCCCTAAAGATTATTTCCTCTGAACCTCAATTTTAAGTTTCTATAAGGAGAGCGATCACCTGCTTCAAACATCTTAAAGTATGTAAATGTTAATGTCAATTTCTGAAGAATTTTCAACCCATTTGGGGGGGGGGGGAAGACACTTCCTGCCATGTGGGTGATTAATGAAATGTTAACACTGAGAAAGACTTTAAAGGAGATCATTTCTCATCCACCTTTTCATTTTACTGAACAGAGACATGAAGAGAAGTGAAGTGCCTTAGCCAGAAAACTAGTCTGGCAATGAGATACTTGAACTTGGATCTCCTGACTCATTGTCCAGTACTATTTTCCTATCAGTCATTCCAAAATGAACATGAATGGCAACTGTCTCTGAATCACTAAGGTAATGTGAAAAATTACAAACCGCTGGGCTCTATTCAGAATGACCTCTCTGTTTTTACAATCAAAGGATCCATATTTTTTAGCTCCTTACCACCAAAGAATCCTGCCATGAAGCTAAGTTTCCATTACTGCCTCCTCCTAGCTGCCTGGGATCTGAGTTAATTTACCCAGTGATGATAATGAGAAAATGAATCTCCAAAAGAAGAGACTCCAGGCTCCATACATCACAGAGGTGTCTAACATGATACACTGGGGTGTGGGAAGAAATTTCTATGTGTATAGATACTCACATGACCTCGGAGAAAAGATTTTAAGCATTATGAATAATAACCCAAGGGTGGGCACTGGCAGCATTACTTGTGTTACAGATCAGAAGAGTGAAAAAGGCCCAGTGTAGATGAGCCAACAGAGTGCCCCTCTCCCAAGCATTTGTTTGCTTTCAATGTATTGCAATGAATTGTTCTTTTTTTTTTTTTTTTTTTAATTCTAGTTAGTTAACATATAGTGTAGCATTGATTTCAGGAGTATAATTTAGTGATTCATCACTTACATATAATACCCAGTGCTCATCCCAACAAGTGCCCTCTTTAATACCCATCACCCACTTAGCCCATCCCCCTACCCACCTCCCCTCCAGCAACCCTCAGTTTGTTCTCTTAACTATAGAGTTTCTTATGGTTTGTCTTCCTCTCTGTTTTCATCTTATTTTATTTTTCCTTCCCTTCCCTTATGTTCATCTGTTTTGTTTCTTAAATTCCACATGAGTGAAATCATATGGTATTTGTCTTTCCTCTGACTTATTTTGCTTAGCATAATACACTCCAGTTTCATCCATGTTGTTGCAAATGGCAAGATTTCATTCTTTTTGATGGCCAAGTAATATTCCATTGTATGTATATACCACCACTTCTTTATCTATTCATCAGTCGATGGGCATTTGAGCTCTTACCATAATCTGGCTATTGCTGATAATGCTGCTATAAACATTGGGGTGCATGTGCCCCTTCGAATCAACACTTTTGTATTCTTTGATAAATTCCTAGTAGTGTAATTGCTTGATTGTAGGTAGTTCTATTTTTAACTTTTTGAGGAACCACCATATTGTTTTCCAGAGTGGCTGTACCAGTTTGCATTCCCACCAACCATGCGAAAGTGTTTCCCTTTCTCCATATCCTTGCCAGCATCTGTTGTTTACTGAGCTGTTAATTACAGCCATTCTGAGAGGTGTGAGGTGGTGTCTCATTGTGGTTTTGATTTGTATTTCCCTGATGATGAGTGATGTTGAGCATTTTTTCATGCGTCTGTTAGCCATTTGCATATCTTCTTTGGAGAAATGTCTGTTCATGTCTTCTGCCCATTTCTTAACTGGATTATTTATTTTGGGGGTGTTGATTTTGATGAGTTCTTTATAGATTCTGGATAGTAGCCCTTTATCCAATACGTCGTTTGCAAATACCTTCTCCCATTGGTTGCCTTTTAGTTCTGTTGATTGTTTCTTTGGCTGTGCAGAAGAATTTTATCTTGATGAGGTCCCAATCGTTCATGTTTGCTTTTGTTTCCCTTGCCTCTGGAGATGTGCCTAGTAAGAAGTTGCTGTGACCCAGGTCAAAGAGGTTGCTGCCAGTGTTCTCCTCTAGGATTTTGATGGTTTCCTGTTTTACATTTCGGTCTTTCTTGCATTTTGAATTTATTTTTGTGTATGGTGTAAGAAAGTGGTCCAGTTTTCCCAACACCATTTGTTGAAGAGACTGTCTTTGAAAGGATTCTTAAGTTTAAGTGAGTTTGTGAATTATGTATCTACTTCAAGCCAAACTAACTCCTAGAAAATGACTATTTAAAGGGAATCATACAAGGAAACTTTGGGTTAAATGTTATAATGAAACCAAAAGCAAACAAAAAAAAATGCAAAGATAACTGTTATCTGATTCTTAATGTAGCTGGTGCATAACTCATACCATCAGGTAAAAGCATGATTATCAAATAATGCTTTGGCTAACTTGTTTAATCTTAAGATTCAGATATGGATTCACACATACTATTGTTAATAATGAAAAATAATAATTACAAAAATTTATAAAATTAAAATAATAAACTTTCTTAATTGGCTTTCTAGTGTCTTACTCTTTTTTTTTTTTAAGATTTTATTTATTTATTTGACAGAGAGAGACACGCGAGAGAGGGAACACAAGTAGGGGGAGTGGGAGAGGGAGAAGCAGGCTTCCTGCGGAGCAGGGAACCCGATGCGGGGCTTGATCCCAGGACTCTGAGATCGTGACCTGAGCCGAAGGCAGATGCTTAACCGACTGAGCCACCCAGGCACCCCTCTAGTGTCTTACTCTTAAATATGAATAGACAGCCAAGGATCTTCAGACAATTAAGGAATTGCTCTAATGGAAAACACAGAAACTTGAATAAGAATTAGGAAGAAAGAGAAATGAAGGAGTTAAAGAAAACTTAATCTATAATATTCTCCAAAAGATAGGAGAACCTCCTGAATGAAGAAGAGTCTTTAAAAAGGTGCTTCCACAGCTTTTGGAAATTAAAATATTGTGAACAAATGAAATATGAAGTATATCTTATAAAATCTATAATAAAAATATTGAGAAAGGAAAACTGCAATAAATATTAGAAGATAAAACTGATAGTGCTGAAATATTAAATATTAATAGCTATTATTTGAGAGTTTACCATATGCCAGGCACTGTTCTAAGTACTAAGCACTGTTCTAAGTACTTTCTAAGCACTGTTCTAAGTACTATTTCTAAGCACTGTTCTAAGTACTATTTCTAAGTACTGTTCTAAGTACCAACTCTTAATCTAGGTATTAACTTAATCCTCACAACAAGCCTGTAAGATGGATACTACTATCTCCAATTTATAGAGGAAGAAACTAAAGCACCAAGAAGTAAAGTGATTTAGTCAAAACTAGACAGCTACTAAATAATAGGACTAAGTAGGATTAAGATTGAGGCAGATTTGTGTAGTGTCAGTTTTCATATTTTTTCATGCTAAAGCAAGTACAACAATCTGAAAAACAGAAAAGTGTTTTTTTAATGAGAAGATTAGCTAAGAAAGTCCAACATTCAAATAGCTTCAGATAGAAATGTGGGGACAAAAATAAGATTCTAGAAATTCTGAGAAAAAAAGTCTGATTACCACAAAGACTGGTAATCAATATGTGAGACTTGCAACATCAACAGGAAAAAACTGGATGATGTCATAATACCCTTAAAACTTTAAGAAAAATATATAACATTGAATTCTATATCCAGGCAAACTCTTAATTAGGTGATACAGTAGAACAGACACTTTCAGACCTGCAACCTCTCAAAACGTTTACTAAACATACAAATTTATTGAAAGATGCACTTCAACAGAACAAAAGAATAAGTGATAAAGATACTAAGAATGAAGATACCTACACAAGAATGAGCCAAGGCAAATTTATAAGGTGATTGTGCTGGGAGATCCCAGGAGGACAGCTGTAGCAGGTTTAGACAGCAACCAATTCAGACTGGCACAGAGGACTCCAGAGGGGTTATCTTTGGGAGAAAATATTATTTTATGTGCATGAACTGAGAGGATATTAACACAGTGGTAGCATGTTTAGTCACGATTTATAGTGTGTTGTAAACTAAGCAGATGTGAAAAGAAAATCACCTCAAACCAAAAACTTATAGGAATGGAAACTTATTCATTGGTGAATAATATTTAGTTGATGACAAAATAAACAGTGGACATTGACCTGACCCAAAATTATATGCTGTAAAAATCAGAGGGAAAGATTTTTGTCTGTTTTGTTCATCACTGTTTTTTTGTTGTTGTTGTTGTTTTTCCTTGGCAATCAGAGGTAGGATGAGGGTGAAGGAAAAGCTGGTAAGAGATAAATGCTCATCTTCCATAGAAGTTGATAGTATATACAACTTAAAAAATAATAAATGGGAGGAAACTTATATTTAGAAAAAGGCAAAAATCAGAAGAGACAGTTTTAGAAGTAATGGTTGCTGTTGTGGAATGGAGGAATGGAAATGGGAAATAACAAAAGATTGCTACTATTCCAGCTTTATTGAGACAGAATTAGAAGACAGCACCGGAGAAGTTTAAGTTGTACAGCAAAGTGATTGAATTATATATACTGAACAGTGATTACCACATAAGTCAACATCTCAAATAGATACAAAAGAAAAAAAACAAAAAACAAAAGAAAAAAAATCCTTGTGGTGAGAACTAGCATTTAGTCTCTTAACCACTTTTATATATACCATACAGAAGTGTTAATATAGTCATCATGTTCTTTGTTATGGGAGTACTCTATCTTATAACTGGAAGTTTGTCCCTTTTAACAACCTTCATCCAATTTTCCCTTCCCCAAACCCAGCCTATGGTAATCACAAATCTTTTCCTATGAGGTTGCTTTGCATGTGTGTAAGATTGCACATATAAGTGAGATAAAACTTTGTTTTTCTCCACCTTACATGTTTTATTTAGCATAGGGTCATAAAGATCCATCTAGGTTGTCACAAATGGAAGAATTTCCTTTTAGTGACTGCATAGTATTCGATTGTGTGTATGTATGTGTACATATATACATATATATGTAGAGGTATACATATATATATGTACGTATATAACTTTCTGTTAAGGGACATGTAGGTGGTTTATCTCTCTTGGCTGTTATAAACAGTGCTGCTATGAAAATGGCAGAGCAACTAGCTCTCTGACAATGCTGATATGCAGAGATATTCACACAAGTGGAACTGAAAAATTATATGGTAGTTCTACTCTTCATTTTCGGAGAAACCTCAATACTGCTTTTTAAAGTGGCTGTACAACTTTGTTTCCACCAACACTGTAAAGGATCCCCTTTTTCCACAGCTGCACTGTATTTGTTATCTCTTCTCTCTTTAATAACACTTGCAATTTTAACAGGTATGAGGTTATATTTCATTGTAGTTTTGATTTGCATGCCCCTAATGATTAGTAATGTTGAGCATCATTTCACGCACCTATTAGCCATTCATATATCTCCTTTATAAAAGTATATATTCAAGTCTTATGGATAACTTTAAAATGAAACTACAATTGGTTAATATATATATATGTTCCTACATTACTTTTAGGTGTATTGCATAGTGAGTTGAAACTGCAAGTTATGCTCACCTAAAGTGTAGCTACAATCTGACACAATACAAAACTATTTAAATACCATTGACTATATTACCTATGTTGTAACTTTCATCCCCATGACATATTCATTCCATAACTGAAAGCCTCTATCTCTCACTCTCCATCACTCATTATGCCCATCCTCTAGACTCTCAATGCCGGCAAATATCAACTTGTTCTCTGTATTTATGGATCTGTGCAGCTTTTTGTTTTTTAGTTTGTTCATTTGATTGTGAAATTTTACATATAAATAAAATCATACGATACTGGACATTTTCCTTCTAACTCATTTCGCTTAGCATAATACCCTATTTATCCATTTTCTTGCAAATGGCAAGATTTCATTCTTCATTTTATGGCTGAGAAGTAATCCATTTGTGTGTGTATCACCTTTTCTTATCCATTCATCTATTGATGGATACTTGGGTTCCTTCCATACCTTGGCTCTTATAAATAATGTTGCAATAAGCATGAGATGTCATTTATATATTTTTTGGATTTTGTATATTTGTTTTCTTTGGGTATTACCCAGTAGTGAAATTACAGGATCATATGTTATTTCTATTTTTAATTTTTTTAAAGAAACTGCATACTGTTTTCTACTGTGGTTGCACCAATATATATTCCCAATAGTACGGGAGGGTTCGCTTTTCTCCACATCCTTGCCAACACTTGTTGTTTCTTGCCTTTTTTGCTACTAGCCCTTCTGACTGGTGTGAAGTGATAACTCATTGTGGTTTTGATTTGCATATTCCTGAGGATTAGTGAGGTTGAGCATCTTTTCATGTGTCTGATAACCTTCTGTATGTCTTTTTTGGGAAAAAAATTCTCTTCTGGTCCCCTGCCTACTTTTTAACCGGATTGTTCTTTTAGCATTGAGTTGTACAAGTTCTTTACATGTTTTAGATACTAACCCTTTATCAGATATTTCATTTGCAGTCACTTCTCGGCCTTTTGGCTAAGATCAAGTGCAGATATTTCATTTGCAAATAACGTCCCCCATTCACTGGGTTGGTGTTGTGTTTGGTTGATGGTTGCCTTTACCATGCAAAAACTTTCAATTTTGGTGTAGCCACATAGTTTATTTTTGCTCCTGATTCCCTTTCCTAAAGGGCCATATCCATAAATATGCTGCTAAGGATGATGGCCGAGAGATTACTGCCTCTATTCCTTTTAGGAGTTTTATGGTTTCAGGTATCACATTAAGTTCTTTAATCCACCTTGAGTTTATTTTTAGGTATGGTGTAACAAAGGGGTCCAGTTTTATTTCTTTTGCATGTAGCTGACCAGTTTTCCCAGCAGCATTTATTGGTGGGGGGAGTCTTTTTGCCATTGTATATTCTTGCCTTTTTTGTCATAGATTAATTAACCATGTAGAAGTAGCTTGATTTCTGGGCTCTCTATTCTGTTCCACTGATCTATATGTCTAATTTTATGCCAGTAGCATACTGTTTGATTATGACAGCTTTGTAGTATATCATGAAATTTGGGATTACAATACCTCCAGCTTTGTTCTTTCTGAAGATTGCTTTGGTTATTTGTGGTCTTCTGTGATTCCATTCAAATTTGAGAATGATATGATCTAGTTTTGTGAAAAATGCTATTGGTATTTTGATAGGGATTGCATTGATTCTGTAGATTGCTTTGGGTAGTAGACATCTTAATGATATTAATTCTTCCAATCCATGAGCATGGCATACTTTTCCATTTGCTTTTGGTCATCTTCAATATCTCTCATCAATGTTTTATAGTTTTCAGAATATAGCTCTTTCACTTCTTTGGTTAAGTTTATTCCTAGATACTTTATTCTTTTTTGGTACCATTGTAAATGGAGTTTTCTTAACTTCTCTGTCTACTACTTCATTATTAGTGTATACAGATGCAACGGTTTCTGTATATTAATTTTGTATCCTGCAACTTTACTGAATTCATCTATCCATTCTAATCACTGTTTTGTGGTGTCTTTAGGATTTCCTAGGTATATCATGCTATCTGCAAATAGTGACAGTGCTGAAAGTGGGCATCCTTGTCTTGTTCCTGATCTTAGAGGAGTAGCTGTCAGTTTTTCACCAGTAAATATGATGGTAGCTGTGGACTTTTCATATATGGCCTTCATTATCTTCAGGTATGTTCCCTCTAAACCCACATTGTTGAGAGTAATTTTTTTTTTTTGAGAGTAATTTTTATCATGAATGGATGTTGTATTTTATCAAATACCTCTGCATCTGTTGAGATAACCATATGGTTTTTATCCTTTCCCTTATTAATATGATGTATCACATTGATTGATTTGCAAATATTGGATCATTCTTGCATCCCTGGAATAAATTTCACTTGATTACCATGAATGATTTTTACAAATATTATGAATTCAGTTTGCTAATATTTAATTGGGGATTTTTAGATCTATGTTCATCAGAGATATTGGCCTATAGTTCTCCTTTTTGTGCTGTCTTTGTCTGGTTTTGGTATCAGGCTAACTCTGGCCTCATAGAATTAATTTGGAAGATTTCCTTCTTTTGTTTTTTTTGGAATCATTTGAGAAGAATAGGTATTAAATCTTTTTTAAATGATTGGTAGAATTCACCTGTGAAGCCATCTGGTCCTGGACTTTGGTTTGCTGGAAATTTTTTGATTACTGATTCTATTTCATTGTTAGTAACCGCTCTCTTCAGATTTTCTATTTCTACCTGATTCAGTTTTAGAAGATTGCATGTTTCTAGGAATATATTCATTTCTTCTAGGTTGTTCAATTGGTTGGCATATAACATTTCATAATGTTCTTTGATAACCTTTGTGTTTCTGTGACATCCATAGTTATTTCTTCTGTTTCTCTGATTTTATTTATCTGGGTGCACTCCCTCTCTCCCCCCACCCCTCTTTCCTTTCCTTTTCTTTTCCTTTTTTCTTTGATGAATCTGGCTAAAGTTTTATTGATTTGGGTTATCCTTTCAAAGAACCAGCTCTTGGTTTCATTGATTTGTTCTATTGTATTTTTAGTCCCTGTTTCATTTGTTTCTGCTCTAATCTTTATTATTTTTTTCCTTCTTCTGGCTTGGGCTTTGCTTGTTCTTCTTTTTCTAGCTCCTTTATGTAAGGTTGGGATGTATATTTGAGATTTTTCTTGTTTTTGAGGTAGGCCTGTATTGCTATAAACTTCCCTCTTATAACTGCTTTTGCTGCTTCCCAAATATTGGGGGCCATTGTGTTTTCATTTTCACTTGTATTTCCACTTTGATTTCATTTTCCATGTATTTCCACTTTGATTTCTTTGTTGGCCCATTTGTTCTCTGGGAGCATGTTGTTTAGCCTCAAGTATTTGTGTTCTTACCATATCTATTCTTGCAATTGATTTCCAATTTCATACCATTGTGCTTGAACAAAAGATGCTTGATAAAATTTCAGTCTCCTTAACATTATTGAGACTTGTTTCATGGCCTAACACATGACCTGTCCTGGAGAATGTTCTGGGAGCATTTGAAAAAGAACGTGTATTCTGTTGTTTTGGGCTGGAATGGTTGGCATATAGGTTAGGTCCATCTGATCTAACATATTGCTCAAAGACCTTATTTCCATGTTGATTTTCTACCTGGATGATCTATCTTCAATTGTAAGTGGGGTGCTAAAGTCACCTGACAGAATTGTATTACTGTCAATTTCTCCCCTTATGTCTGTTAATACTTGCTTTATGTGTTTAGATGCTCCAGTGTTGGGTGCATAGATATTTACAATTGTTACATCCCCTTGTTGGATTGATCCCTTTCTCATTATATTATGTAGCACCCTTCTTTGTCTCCTGTTACTGTCTTTGTTTTAAACTCTGTTTTGTGTGATAGAAGTATTGCTACCCCAGCTCATTTTCTGCTTCCGTTTGCATGGAATATCTTTTCCCACCCCTTCACTTTCTATGTGTGTCTTTAGAGTGGAAGTGAGTCTCCTGTAGACAGCATATAAACGGGACTTGTATTTTCATCCATTTGGTCATCCAGTGTTTTTTGACTGAAGCATTTAGACCATTTACACTTAAAGTGATTGTTGATAGATGTGTACTCCCTTGTCATTTTATTCATTGCTTTCTGATTGTTTTGTAGTTCTTCTCTGTTCCTTTCTTTTTCTCTTGCTCTCTTTCCTTGTATTGATGACTTTTAGTGTTCTACTTGGCTTCCTTTTTATTTCATATGTGTCTATTACAGGTTTTTGGTTTGCAGTTACCATGAGGTTCATCTACAGCATCCTAAGTATACAGCAGCCTATATTAAGTTGATGGTCACTTAAGTTCAAACATATTCTAAAAGAACTTCATAAAGAGTAAAACTCTCCTCCTCCACATTTTCTGTGTAGGTTGTCATATTTTACATCTTTATTTCATGAGACCCCACCACCCATCTTTTAGATATAATTGATTTTACTATTTTTTTCTATTTATCTTCATACTAGCTTTGTAAATGATTGTTCTACTACCTTTACTGTGTGCTTGCTTTTCCTCATGATTTTTTTTTCCTTTCATAATTTTCTTGTAATTATACCTCTTTTTTTCCATTAAAGAAGACCCTTTAACATTCTTTGGAAGGTCAGTAGAGTATCAGTGAACTCTTTTAACTTTTCTTTGTCTGGGGAATGATTTATTTCTCCTTCAATTCTGAATGACAACCTTACCGGGTAGAGCATTCTTGCTTGTAGAATTTTTTTGGTTCAGCACTTTGAATATATCATGTCACATCTTCTTGCCCTGTAAAATTTCCATTAAAAAATCATTTGATAGCTTTTCCCTTGTATGTTATTTTCTCTTATTGCTTATTAAATTCTGTCTATATGCTTAAAGATTGACATTGTTATCATGACATGGCTTGGTGTGTTCTCTTTTGGGCTCATGTTATTATGGGCTTTCTGTTCTTTCTCTTCCTGAATGTCTTTTTTTCCCTGCAGATTATGGAAGTTTTCATCTATAACTTCTTCATTTAAGCTTTCTGTCCTTTTCTCTTTCTCTTCTTTTTTAGGAATCCCTATAATGCAAATGTTGTTACGGTTGTTGATGTTGCTGAGTTCTTTTAACCTGTTCTTATCTTTTAATTATTCTTTTTTCATTATGCTGTTCAGCTTGGTTGCTTTTCATCACCCTGTCTTCTAGGTCACTTTTTTTTTTTTTCTGAATCCTCCTAATATGCTGTTTTTTTTTCCTCTACTGTATTCTTTCAGTTATTATATTTATTACCTCTTACCACTTCTTTTGCATATGTTTTCTCTTTTGAAGATCTCACTGAGTTATCCATTCTTTTCTCAAGTCTAGTATGTGTCTTTATGACCATTACTTCGAATTCTTATCAATCATATTTATCTCCTTTTCATTTTGCTCTTTTGCTCTGATTTTTTTCTTGGTCATTCATTTGGATATATTTCTTTGTTTCTTCACATGTCTAGTTCTTTGCTTTTGTCTCTAAGTATTTTAGAGATCAATTATACAAGAAAGTGTTAATTTCCATGATTTCTTTTAGTTTAACTACTACTGTTCATTTCTGGATTTATACCATGTGGTTAATGAAGATACCTGGTATGATTAACCTGTTTGTATTTGCTAAGTCTTGTCTTGTGGCCTAACATATGACCCATTCTAGAATATGTTTCATGTGCACCTGAGAAGAATGTATATTTTGCTATTGTTGTATGGATATGTTATTGTTGGATATTATTAGATTTATGTCCTGTATATGTCTGTTAAGTCTGGTCTATAGTGTTGATCAAATCTGCTATTTTCTTGTTGATTGTTGTATGCATTGTTGTGAGTAGGATTTAACATCCCCACTATTATAGTATTTCTGTTTACTTCTCTCTTTATCTTTGCTAGTTTTTGCTCTAGATATTTGGGTGCTCTGATGTTGGGTGTATATAAGTATTTATAATAGTTATATCTTTTTGATGGATTGACCCCTTATCATATAAATGACCTATTTTGTCTCCTTTTCACCATTTTTTAAAGACTTTATTTATTTGAGAGAGAGCATGAACAGGGGGGAGGAACAGAGAGAGAGGGAGAAGCAAACTCCCCGCTGAGCAGGGAAACTGACTGAATTCCTGACCAGACAGGGCCACTAATTTGCTGTACAGATGCTGTACAGGCTGTGTTCTGTTCAAGTGCCACTGTAAGCAGGACTGTTGGATGGGATATCAGCTTTCTGTGTCTCTGTTTAGGTTCCCTGGTTGGGTAGGCTGAAAGATGTATTCAGAAATGGTCAGAGCTATGAATAAGTTTCCATACTTGGGTATAGTGGGAGAACCAGCTCCAAGGCCAGTAAAGCTCTTTATTTGTGGTTTTGATTCAAGACTACACTCTCCCTGCACCCAAGCTCCTGGGAAACAGGCCCCCTTGCATTGCTCTTTAAACTATTAGCTCTGCCTGCATACTCTCTGCTTGAAAATATGGGCTATGCAACTTCCAGGTGTTCTAGCCAGCCTTTCAGGTCAGGCAGGACCAAAAGCTACATTCAGCAATGGACTGGGTTATGACTCCACTCTCCTGCCTGATTGAGTCAGACTAGGCTCCAGCTACCTGCCAGCTACTCTTTATTTGAATACCTGAATCAGGCAGACCTGTACACCACCACATTCTCTGGTTAGACTGTGTCACCAGCTTCATTCTACAGATAATGGAAACACTGGTAAGGACCATTACTTGGGCATTGCATGAAGGAAAGCAGTCTGCCAAGATCTGAGTGCTGATTGTTGTGAGACCTTCCCTACCTCGTTGTCACATTCAGATTCCTAATGGTCAGCCCATAGATCCTCCTGCAATCCCCGTGGGGTGAACCAAAGTGGAGACTCCAGAGAAAAGTGATCTATAATGCTGAGAGAGCTGGATGCCCACCCTGAGCCGTCTTTTCCCCCAAAGGAACCACAGGTTCAGAGAAGACCTTTCTGTGTTGTGCTGTGCCAACCTGGGGGTGGGGCAGTGTAGTCATCATGTAGCCATTCCTCTTACTCTCCTAGTGCACTCTGTCTTGGTATCTGTGGTGCAGGAAGTACTGCAGCCTCACCTTTGTGTTCTAGAATTCTCTGGGTGGTGTCCAGTCCATGAATAGCTTTTAGTTGTTTTTATGAGGGAGAACATCAGGAACATCTATGTCATCATCTTGGTGATGTCATTCCCAATTGCTACATTTTACTATAACCTTGTAGAACCATCAACCTTTTTATATAATGACATGCATAGCTTAGGAAAAAAATAAAATTATAAGTTCACTAAAATAATTATTAGTTACCCACTAAGTCTCATTAATTAGGAGACAAACCAGACTTCTCAAATCAACACAAAATTACCATTCCTTTAACATTCCATAATATATTCTCATTATAGAAAGATGGAAAATACTAAAATAATGAAGAAATAAACATAGAGTAGCATTACTCAAAGGTAAAAGCATTAAATATTTTTGTATAATCTGACTTTTTTCTAGGTACTTTTCAAGAACTTAGTTCATACCTGCCATGTAAATTTGTATCCCATAGTCATTTGTAAAACCATTAAAACTAAACAAGAGGAAAAAATCATTTGGGGAGAAAAAATATGTCAACCTCTCACTACTCATAATATGAAAATTCAGTATGTATATTCAACTGAAAAGAAAATCAATGACATCATTTTCACGCAAAAAAGAAAGCAGAAAAAATGAGTAATTTCTTTTAACAAGCAGCAGTACATAGTATCTTAAGAGCACAAGTGCTGGAATCAGTTTGCCTGGGTTTAAATCCTGCTTTACTTGTTTCTGGTTGTGGGATAGACACAGTCACAACTGCCCTGAGCCTCAGTTAATAAAATAAAATAGGATAATGCCTACCTGCTACTCTTGCTATGAGTACCTATAAAACAGCACAGCACCAAGCACCCAGTAGTGAATGCTCAGTAAATGTTAACTATTATTATTGAAGTTATTATGATTAATAACCATCTAGAGGGTGAATCTCACGCTGCAAAAAAAATAAATAATAATAATACTCCAGGCAGGATAAAAAAAAGGGCTGTTACAAAACCACACAGAACAGGTTATCAGTGTGGGAGGAAGGGCAGGAGGGAAGCCTCTGCTCTCTGGGGAAGCTTAGTAGACATTCAATGTTTATTTGTTAAATAAGTGAATCATGGACACACTTTTTTTTTTTTTAAAGATTTCATTTATTTATTTGGCAGAGAGAGAGAGGGAGAGAGAGAAAGAGCACTAGCAGGGTAGTGGCAGGCAGATGGAGCAGCAGGCTCCCTGCTGAGCAAGGAGCCCTATGTGGGCTCGATCCCAGGACCCTGGGATTCTGACCTGAGCCAAAGGTAGACACTTAACCAACTGAGCCACCCAGGTGTCCCTCGTGGACACACTTTAAAGGCAAATCTTAGCACCTCTGGAGTGACTTGACAATATTAGGCCCTTGGGATTAAGAAATGATTGTCTGGGGAAGATAACTGCTATTGAGGGTGAGTCATCTGGTGGAAACTATCAAAATCAGAGTGCAGGAGTAAACTCAGAGTATAAGTCCTGCATGGCAGCACATCTCCTGAAATATGTGAATTAATTTGGTTTTGAAAAACTGTGTACTGGGTGTCTGACAGAGGGAGAAGATAAGGCAGGAAGCTTTGGAATGAAAGCTTGGGAGCCATAGAAATTTTCAATGATAATACAGATCTCTAGTAATTGAGAGAATCCTTGAGAGCATTCCAATTTAAGTGGAGATATTGTCATTTATTTAGGAATAGGGGAGGAAGGAAACCAGAACAGCTCCTCAGTACAGAAGGGAATATTCTAGGGGAAAAAGATTAGTTCAAGACATGTGTCATTTGATCTTCCTGTAGAATACAAACACAGTAAGAAATAAAACTGCAAACACAAGGCCTAATGACCTTCCTTTTCTCAGTCTTTCTCCTAGGGAGAAATATAAACTGGGGGGCGAGGGTGGGGATAGGCTTGAAGGAGTCACAAGGTAACAGAACTCTAGCCTCAAAATTTAATAATCCAATTTTAGTTCTGCTACTAATTAGCTGAAGAGTCACACTTTACTATTGCCTCAGTTTTCTGATCTGTAAATTGGGGTTGTAACATCTTCTCTACCTCAGAAAGTATCAGTTTAGCCAGGGGACAGAGACTAGACCAGATTTCTGTTTTTCAGTAGAGAGAATAGTTAACTAGGATAACAAATTATTTTTTTTTTCTACTCAATTTTTAATTTGCAGAACTAAAATAAAATGGACAAGAACATCTGTGGTATCACTTGAACTTCCTACCCCCCAGGGTCTTTTTGTTTTTGTGTTTTTATAAGGAAGACATTGCCTTTATTTCTCTGCATGCCTAGTAACAATGTTTAGCCCTTGAGTTAGCATCCCCTCATCAGCATCCCCTGAAAAGCAGTGGGGTACTTTGTGTATTCTAACTTGGTTATGGTGTCTCAAAAAGATCTTTTATTTTTTAAAAAAATTTTTATGAACATATAATATTTGTTTCAGGGGTACAGGTCTGTGATTCGTCAGTCTTACACAATTCACAGCGCTCCCCATAGTACATACCCTCCCCAATGTCCATCACCCAGCCACCCCATCTCTCTCACCCCCCTCCCCTCCAGCAACCCTCAGTTTGTTTCCTGAGATTAAGAGTCTCTTATGGTTTGTCTCCCTCTCTGGTTTCGTCTTGTATCATTTTTCCCTCCCTTCCCCTATGATCCACTGTCTTATTTCTCAAAATCCTCATATCAGTGAGATCATATGATACTTACCTTTCTCTGAATGACTTATTTCACTTAGCATAATACCCTCTAGTTCTATACCCGTTGTTGCAAATGGCAAGATTCCATTTTTTTGATGGCTGCATAATACTCCATTGTATGTATGTATATATATATATATATACACCACGTCTTCTTTATCCATCCATCTATTGATGGACATCTAGGCTCTTTTCCATGGTTAGGCTATTGTGGCCATTGCTGCTATAAACATTGGGGTGCATGTGCCCCTTCAGATCACTACATTTGTATCTTTGGGGTAAATACCCAGTAGTGCAATTGCTGGGTGATAGGGTAGCTCTATATTTAACTTTTTGAGGAACCTCCATACTGTTTTCCTGACTGGCTGCACTAGCTTGCATTCCCACCAACAGTGTAGGAGGGTTCCCCTTTCTCCACATCCTCGCCAACATCTGTTGTTTCCTGACTTGTTAATTTTAGCCATTCTGACAAGTGAGGTGGTATCTCACTGAGGTTTTGATTTGGATTTCCCTGATGCCAAGGAGTGATGTTAAGCATTTTTTCATGTGTCTGTTGGCCATTTGGATGTCTTCTTTTCAGAAATGTCTGTTCATGTCTTCTGCCCATTTCTTGATTGGCTTATTTGTTCTCTGGGTGTTGAGTTTGATAAGTTCTTTATAGATTTTGGATACTAGCCCTTTATCTGATGTCATTTGCAAATATCTTCTCCCATTCTGTCAGTTGTCTTTGGTTTTGTTGACTGTTTCCTTTGCTGTGCAAAAGCTTTTTATCTTGATGAAGTCCCAGTAGTTCATTTTTGCCCTTGTTTCCCTTGTCTTTGGAGATGTTTCCAAGAAGAAGTTGCTGCGGGGACTGAGGTCGAAGAGGTGGCTGCCTGTGTTCTCAAGGATTTTGATGGATTCCTGTCTCACATTTAGGTCTTTCACCCATTTTGAGTCTATTTTGTGTGTGGTGTAAAAAATGGTCCAGTTTCATTCTTCATGTGGCTGTCCAATTTTCCCAACACCATCTGTTGAAGAGACTGTCTTTTTTTCAGTGGACATTCTTTCCTGCTTTGTCAAAGATTTGTTGACCATAGACTTGAGGGTCGATTTCTGGGCTCCCTATTCTGTTCCATTGATCTATGCATCTGTTTTTGTGTCAGTACCATACTGTCTTGGTGATTACAGCTTTGTAATAGAGCTTGAAGTCCGGAATTGTAATGCCACCAGCTTTGCTTTTCTTTTTCAACATTCCTCTGGCTATTCGGGGTCTTTTCTGGTTCCATATAAATTTTAGGATTATTCCATTTCTTTAAAAAAAAAGTTGATGGTATTTTGATAGGGATTGCATTAAATGTGCAGATTGCTCTAGGTAGCACAGATATTTTCACAATATTTGTTCTTCCAATCCATGAGCATGGAACATTTTTTTCTTTTTTGTGTGTGTCTTCCTCAATTTCTTTCATGAGTATTGTATAGTTTTCTGAGTACAGATCCTTTGCCTCCTTGGTTAGATTTATTCCTAGGTATCTAATGGTTTTGGATGCAATTGTACATGGGATCAACTCCTTAATTTCTCTTTCTTCTGTCTTGTTGGTGTATAGGAATGCCGCTGATTTCTGTGGATTGATTTTATATCCTGCCAGTTTACTGAATTCCTGTATGAGTTCTAGCAGTTTTGGGGTGGAGTCTTTTGGGTTTTCCACATAAAGTATCCTATCATCTGCAAAGAGGGAGAGCTTGACTTCTTCTTTGCCGATTCGGATGCCTTGTATTTCTTTTTGTTGTCTGATTGCTGAGGCTAGGACTTCTAGTACTATGTTGAATAGCAGTGGTGATAGTGGACATCCCTGCCGTGGTCCTGACCTTAGGGGAAAAGCTCTCAGTTTTTCCCCATTGAGAATGATATTTGCTGTGGGTTATTCATAGATGGCTTTTAAAATATTGACGTATGTACCTTCTGTCCCTACATTGTGAAGAGTTTTAATCAAGAAAGGATGCTGTGTTTTATCAAATGCTTTTTCTGCATCTACTGAGAGGATCATATGGTTCTTGTCCTTTCTTTTATTAATGTAGTGTATCACATTGATTGATTTGCAGATGTTGAACCAATCTTGCAGCCCAGGGATAAATCCCACTTGGTTGGGGTGAATAATCCTTTTAATGTACTGTTGGATCCCATTGGCTAGTATTTTGGTGAGAATTTTTGCATCCATGTTCATCAGGGATATTGGTCTGTAAGTCTCCTTTTTGATGGGGTCTTTGTCTGGTTTGGGGATCAAGGTAATGGTGGCCTCATAAAATGAGTTTGGAAGTTTTCCTTCCATTTCTATTTTTTGGAACAGTTTCAGAAGAATAGGTATTAATTCTTCTTGAAATGTTTGGTAGAATTCCCTTGGGAAGCCATCTGCCCTGGGCTCTTGTTTGTTGGGAGATTTTTGATGACTACTTCAATTTCCTTAGTGGTTATGGGTCTGTTCAGGTTTTCTATTTCTTCCTGGTTCAGTTTTGGTAGTTGATACATCTCTAGGAATGCATCCATTTCTTCCAGGTTATCTAATTTGCTGGCTTAGAGTTGCTCATAATATGTTCTTATAATTGTTTGTATTTCTTTGGTGTTGGTTGTGATCTCTCCTCTTTCATTCATGATTTTATTTACTTGGGTCCTTTCTCTTTTCTTTTGGATAAATCTGGCCAGGGGTTTATCAATCTTTATTAATTCTTTCAAAGAACCAGCTCCTAGTTTCGTTGATCTGTTCTACTGTTGTTTTGGTTTCTATTTCTTTGATTTCTGCTCTGATCTTTATTATTTCTCTTCTCCTGCTGGGTTTAGGCTTTATTTGCTGTTCTTTCTCCAGCTCCTTTAGGTGTAGGGTTAGGTTGTGTATTTGAGACCTTTCTTGTTTCTTGAGAAAGGCTTGTATTGCTATACACTTTCCTCTTAGGACTGCCTTTGCTGCATCCCAAAGATTTTGAAGAGTTGTGTTTTCATTTTCATTGGTTTCCATGAATTTTTTTAATTCTTCTTTAATTTCCTGGTTGACCCATTCATTCCTTAGTAGGATGCTCTTTAGCCTCCATGTATTAGAGTTCTTTCCACCTTTCCTCTTGTGATTGGGTTCTAGTTTCAAAGCATTGTGGTCCAAAAATATGGAGGGAAAGATCCCAGTCTTTTGGTACCAGTTGAGACCTGATTTGTGACCTAGGATGTGATCTATTCTGGAGAATATTCCATGGGCACTAGAGAAGAATGTGTATTCTGTTGCTTTGGGATGGAATCTTCTGAATATATCTTTGAAGTTCATCTGGTCCTGTGTGTCATTTAAAGCCTTCATTTCCTTGTTGATCTTTTGCTTAGATGATCTGTCTATTTCAATGAAGAGGGTGTTAAACTCCCCTACTATTATTGTATTATTGTTGATGTGTTTCTTTGCTTTTGTTATTAATTGGCTTATATAATTGGCTGCTCCCATGTTAGGGGCAAAAATATTTACAATTGTTAGATCTTCTTGTTGGATAGACCCTTTAAGTATGATATAGTGTCCTTCCTCATCTCTTATTATAGTCTTTGGTTTAAAATCTAATTTGTCTGATGTAAGGATTGCCACCCCAGCTTTCTTTTGATGTCCATTAGCATGGTAAATGGTTTTCCACCCCCTCAGTTTCAATCTGGAGGTGTCTGTGGGTCTAAAATGAGTCTCTTGCAGACAGCATATGGATAGGTCTTGTTTTTTTTTAATCCAATCTGATACCTGTGTCTTTTGATTGGGGCATTTAGCCCATTTACATTCAGGGTAACTATTGAAAGATATGACTTTAGTGCCATTGTATTGTCTGTAAGGTGACTGTTACTGTATATTGTCTCTGTTTCTTTCTGGTCTATGTTACTTTTAGGCTCTGTCTTTGCTTAGAGGACCCCTTTCAATATTTCTTGTAGGGCTGGGCTGGTTTTGTGTTTGCAAATTCCTTTAGTTTTTGTTTGTCCTGGAAGCTTTTTATCTCTCCTGTTTCAGTGACAGCCTAGCTGGATATAGTATTCTTGGTGGCATATTTTTCTCATTTAGTGCTCTGGATATATCATGCCAGTCCTCTCTGGCCTGCCAGGTCTCTGTGGATAGGTCTGCTGCCAATCTAATGTTTCTACCATTATAGGTTACAGGCCTCTTGTCCCAAGCTGCTTTCAGGATTTTCTCTTTGTCTCTGAGACTTGTGAGTTTTACTATTAGATGTCAGGGTGTTGACCTATTTTTATTGATTTTGAGGGGGGGGAGTTCTCTGGGCCTCCTGCATTTTGATTCCTGTTTCCTTCCCCAACTTAGGGAAGTTCTCTGCTATAATTTGTTCCAATATACCTTCTGCCCCTCTCTCTCTTTCTTCATCTTCTGGGATCCCAATTATTCTAATGTTGTTTTGCTTTATGGTATCACTTATCTCTCAAATTCTGCCCTCGTGATCCAGTAGTTGTTTATCTCTCTTTTTCTCAGCTTCTTTATTTTCCATCATTTGGTCTTCTAATATCACTAATTCCCTCTTCTGTCTCATTAATCCTATCCGTTAGAGCCTCCATTTTTGATTGCACCTCATTAATATCCTTTTTGATTTCGACTTGGTTAGATTTTAGTTGTTTTATTTCTCCAGAAAGGCATTCTCTAGTATCTTCTATGCTTTTTTCAAGCACAGCTAGTATCTTTATAATCCTCATTCTGAACACTAGTTCTGACATCTTACTAATGTCTGTATTGATTAGGTCCCTGGCAGTCGGTACTGCCTCTTGTTCTTTCTTTTGAGGTGAGTTTTTCCATCTTGTCATTTTGTCCAGAGGAGAACAGATGAATGAGAGAACAAAATGCTAACAGGATAACAACGACCCCAGAAAAATATGCACTAAACAAATCAGAAGAGACCCAAAACCAGGGGGTAAAGAAAGGGGGAAAAAAAAAAGTATATGATCAGGCTGGTGAATAGAACAGAGCCACACATGAGATTTTGGGTGTATTTTGGTCTGTTAGAAGAAATTGCCTCCCACAATTTTAAAGAATGAAAAACTTAGATATATTACAAAAATAAGGGTAAATACAATGACCGGATGGAATATGACTGTAAAAATGAAAATTAAAAAAGATTTTTAAAAAGGAATTGATAAGTTGGTCAAAAAACAAATGAAAAAAATTTTAAAAAAAGAATGTGATCAGGTGGGAGACTAGGACAATGTCATACACTAGATTTAGGGTATATTTTGGTTAGAAGAAACTGTATCCCAAAATTTTAAAGAAAGAAAAACTTATATATATACAAAAAATAAGGTTAAATACAATGAAGGGATAAAATATGACTGTAAAAATGAAAATTAAAAAAGATTTTTAAAAAGGAATTGATAAGATGTTGGTTGAAAAAGGGAAGAAGAAAAATTCAACTAAAAAAATAGAAAAAGAAAAAATAAAATTTTAAAAATTAACTTTGAAAGACTAAAGAATCATGAGAAAAAAGCCATGGATTCTATGTGCTGTATTCCCCCAGCGCTGGAGTTCTGCCGTTCTCATTGATCGGTAAACTTGGTCTTGGCTGGTTGTTCTCGCTGATCTTCCAGAGGAGGGGCCTGTTGCCATGGTTCCCTAATGTCTTTGCCGGAGGCAGAATTGCCCCACCCTTGCTGGGTCTGGGCTAAGTAATCTGCTTGGGTTTGCTCTCAGGAGCTTTTGTTCCCTGCAAGCTTTCCTCACAGCTTTGGAGGACGGGAATGAAGATGGCGGCCTCCCAATCTCTGCCCCAGAGGAGCCGAGAACTCGGGGCCCTGCTCCTCAGTGAGCCCCCAGAGAAAAGCAGTCAGTCACTCCCATCTCCCCGATCTCTGGCCACACTCCGTGCTCACCCGGCCTGTGACCGAGCGTTTCAATCTCTGGCACCCGACCCCGTGTGGAGTCTCCAAACCCAGCAGATCCCTGCGGTGCACTCCTCGGCAGCTCCTCCCTGGGGAGGAAGGGGAGTCTCCCCAGAGCTGCCGCTTATTGGGTCCCTGCTGGAGGAGCAGTGGCCCGACTCTGCCACGGATCACAGTTTATGACAACCCCGAGCTGAGAGCCCGTGCCCCAGCTCCGTCTCTGCAGCCGGCTTCCCCGCTCTGATCCCTGGGAGCTCTGCCGCACTCAGGCACCCCCGGTCTTCCTGTGACCCTGAGGGTCCTGAGACCACACTGTCCCATGAGGGTTCCACCCCCAGCTTAGCCACTGGAGCAACATCCCTCAGCGGAGCAGACTTCTAAAAGTCCTGATTTTGTGCTCCACGGCTCTATCACTTGCCGGTAGCGGGTGACAGAGGCCCCCTCCCCTACCGTCTATCCTCCCAAATATCACCTCGGATTCACTTCTCCACACATCCTACCTTCCAGAAGGTGGTCGCTTTTCTGTTCAGAGAGTTGTTGCTATTCTTTTCTTCGCTCTCCTGTTGAGTTTGTAGGTGTTCAGAATGGTTTGATCCCTATCTAGCTGAATTCTTGGGACCAGATGAAATTTAGGTCTCCTACTCCTCTGCCATCTTGCTCCTCCCCCTCAGGTATAACAAATTATTAATAGGGTAACTGAAAAGGCTAGAAAGAACCATTAAAGTGTGGCCAAGAAAATAACTATCAGAGCAGCTACACCCCAAAAGGGTAGAGCAACAAAGGGAAGAGGGCAAAATTAGTAGATTTTAGAGGGTTAAGAGGGAGAACCACAGAACTGACCCTCAGATCTCAGAAGAGTTGGTGCTACTGAGCTGATGCTGGTGGCATTATATTCAGAGGTGGGCCCCCATGCAGCTCTACCTCTGAGAAGTGAATGCTTGAGGGTTAGTGCTCATATCTTGAGGTGGGGGCACAATAAAGCTACTTCTGCAAATATTAGAACAACTGCAAACTGGATTCATCTGCTTACTACTAGAAGGCCCTACCCCTGCTGGAGCGATGCTGACAGAGTAAGAAGCACGCTGGAAGGGGCAAGTCCCCTCTTTGGCCTCCTGCCTTTTCAGTCTCCCTCTAATGCCTCTCTCTCCCAGGGCAGAGCCAAGCTGGTGTGCTCATAGCCCCACCATCACAAGGTGCTATATAACAGGATAGGTGTTCAGCTGGGAGGTAACAGCTTCACATCCAGTACAATGTCCATAAGAGACAGAAAGCAGCCTGCCTGCCTGTCTTTTCTTATAGGTCCTTTGAAATAGGACATCTCCATTATATTAGAAGACAACTGGGTGGGGGTAGTTTAAGGAAGTGAGCAAGCCAGATATGCCCTCACCCAGAGCTTTCAATGGTGGCTGTGCAGCTTGGAGAATGTGACTCCATGCAAATGAAGGTAGGAAAGTTTACTTTGGAGGACTGCAGTGTAGCCTGTGAAAGTTTATGGTGGTCTTGGAGTCAAAAGGTCTACTTCTGACCCACCAGCAAAACTCTTCGGACCTCAGTTTCCTTACTGGATACGAAGATAGTATGATTCTGTGTAAACCTGGCTTTTTAGAGGGGCTAGTATGTTTTATGGTCTTCTTACCTCACCCATTCCCTGACCTCTT
The DNA here is from genome assembly GCF_011800145.1 of Mirounga leonina. Classification (NCBI taxonomy): domain Eukaryota; kingdom Metazoa; phylum Chordata; class Mammalia; order Carnivora; family Phocidae; genus Mirounga; species Mirounga leonina. Next base: position 71,889,103 of record NW_023270377.1, on the reverse strand, counting down.
CACATACATAAATCTTAAATTGTGATTAGGTTTCATAGACCAGCAAATAAGGGGGTGAGGTCAAATGTGGTCAAACTTGCTCAGAAATATGCCATTTGGGGACACCTGGTGGCTCAGTCGGTTAAGCATCTGCCTTCAGCTCAGGTCATGATCCCAGGATCCTGGGATCGAGCCCCGCATTTGGCTCCCTGCTCAACAGGGAAGTCTGCTTCTCCCTCTCCCTCTTCCCCTTCCCCCACTCTTTCTGTCTCTCTCAAAAAATTAATAAAATCTTTTTAAAAATATGCCATCTTGAAACCTACATATAACCTATCATCTACACAGACAGATTATCCTCCAGAGTTGGAACAACTTTTTCAGATATGAGTACCAGATGAAGTTGTTAGACTGTTAAAGGCTCATGTTGTGTAAAAAATAACATGGATCACAAAATGCTAGACTCCAACTCAGCCAGCACATGGGAATTGAAATCTATATATACATCTTAGAACTCATTCTCACATGTGTTCTATAGTCACTGAGAATGGCAAGAGCTATTTAAACAGTAACATTTACTCCACCCTTTGTTGTTTTTTTTAAATATGTGTACCACAACCCCCAGAATGACTAAAATGAAAAAATAATTAAGTACTACTGAAGTTATAGGACAACCAGAACACTCATACATGGCTGGTAGGAACTTAAATTGAACAATCCCTTTTTGAAAATGGTTTGGTAATGTTTACTAAACCTAAACCTGTGCCAAACCTTATAATCTAGTGATTCCCTCTTGCATACACACCTACCAGCATTCATACTGAATAATTTTAAAAGAAGTTCAATAAGTGAATATAATCTTTGCTGTTAGGAGTCAGGATATTAGTTACTCTGTGGGGTTGATGAGGGAGACAAGAGCAGAAGGGAGACTTCTAGGGTGCTGCTAATGTTTTCCTTTTTTTAATTGAAATATATTTGACATACACATTGCCTAAATTGTGTACAACATGTTTTGTTACATTTGTATACTGTAATATGATTGCCACCTCTATTACATTGCATAATTATCTTTTTAGTGGCTGGAATAATTAAATTCTAGTGTCTTAGCAAGTTTGTTGCTTATAATGCAATATTGTTGTCTATATTCATTATACTGTGCATTACATCTCTAGGCCTTATTTACAACTACTGAGTTTTCACTCTTAAACATCTGTCTTATCCCTCCACTCCCCATTCCCTGGTAACCACCATTTTACTCTGTGTTTACAAGTTTGGTTTTTTGGATTCATCATATAAGAGATACAAAACAATACTTGTTATTCTCTGACTTATCTCACTTAGCATATTTTGCTCAAGGATAAGTCCTGTCACAAGTGGCAAAATGTCCTCCTTTCTCATGGCTGAATAATATTCATATGTGTATTCAGGAATTTATATACATAATTTATTCATTCATGTCTTGATGGACACTTAGGTTGTTTCTATATCTTGGCTATTGTGCATAATGCTGTAAGAAACATGGGACTATCTCTTCAAAATCCTGTTTTCATTTGCTTTAAATATTTACCTGGAAGTGAAACTGCTATCTCATATGGTAGATCTGTCTTTAAATTTTTGAGGAAGCCCCATATTGCTTTCCATAGTTGTTACAGGGTTCCCTTTTCTCCACATCCTGGCCAGCACTTGTTATCACTTGTCTTCTAGATAGTAGCCATTCTAAGAGGTGTGAGTATCTCATTGTGCTTTTGATTTACATTTCCCTGATGATTAGAGATGTTGAGCATCTTTTCATGTACCTGTTGGCCATTTGGCTGTGTTCTTTGGGAAAAAAATGTCTATTTAGTTCTGCCCATTTTATAATTGGACTTTTTGTTGATATTAATTTGTATGATTTTTTTAATATATTTTGGATCAGTATTAACCACTTGTCCAGTATATGACTTGCAAAAATGTTTTCTCATTCTGTATATTGTCTTTTCATTTTGTTAACTGTTCAACATGTGCAGAAACTTTTTAAGTTTGATGTAGTCCTACTTGATTTATGCTTTTGTTATTTCTGCTTTTTGTGTCATATCCAAAAATCATTGCCAAGACTAATGTCAAGGAGTTTCTTCTCTATGTTTTCTTATAGAAATTTTATAGGATCAGGTCTTATGATTAAGTCTTTAATCCATTTGAGTTAATTTTAGTGCACAGTGTAATATAGGGGTCCAATGTCCTTGTCCTGTATGTTTTCCCAGCACCGTTTGTTGAATACACTATCCATTCCCCACTGAATATTCTTGGCTCGATTCTTGTCTAATATAAGTTGACTGGATATGCAGAGGTTTAATTCTGAGCTACTTTGTTCTGTTGGTCTATGTGTCTACTTTTGTGCCAGTATCATACTGTTTTTATGAATATAGCTTTGTAGTATGTTTGAAGTGATTAAGTGTGAAACTTCCACCTTTACTCTTTCTCCTCAGAATTAATTTTATCAGGGTCTTTTGTGGTTCCTTACAAATTTTAGAATTTTTTATTTCTGTGAAGAATGCCATTGTTATTTGGTGGGGATTGTTAAATCTATAGATGGCTTTTGGTATTATGGACACTTTAACAATAATAATTCTTCCAGTCCCTAAACATGGGATGACTTTCCATTTGTGTCATCTTTGATTCCTTTCAGCAAAGCCTTGTAGTTTTTATTGTACATATCTTACACTTTTTTGGTTAAGTCTATTCCTAAATACTTTATTGTTTTTGATGCTATTGTAAATGGGATCATTTTCTTTAACGAGGAAACATCTGAAAAAGGAATAGTGTATAGCTATGCAACTGATTTCTGTATCTGGATTTATTCTCCTGCAGCCTTACTGAAATTGTTAATTAGTTCCAACAGTCTTTTAGTTGAGTCTTCAGATTTTCTGTATTTAAAATTACATCATCTGGAAATAGCATCAGTTTAACTTTTTCCTTCTGATTTGAATTCCTTTTATTTCTTGGTCTTGCCTAATTGCTGTAACAAAGATTTCCAGTGCTATATTGAATAAAAGTGGTGAGAGTGGGCACCCTTGAAAGGAAAAACTTTTGGTTTTTCTCCATTGAGTATAATGTTACCTGTGGGCTTGTTGTATGAGGCCTTTATTATGGTGAGATATGTTCCATTCTGTTGAAAGTTTTTATCATGAGAGTATGTTGTATTCTGTTGTATGCTTTTTCTGCCCCTATTCAGATGATCATGTAATTTTTACCTTTCATTTAAGTGATGTATTACATTTATTGATTTGTATATGTTGAACCATCCTTGTGTCTGAGGGATAAATCCCACTTGGTCATGATGTATAATCCTTTTAATGTGTTCTTGAATTTGGTTTGCTAACATTTTGTTGAGAATTTTGCATCTATATCTGTAAGGGATATTGGTCTATGGTTTTCTTGTGGTGTCTTTATTTGGCTAGGGTATCAGGGTAACACTGGCCTTGTAGAATGAGTTTAGAAGTATTCCCTTCTCCTCAAATTTTTGGAGGAGTCTAAGGAGGATTGGTGTTAATTCTTCTTTAAATGTCTGGTAGAATTCACCAGCAAGGTCTGGGCTTTTCTCTGTTGGGAGCTTTTTGATTACTGATTCAATCTCTTTACTTGTTAATGATCTGTTCAGATTTTCTATTTCTTCATGGTTCATGAAGGTTAGATTGTGTGTTTCTAGATATTTATCCATTTCTTCTAGGTTGTTGGCATATTTTTCAAATGTCTCTTGTGATCCTATATATTTCTGTGGTATCTGTTGTAATGTCTCCTCTTTCATTTCTAATTTTATTCATCTTATCTTTTTCTTAGTCAATTTTATCCTTTTGAAGAACCAGCTCTGTTTCATTTTTTATTGTTTTTCTGGTCTCTATTTCATTTATTTCTGCTCTGATCCTTATTATTTTCTTCTTTATAACTTTGGGCCTAATTTGTTCTTTTTTTTCCTAGTTGCTTGAAGTATAAAGTTAGGTTGTTTGAGATATTTCTAATTTCTTCATATATGCTCTTGTCACTATAAACTTCCTGCCCAGAACTGTTTTTGCTGCATCACATAAGTTTTGATATGTTGTATTTCCATTTTCATTTGTTTTGAATAATTTTTATCTCCTCCTTTATTTCTTTTTGACCCATTGGTTTTTCAGTAGTGTGTTGTTTACAAATATATTTCCCACATATTTGTAGATTTTCTAGCTTTCTTCTTTATTATTGCTAGTTTATACCATCGAAATCATACCAACTATCTTTTCTAACCACAATCTTAAATTTGTTAGATTTGTGTTTTATTATATGATTCACTATGGAAAATGTTCTGTGCACATTTGAGAAGAAAGTATATTTGGCTGCTAATGAACAGAATGTTCTATAAATGTCTGTTAAGTTCCAACATTACCTTATTGATTTTTTGTCTGGGTGACCTATCTATTCCCAAAAGTGGGGTATTGAACCATACTTTAGAACAAATGAACTTGAGTCCCCTATACTATTGTATTGTTGTCTATTTCTCCTTTTAGATCTGAATTTGCTTAATATATTTTGGTATTCCAGTATTGAGTGTGTATATATTTATGATTACTATATATTCTTCATGTATTGACCCTTTTATCATTTTACAATGACTGTCTCTTGTAACTGTTTTTTTGGCTTGAAGTTTGTCTGATAGAAGTATGGCTATTCCTGCTTTCTTTTTGGTGTTTTCACTTGATGGAATATCCTCTTCCATCCCCTCACTTTGAGCCTATGTGTGTCTTTAGAGATGAAATCAGTTACCCTGTAGTCAGCATATAGTTAGGCCTTTTAAAAAAAAAAAAAAATCCTTCCAGTGACTTTGTGCCTTTTGATTGGTGAACTTAATCCATTTACATTTGAAGTGATTATAGATATGTAAGGAGTTAATACTGTCATCTTATTGTTTGCCTTCCGGTTGTTTTGTAGCTCTTTTTTTTTTTTTTTTTTTTTTTCCCCTTCTGTATCTGCCCGCCTTTGAGCACATCACAGGGAAATCCACCAATTTACAATTTCTCCATTATGATTTGTGATTCTCTTATAGATTTTTGCTTTGTGGTTACCATGAGGCTTACATATAGCATCTTGCACATAAAAATAGCTCATTTTAAGCTGATAGCAACTTATCTTCATTCACCTATAAATTTTCCACTTTTATTTCTCCCCTTTTATATTTTTGATGTCACAGTTATATAAAGGTTAAAATAAGGAGGATTAATTAACAAATTCACAGCATAAAAAGAAGTAAATTAAGTGATTAATATATTAATATAGTTTTCTAATTCTAATTTTTACCTTTACCAGAATATTACGTATTTCATTTTTTGTGTCACTAGTTAGCATCTTTTCATTTTTTCTTGCAAGGCAAGTCTAGTGGTGCTGAACTCCCCCAGCTTTTATTTATCTGGCAAAGTTATTCTTGAGATATGAAGGAGGCTTTCCCAAAGTGTTCTTTGCTGGCATTTTATATCTTTCAACACTTTGAATATTTCATTCTACTCTCTCCTGGCCTGTAGAGTTTCTGCTGAAAAACCTGTGGATAACCTAAGAAGGAACCCTCATTAGTCTACTTCTTTTTTCCCCTCAGGAGATCTTTTTGCATTGAGATAATAGAGTGTTCTGCTAGTGTTGTGAACCTGTATGTCCAATTCCTTCTCCAGGTTTAGGAAGTTCTCAGCTATTATTCCCTTAAATAAACTCTATCCCCCCTTCTCCTTCTGTTCTCCTTATGGTACTCCAGTTCCTCCTCTTCTTCCTCTTCCTCTTTTTTGAAAAATAGCATTTTTTATTTACAACTCTATTTAGTTTAGTTAACCATCTGAACTTCTACAACAGTTTTATTTCCCTATAATTTTTGGCTGTGAATTCTCTGACCATCTTGTCATATGATAACAATTTTATAATATTTTCCCTATAGACTCTAGGAATGATAATTCAGTCTTTCTTTTAACAGGTTGATTGAAATCCTTTAGTATTGTAATTTTTCATATCTTTTAAGTTTTTATTTTAATTCTAGTTGGTTAATATACAGTGTTATATTGGTTATATGTATACAATATAGTAATTTAACACTTCAATACATCACCCTGTGCTCATCACAAAAAGTGAACTCCTTAGTCATCATCACCTATTTCACCTATCCCCCACCACACTCCCCTCTGATAACCAGTAATTTGTTTTCTACATTTAGGCATCTGTTTCTTGGTTTGCTTCCTTCTCTTTTTTTTTTTTTCCCCTTTACTCATTTGTTGTTTCTTAAATTCACAAATGAGTGAAATCATATGGTATTTTTCTCTGACATATTTTGCTTAGTATAATCTCTAGCTCCATCCATGTTGTTGCAAATGGCAAGATTGCATTTTTTTATGCCTAATATGCCATTATGTATGTATGTGTATATATGTTTGTGTGTGTATGTATATGTATATATATATACACACACACACCACATCTTTATCCATTCATCAGTTGATGGACACTTGGGCTGTTTCCATCATTTGGCTGTTGTAGATAATGCTGCTATAAACCTCAGGGGGGTGGGGGATCCCTCTGAATTAGTACTTTTGTATTCTTTGTATAAATACCTAGTAGTACAATTGCTGGATTGTAGGTAGTTCTTTTTAACTTTTTGAGGAACCCCCGTACTGTTTTCCAGAGTAGCTGCACCAGTTTGCATTTCCACCAATAGTGCAAGAGGGTTCCCCTTTCTCCACATCTTTGCCAACATGTGTTGTTCCTTATGTTGTTGATTTTAGCCATTCTGACAGGTGTGAAGGGATATCTCCGTAGGTTTGATTTGTATATCCCTGATGATGCATGATGTTGAGTATCTTTTCATGGGTCTGTTGGCCTTCTGTATGTCTTTTTTGGAAAAATGTCTATTCTGGTATTCTGCCCGTTTTTAATTGGATTATTCATTTTGGGGGGTGTTGAGTTTTATAAGTCCTTTATATATTTTGGATACTAACCCATTATCAGATATGTCATTTTCAAGTATGTTGAAAGTTTTTCTCCCATTTGATAGGTTGCCTTTTAGTTTTATTCTTTCCTTCACTGTGCAGATGCTTTTTATTCTGATGAAGTTCCAATAATTTATTTTTGCTTTTGTTTCCTTTGCCTCAGGAGCATCTAGAAAGATGTTGCCATGGGCAATGTCAGAGAAATTACTGCCTGTGCTCTCTTCTAGAATTTTTATTGTTTCAGGTCTCACATTTAGGTCTTTAATCCATTTTGAATTTATATTTGTCTTTGGTGTAAAAAATGGTCCAGTTTCATTCTTTTGCACGTTGCTGTCCAGTTTTCCCAACATCATTTGTTGAAGAGACTGTCTTTATCCCATTGAATATTCTTTCCTGCTTTGTCAAAGATTAATTGACCCTATATCTGTGAGTTTATTTCTGGGTTTTCTATTCTCCATTCATCTATATTTATTCATCTATATTTTTGTGCCAATACTATACTGTTTTGACCACTACAGCTTTGTAATATAACTTGAAGTCTGGAATTGTGATGTCTCCAGCTTTGTTTTTCTTTTTCAAGTTTGCTTTGGCTAGTCAGGGGCTTTTGTGGTTCCATACAAATTTTAGGATTATTTGTTCTAGCTCCGTGAAAAGTGCTATTGATATTTTGATAGGGATTGCATTAAATGTATAGATTGCTTTGGGTAGTATAAACATTTTAATGATATCTGTTCTTCCAATCCATGAACATGGAATGTTTTTGCATTCCTTTGTATGAACTTCAATTTCTTTCATCAGTGCTTTATAGTTTTCATAGTACAGATCTTTCACCTCTTTGGTTAGGTTTATTCCAAAGGATCTTGCTTCTGGTGCAACTGTAAATGGGACTGAGTCCTTAATTCTCTTTCTGCTGCTTCATTATTGGTGTATAGAAATGCAACAGATTTCTGTATGTTGATTTTATATCCTGCAACTTCACTGAATTCATGTATCAGTTCTAGTTTTTTGGTGGAGTCTTTTGGGTTTTCTATATAGAGTATCATGTCATCTGCAAATAGTGAAAGTTTGACTTCTTGCTGATTTGGATGCCTTTTATTTCCTTTCGTTGTCTGATTGCTGTGGCTAGGACTTCCAGTACTATGTTAAATAACAGGGATGTCCACTCTCACCACTGTGTTGTTTCTGACTTTAGGGGAAAAGCAAAAGCTCTACATTTTTCCCCATTGAGTATGACATTAGCCATGGGTTTATCATGGCCTTTATTATGTTGAGATATGTTCCCTCTAAACCTATTTTGTTAAGGGTTTTTGTCATAAATGGGTGTTATCCTTTGTCAGATGCTTTTTCTGCATCTATCGAAATGATCATATGGTTCTTATCCTTTTATTAATGTGGTGTATCACATTGATTGATTCGTGAATATTGAACCACCCTGGCGACCTAGGAATAAATCCCTCTTGATTGTGGTGAATGATTCTTTTAAAGTATAATTGCTAGTTTATTGAGAATTTTTGCATCCATGTTCATTAGGGTATTGGCATGTAGTTGTCTTTTTTAGTGGTCTTTATCTGGTTTTGGTATCAGGGTAATGCTGGCCTCATAGAATGCATTTCAAAGTCTTCCTTTTCTATGTTTTGGAATAATTTCAGAAAAATAGGTATTAACTCTTCTTTAAATGTTTGATTGAATTCACTTTTGTGACTTTTGTTTGCTGGGAGTTTTATCATTACTTATTCAATTTCCTTGCTGGTTATTGGTCTGTTCAAGTTTTCTATTTCTTCCTGTTTTATTTTTTTTTTTTTTAAGATTTTATTTATTTGTCAGAGAGAGAGAGCGCACAAGCAGGGGGAGTGGCAGGCAGAGGAAGAAGCAGGCTCCCCGCAGAGCTAGGAGCCAGATGCGGGGCTTGATCCCAGGACCCTGGAATCATGACCTGAGCCAAAGGCAGGCGCTTAACCGACTGAGCCACCCAGGCATCCCTTCCTGTTTGTTTTAGATGATTGTATGTTTCTAGGAATTTATCCATTTCTTCCAGGATGTCCAATTTTTTTGGCATATAGTTTTTCATAATATTCTAACTGTACTTTTGTAGTGTTGGTTGTTATTTCTCTTTTCTCATTTGTGATTTTATTTGGGTCCTTTCTCTTTTCTTTTTGATAAGTCTGACTAGAGGTATATCAATTTTACTAATATTTTTCAAAGAACCAGCTCTTGGTTTCATTGATCTATTTTATTTCTTTTTTTAGAAGTTTCTATATCATTTATTTCTGCTCTAATCTTTATTTCCGTCCTTCTGCTGGCTTTAGGCTTTGTTTGTTCATTTATTTGAGAATTTTGCTTCTTGAGGTAGACCTGTATTGCTATATACCTCCCTCTTAGGACCACTTTTGCTGCATCCCAAAAGTTTTTGACCATTGTGTTTTCATTTGTTTCCATGTATTTTTGTAATTTGATTTCCTGGTTGACCTATCCATTATTTAGCAACATGTTGTTTAACCTCCATGTATTCGTGGTCTTTCCAAATTTTTCTTGTGGTTGACTTCTAGTTTCATAGCATTGTGGTCAGAAAAGGTGCATGGTATGATTTCAAAATTTTTTTTTATTTGTTGAGGCCTGTTTTTGTGACCTACTATATGATCTATTCTGAAGTGTTCCATGTGCACTTGAAAAGAATGTGTATTCTGCTGTTTTAGGGTGAAACATTCAAAAAATATCTGTTAAGTCCATTTGATTTTGCTGATTGAATCTGATAGCTCTCATGGGTTTCTTCACTTTTAAAAAAATCTTAGTTCTCTTTCAAGTCACTTGTTCTTTTCATCTGGTCTATCCTGTTACCTATGCTCTCTAATGCAGTCTTCATCTCATTCATTGACTTCTTCAGCTCCAGAATTTGTATGAAATTTTTAAAAAAAGAATAAATTTCTTTGGTAAAGATTTATTAAATTTATTCCTGAGTTCATTGAGTTGCCTGAGTTTTCTTGTAGCTTGTTGAATTTCTTCATAATGGCTGTAATGAATTCTTTATCAGATCACAATATTCTGTGCCTTTGAATTTGGTTGCTGAAGAATTAATCATTTTGGTAATACCATATTTCCTTGATTTTTGTTGTTGTGTTTGGTACTTCAAATGCAAAAGATGTGCTTATCCTTTCTTTAGTGAAGAATTTGTTCACTTTGGCTGTTATAGTTCAAGATGCTGACAATTAGAAACCGTTCTTTTGTGTCCCAGAGGTGGTGCTATAGCTCAAGTTTTTAGTTTCTCCTATGGGTGGCTAGAGACTGCTCTCAGCAACACACAAAAAGAGCTGGCAGAAGGGTCAGGGGAGACATGGGCTTAGCATCTGGGCCTTCAGGGGTTCCCATGACCAATAGGGGGATTCTCCAGTGTGGGGCTCCACGAGGCCCATAGGTGGACCCCCTGCCAAAATCCAGAAGCAGACAGAAGGAAACATATTTCTTCAATATGCTTTGGTATTCTTCTTGACCTCTTTTCCTTTTCTTTCTTTCATCTCAGTCATGGAGATCCCTCCTCAGAAGTTCAGGGTCCTACTGGATAGAAATGGATCACTTCAGCCACAACCCCTGCAGGTGGGCGACCACTTTCTCTTTCCATTTCCTCTAGCAGAGAGGTAGCCACTGCTGCCAACAAAAACCCAGTATATTGCCACATTGCCCAGAGAGGGGCATCCTGGTGGGTTCCTATGTAACTGCACCCCAGCAGACTCTAAGCCAAGGATGGATGATGGTCCTGTAAGAGCAAAGAAATGACCAGGAGATAGTGAGTGAGACATAGGTTTATGGGGGGAACTTACAGGGAGTCCAGGAGAGGCTGACTAGACAAAGTATCCACTGCTGGAATCTGCATGAAGCAAGTTTTTATGGTTTAACAACTAGCCATTCCTCTCCTGGCATGGCCAGTGTTCTAAGGAGATCAAGGTCTGCCACCCAGATATTCTGTTACAGAGGAGGTGCTCCAGGTTGGCCATTCCCAGAGCCCCTACCTTGAATGCTAAACAACACGTTCTTCTGTTATCTTCTGCTTGATGGGAATATAAAAGGAGGATGGGATCTGTATATTCTCAAGATAGTGATTAACAGGGACATTCAGGGTGTGCTTGTATAAACCAAACATCCAGCACATATCATGCAGTTCCTCCCTCTCTGCTCCAAACTCCTCCCTATCCCACTGGGATGACATGCTGGGATCTTCAGTCAGGTTGGCTTAGACCCCTAAAAATATGTCTGCTGTGTGTGTCTACCCAGTTTTGTACTCTCCAGGTTCACCGTTTCCCCAGTCATAGAAGGGGAGGTGAGGTAGGCTCACTGACTCCCTTGGGTCCACAGTCTCTTCCAAGGTCTTATCTACCCACTTTCAGATGCATAGGTGCATAGAAATTGCTTAGGTGTCCTGGTGTAATGTGCAAAGGCACTTTGTTTGATTTACAACTAATTGGGCATCAATAACCAAAGGTAAGAGGGAAAAGGATTCATGCCACCATGATGCTGACTTTACTCTAGAGAAGTTGTTGTGCCTCTTGATCTGGGTGCTGTTTCCATGAAAGGAACCAATTTATAAAAATTTATAAACAACAACAAAAAATTTAAACATGCATCAAGCTGTATATATATATATATATATATATATGCAGTACTTCAATAAAAGTTAAATGTGATTCTATTCTACTTTAGGGTATACAGCCAAGTGAGATGAGGGCAAGAAATCAGATATACACCCATGTTGATGGCAGCAACCGAATTCTCCATCAACAGATAAACAAAATACTGTATATATGTAACACTGGAATATCATCAGCCATGAAAAGAAGGAAATTCTGGTACATGCTAGAACAAGGATGAACCTTAAAGACGTTAGGTTAAGTGAAATAAGTGAGTCTCACAAACACTGTAGAATTCCACTCATACGAGTAGTCAGCACAACAGTGTGAATGTACTTAACCACTTATAAATGGACAGTCCAGTGGTATTAAGATGGTAAACAAGTATGTGTCCTTTACCACTATTTTTTTAAGGTAATATATACCCTCTAAGTAAATGTATCTTAATGATGTTATCAACTTACCTCTGGTGAACATCCCCAAAATTCACTCCTCTTCTCTTATTTGGGCTATTTGAAACCTTACCTTTTCAATCCTGTTGAATACAAGAAGTGAAGAAAACCAGCAGTGGACTCTCCCCAAGCAGTAAGGTGAGATGTCACTCACAAAGGCCCTCATACTAAAAAAGTGCTTGGACATCATCCCTCCTATTTATACTCACAAGTCTATCACCCTCACTTCACAGTTGGGGACATGGACCAAGAAAAAATAATCACAACCCAAAAAAGGAACAAAATTCAAATTTTCTGTTATCACATTCAAGCTGGACGTCATCCTCATAAGACCCTCAAGATTGTTACTAGACTTGAAAACCAAATTAGATTTACAAATTCATTTTGTGCTTCTATTGTTCCCATAATAAAATGCATTCTAGAACACAGATCTTTCTTAAATGGTTAAAAAAAAAAAAATTGACTTTTTGACTTGAAAACCTTTTATTTAATTTATACAAATAACTACTAAATACAAAAAGTAGATTAAAACAAAATAGTTATTTTTTTTCTGGCAGAGTTTAAATGCACATAATGGATAATTCCGAAGAAAATGCATTTTCCCCACAGCGTTCAGGACTAAAATTCTACTGAAATCTTTGCTTCTAAATCAGTAATATATTCGGTGGTGTCACATGGGTAATGGCTAAATACATTTCTGCATATGAACTGAAAAAAGTTACAGTCTACACACATACAAATGTGAAGCACTTAAAATGTGAATTTAACTGATAATAAAAGAAAATGTCCATTTCAGAGTATAGTGTTAAAAACATTTCAGTAATAAAATCATAAGACCACATAAAAATAAGCTTTAACAGATGCATGAGGCAGTTTTGTAAAAACTGCTTCATGCACAAGTAATAAATAATTTGCAAAGTTGTGTATAAACAATTCCTAATGTTTCAGCATCATTGTAAACATCAGCACATGTGTAAAATGCAGCAAAGTCTGACATTACATTTTGTTTTGCCAAATTGAATTCCTATTATCCGAAGACAGACCAGTGGAGTACGCAGCCAACGTTTTGGCACGTTGGGTCTTTAAAATTAAGAGTAACAGTGCAAGTAAGGAATGCAAAGAATTCCTAGTGCAATAAAGAAGAGAAGCACAGGCAATATTGCTGATAAAAATTCCCCACCTCCTTGAGTTTCCCATGGGGAGAGTCTAGGAGACCTGTGAAAGATATGCAAAGCTGCTGTCTTAATGCCCAGATCTCTTTTAGGATTTCTCTGTGTTCCTTCAGTTCCCCTACCTTGACAACAGTGTCTGTCCAACGTGAGTCTCTGCAGTGTGAACAGTTTGTGAAATGCCCAGTTCACAGTCATTGAGCGAGGTTAGGGTGGTTTTGGTGTCTCCCCAACGCATGGCTGGGTAGACCGTCTGCCTTGTCAAAGCAGCCATGTGCCGAGGGAGACAGATGGATTCTGTTCTGACAACCCGTCAGGCCAGCCTTAGGTCCCAGCTGGACAATGACGACGTCAAATCTTCCTTCTTGACACCATGAAAATGTCAACAGTCAGTTTTCAATTTGTCTAGGGAATTATCAATTTTGGTCAAAGTCTTTTTGATACGCAGAGCTGTGAGTCTTGCGGATGGATTTTGATACCAGCATTCTTTCATCAGCTTAGCCAGAGAGGTTAATGTCTGAGGAGAGAAGAACAAATACCACAGTGAAAAAGTGGCTTTTCAGTGGCCCCAGAAACTTGGCAGATGTTGTCTCAACAGATTTTGCAGAACTCTGCAGGTCTTGGGAAGGGATGGGGCTGTTACTGCCGTCTTCTTTATCAAATAATCAAGGCCTTGACCACTGATCAAGGAGTTCCTCTTGAGTTTCGTGAACTCTGGCCTTTGGACTCCTAATGCTACCAGCTGACTTTATGAGGTAAATTACATTAGGACGGGCTCGACCCCCTGATGTTTTATGGGTGCTAAAAGAGATAATGCTACCCCAGAGTTAATAATGAAATGTGCAAATGGTGTCGTATCTTGGTGTTTCAGACTTGCTGCTACAAAAGAGAAGCAATACGAATCTTCAGCAGAATAGCTTCCGTTTGGAATTTCAGATATGCAGAGAAGGAAAGAGGGTGGTCTCTTGTTTGACTTGCGAAACTGCAGTCCTAGGGCTAGTGGCAGAGTAATGAGTCTCCTAACTCCTAGAGCTAGTCAGTAGTAGAAATTCTTGTGAATATTGTCATTTATTAGCAAGATCAGAGAATTTCGCTCTTTCAATGATACCATTTTGTGAACCTACTTAACTACGTCCAAGGCCCTTCTACATTAGCTAGAAAGCAATAGACAGGGCAGATCATGCAGGAACTATGCTATTTGCTTGCTCTTGAGTTTCACCTAGTAAAAAGGTGAAGATACCTCTAAAACTAAGAAACTGGCACTCTTACCGGGTCTGAGAACCATCTATTGGGTATGTTTGGCCTCTGTTGATCCACACAGACCACCTTTCTCATATCTTCAAAACTTGGGTCATTGGGAACCACGTCGTAAAACGGTGGCTTGTAATCCTCCACAATACCTGCACACGTGGACAAGAATTGTGTCAATTAGCAAGAGAACAGAGATTGCCCCCAGGGCTTTATTAATTGCTATCGCAGGTTATAATGTGATAGAAGAACTGAACATCTTCCTCACTTCAAGGTGATTCTGAAAGCTACAAAATAAGTGGTGAACAAGGTAGTAATTATTCTTCCTCCAAATCTCTGCAGGAATTACATTAGAAGAAAATGTGGCTACTACTCATGTAATTACATTTATTGACAGAATGTTCTGTGATAACCCAAAATGTAACTGAGGACAAAATTCCTTTGGTGATTAAAAAGTGGCAACATTCTGGTACAAGACGGTGACATAGGATAGACCCTGAATGTCTCTCCTTCATGGATATACCAAATCTATACCTCTTGAGGAAGAGTTCAAAGGGATGCTACCAGACTGGAGAAGACAGTGGATAACTCAGGAAGAATTTCAATAAAGAAATTAAAAAACAACCAATCAGAGTTGAAGACACTAAATAACTGAATGAAATATAGACTAGAGGGAATCAACTGTAGATTAGAGGATGCAGAAGAATGGATCAATGATCTATTAGAAAGCAATCCAAGCTGAACAGGAAAAAGAAAAAAAAAATTTTTTAATTAGGATAAGCTAAGGGATCTCTTTGACAACATCAAGCCAAAAAAACGCATTATATGGATCTCACACGGAAAACAGAAAGGGGTCAGAAAACATACTTGAAGAAATAATAGCTGAAAACTTTCCTAATCTAGGGGAAAAAACAGACTTCTAGGTCCAGAAGCACCCAAAAGTCCTGAATAAGATGGAAACCAAGGAAGTCTACACCATGACACATAATTAAAACGTCAAAGAATAAAGGACAGAAGCAAATAGTCACATACAAGGGAAACCCCAAAAGGCTATCAGCTGATTAATCAGCAGAAACTTTGAATATATCATGTTACTCATTCTGGCCTGCAAAATGCTGAAAGGAAAAAAAAAACCTAAAACCAAGAAAATATCTCCTTAAATTCTGGATGATAACCTTTCTGGGTGAAGAGTTCCCCAAATAAACAAAAGTTAAAGGAGTTCATCATCACTAAATAGATTTTATGAGAAATGTTAACAGGACTTCTTTAAGTGGAAAAGGAAAAGGCCAAAAGAAGAAAATTATGAAAAAAAAATTCATGAATTAAAAGCCAACACAGTAAAGGTAGTAAAGCAATCACTTGTAGAGTTAATATGAAGATTAAAAGACAAAAGTAGTAAAATCAATTGTATCTAAAAACTAGGTTACAGGGCTTCACAAAATAAAAATGTAAAATATGACAATGTATAAAATGAGAATAAAAATAAAGTTCTCTTAGAATGTGTTCAAATTTAAATGACCCTCGACTTAATATAGACTGCTGTATACTTAGGATGTTATGTATAAATCTCATGGTAAACACAAAACAAAAACCTATAAACACACAAAAAAAAGAGAAAGCCAAGTCTAATACTAAAGAAAGTCATCAGTCACAAGGAAAGACAGCAAGAGAAGAACTACAAAAACAACCAGAAAGCAATGAACAAAATGGCAAGGGTTAGCAAATACAAACAGGTTAATCATACCAGGTACCTTCATTAACCACATGGTATAAAACCTGAAATCAACAGTAGCAGTTAAACTAAAAGAAATCATGGAAATTAACACTCTCCTGTATAATTGATCTCTAAAATACTTAGAGACAAAAGCAAAGAACTAGACATGTGAAGAAACAAAGAAATATGTCCAAATGAATGACCAAGAAAATATCAGAGCAAAAGAGCGAAATGAAAAGGAGATAAATATAACTGATAAGAATTCAAAGTAATGTCATAAAGACATATGCTAGACTTGAGAAAAGAATAGATAACTCAAAACATATGCAAAAGAAGTGGTAAGAGGTAATAAATATAGTAACTGAAAGAATACAGTAGAGAAAAACTACCCCAGCATATTAGAGGATTCAGAAAAAAAAACAGTGACCTAGAAGACAGGTTGATAAAAAGCAACCAAGCTGAACAAGCATAATGAAAAAAGAATAATAAAAAGATAAGAACAGGTTGAAAGAACTCAGCAACATCAACAACCCTAACAACATTTGCATTATAGGGATTCCTAAAAAAAGAAGAGAAAAATAAAGACAGAAAACTTAAAACTTCCAAAATCTGCAGAGAAAAAAGACATTCAGGAAGAGAAAGAAAAGAAAGCCCATAACACGATGAGCCCAAAAGAGAACACACCAAGCCATGTCATGATAACAATGTCAATCTTTAAGCATATAGACAGAATTTAATAAGCAATAAGAGAAAATAACATACAAGGGAAAAGCTATCAAATGATTTTTTAATGGAAATTTTGCAGGGCAAAAAGATGTGACATGATATATTCAAAGTGCTGAACCAAAAAAATTCTACAAGCAAGAATGCTCTACCCGGCAAGGTTGTCATTCAGAATTGAAGGAGAAATAAATAATTCCCCAGACAAAGGAAAGTTAAAAGAGTTCATCGACACTCTACTGACCTTCCAAAAAATGTTAAAGGGTCTTCTTTAATGGAAAAAAAAAAAAAAGCCACAAGCAAGAAAATTATGAAAGGAAAAAAAAATCATGAGGAAAAGCAAGCACACAGTAAAGGTAGTAGAATAATCACTTATTAAGCTAGTATGAAGATAAATAGACAAAAATAGTAAAATCAATTATATCTAAAAGATGGGTGATAGGGGCTCACAAAATAAAGATGTAAAATGTGACAACCTACATAGAAAATGTGGAGGAGGAGAGTTTTACTCTTTACGAAGTTCTTTTAGAATATGTTTGAACTTAAGTGACCATCAACTTAATACAGACTGCTGTATACTTAGGATGCTATAGATGAACCTCATGGTAACTGCAAACCAAAAACCTGTAATAGACACATATGAAATAAAAAGCCAAGTAGAACACTAAAAGTCATCAATCACAAGGAAAGAGCAAGAGAAAAAGAAAGGAACAGAGAAGAACTACAAAACAATCAGAAAGCAATGAATAAAATGACAAGGGAATTGTATAAGACTGTACCTCTGAAACAAATACATTATATGTTAAAAAAAGAAAAAGAAGATAGCAGGAGGGGAAGAATGAAGAGGGGGGGGAAATCGGAGGGGGAGAAGAACCATGAGGGACTATGGACTCTGAGAAACAAACTGAGGGTTCTAGAGGGGAAGGGCATGGGGGGATGGGTTAGCCTGGTGACGGATATTAAAGAGGGCACATACTGACTGGAGCACTGGGTGTTATATGCAAACAATGAATCATGGAACACTACATCAAAAACTAATGATGTAATGGATGGTGATTAACATAACAATAAAAAAATGACAAGGGAGTACACACCTATCAGCAATCACTTTAAATGTAAATGGTCTAAATGCTCCAGTCAAACAACATAGGGTGACTGAATATATCAAAACAGTAAGTCCCATCTATATGCTGCCTACGGGAGACTCACTTCTTTTTAAAGATTTTATTTGACAGAGCAGGGGGAGAGGCAGGGAGAAAGAGAAGCAGATTCGCCTCTGAGCAAGGAGCCTGATGTGGGACTCGATCCTAGGACCTGAGCTTAGGCAGACGCTTAACTGACTGAGCCACCGAGGTATCCCAAGAGACTCACTTCTTTTTTTTTTTTTTTAAGATTTTATTTATTTATTTGAGACAGAGAGCATGAGAGGGAGGAGGGTCAGAGGGAGAAACAGACTCCCCGCTGAGCAGAGAGCCCGATGCGGGACTCGATTCCGGGACTCCAGGATCATGACCTGAGCCGAAGGCAGTCGCTTAACCAACTGAGCCACCCAGGCGCCCCGAGACTCACTTCTGACCCAAAGACACAGACAGACTGAAAGTGAAGGGATTTAAAGAGACAGTCCATATAAATGGAAGCCAAAAAGAAAGAAAAAAAAAGCTGGGGAAGCAATACTTCTATCAGACTAAATGGATTAAAACAAAGACTGTCACAACAAAGAACATTACATAATGATAGAGGGTTCAATCCAACAAGAGCATATAACAATCATAAATATCTATACACCCAACATTGGAGCATCTAAATACATAAAGCAAATATTAACTAATTAACAGAAGGGAGAAATTGACAGTAATACACTAACAGTACAGGATTTAACATCCCATTTACATCAATGGATAGATCACCCAGGCAAAAATCAACAAGGGAAGAGTGGCTTTGAATGACACATTAGACCAGAGGCACTTAACAGATACATATAGAGACTATTCCATCCAAACACAACAGAATATACATTCTTTTCAAGTGCACATGGAATATTCCCCAGGATAGATCAAATGTCAGCCCACAAATCTCAACAAATGTAAGTAGACTGAAATCCTACCAAGCATCTTTTGAGAACACAACAGTATAAAACTAAAAACCGGGAAAAAAACAAAAACACGTGGAGGCTGAACAGCATACTACTGAAGAATGAACAGACCAACAAAGACATCAAAGAGGAAATACAGAAACACAGGGAGACAAATGAAAATGAAAACACCATGATCCCAAATCACTGGGACACAGCAAAAGCCGTTCTAGAAGGAAGTTTATGGCAATACAGGGCTACCTCAAGAAACAAGAAAAATCTCAATCTAACCAAACACCTAAAAGAACTAGATAAAGAATAAGGCCAAAGTTAGTAGAAGGAAGGAAACAGCGACAATCAAGACAGAAATAGAAAATTAAAAACACAGAGAAAAGAAAAGAAAAACAGAAAAGATCAATGAAACCAAGAGCTGGTTCTTTGAAATATCAAGAGAAGTAATAACCCTTTAGCCAGACTCATCAAGAAAAAGGGCCCAAATAAATAAAATCAGAAGTGAAATAAGAGAAGTAAAAACAGTACAGAGAAATAATCCCTCCCATTGGTAGAATGCAAATAATATGAAATATTCATTTCTTCTTTCTATGGGCAATGAGCAACCTCAGACTGCCAGACACAGTTGCCCGCTTGATGGCTCTATTATTTACTCTCAGATTGAAGGCACAAGATAAAATGCATAGAAAGACAGTCATTTGGGAAGACAGAAAAATGGCTGAAAAGCATGAACTCTCTCCTTACCCCAAGCAAATATGAAAGAGATTAATTTCAGCTTAGCATGGCTTCCAATGCCTTAGAAACTTTTTCCCTAGAAAAATTACTCTTCTTTGTGAAAGAAATTGATGTAATTTTACAAATAGAGAAATTTTAAACTTCATCACTTAAAATTAGAAAATTGATTCTTCCCCTTAAAGAGAAGAAACCAAGAAATCCATTTTTCTCCTACCATCAAATGCTTCAACAATGAGGCCAGGGGACTACTTGGTTTACTGCCCTCTTCCTTACTCTATGTAACTTTCTTCTATTCCTAAATACCTAACAGGTTGCTTGGGGAAAAGAAAGAAAAATTGCATTATAACTTCTCTCACAGCCTTCTAATTCCTACAGGTCACCTGAAAAGCTTCCATCTCCTTTGTCATTGATCAAAGAAATTAAGTTACTTAACTGCAAGAATCCATTTCACAAATCCCATATAAATACACATCATTTATGCAAAAGATTAGCCATGATAAGGAATGTGTTTAAGAAGATCTATGCAATTTCTTTAACTTCATTGATCTAAGTTAATTGATACTACATTCCATGTTTTCAGTACTATAAAAGTAAATTTCTAGTTGAGACTGTTTGTCTAAATAACTTATCCACATTGCATAACTGTAATCATAAAGTATATTAGTCAATGGATTAAAACTTTCCTGGCAAAACATAAACCACTACTTTCAGAAGATTTGTGACACCTCATCTCAAGGGCCTCATCTCCTCTCGTGAGAAGCCCATGTTAAACAAAAAGATTTCTTTCTAGTACTAAGACATACCCCACAAAATACAACTAGACATGGACGTATAAGGTCATTTATACCTTTTTTAAGGGCCACATGAATTTATAGGAAACAGAGATGTGCCCTTCACTGTGTCTTAATTCCCCCCAAAAGGGAATACATTTAATAGCCTACTTTAATTTTTTTTTAATTTAGCATAATAGCATTACCTGTTCACACTCACGTAACCAGCTATTTGGGATTATCTGCCTGGCTAGCTTGGGAAGGGCTAAGTGGGCTTTCTCTATAAATGCAAAAGAAAAGGGCACGGGTGGATTTTTTTAAACACAAGATCTAGTGATTCCCCAACGACAAATTTCACTATACAAAGCTGAAATTTTCCTTCGTGTTTATATTTCCCATACTTTAATCTCATTATCCGCCCCATGTTTTGACAAAAGGAATCAAATTTAAAAAGAAAGACCATTTAATTGATTATGCCTGGGATTTAGTCACGCCTCTCTTTCTTCAACTACTGGTCAAGTCACTGATTGTCTTCATCTTACTCTGGAGAAGCATGACCAGTGCCACATAAATCTGGGATTAAACTCTAGCAGTCACGTGGAACTCCCTCTGGCCAAAGAAAGTAATTATTTTATTTCAATCAATATAAAGTACATTACGTTCTTACTAGGTGTGGAGCACCATATTAAACATTAAGGATGATAAAAGTGTAAGGCATGCTCGTTTGTTAAGGAACTCAAAATCTGTGGAAGATGAGGACAAGCCCTTCTTTCTTTAGATAATGGAAATCTTGTTAAAAAAAAAAAAAAACTAAAAAATGCTTTTTACCCCGCTACTATCTATCTTTGCCTTTCAAAATATATTTTGAAGTGCTAGTTGCTAAATTGGCACACCCGTTTAAGGGATCAGAATGGCTATTGAGTCAGAGGTTGTGCTTCGCACTGGGGACACAAAAATTGAAAAAGATGCAGTGCTGGTAATAAGGCCCAGAATAAGAGGAAAGGGAAATATGACAAATTACAAACTAGGCATTAGAGGTAAAAGCAGGGAGAAGGTGCAGGGATATGATACTCAGCAAGTCTTCGAGAAAAAACCAGCTGTGTGGTTTAAGTACCAGACATAACTGGGTGTCATGGAAGCATAAGTAAGCTTTCCAGGAGCTAGGGCTTGGGCAGACATAGAAAGATCTGGAGCCTGCAAGGCAGAGAAGAGATGAGAAACACCACCAAGAGGGCACATTTGCAGGGTGGTGGGGATGAGGACAAAGACAAGGGGTTACAAATGACCCTCTCTTGTTGCAAAAAGGGGTGAGAATTCCCTGTGGCTGAAATCGGGTACACATGAGGGCAGGGAGAGCGAGAGGTCAAGGATGACTAACATGGTGTGTTGTCAGGGTAAGAAGTTACTTCTAACTGTTCCTCATTTCTTCCAGAAATCGGGGGAGTCAGGCAAAAAAGCGAACTCTTATGTCCTTTGAAGACAGCACTCAATGAACAACTGCCAAATTATGAGCCAGCAGGAAAAGTGACTAAAAATGCAAAGTACTTGGAGTGCCAGATGAGGGGTGCAACAGAGCAAAGGATGCGGGAAGCGGAGCCCTTACACAGTAGTTAGGGAAGGACTGAGTGAGCCAGGCCCTGCTTTTCCATGGAAGGTGGCTGGCGTGACTCAAAAGGCCACAAGAAAGGAATCAGAAATTATTCATAACCTACTCCCCCACAACTCTTGGCATATGCATCTGATTTCTACAATAATTTTTTTCCTGGGCATATGTCTGTTTGGAACTTTTCTATTCTCTGGTGCAAATATATCTTAACCAACCAATATCCCTCCCCTGCATTCGCTGCATGGTCCTGAGTGAACCCCTTAATTGCCAGGCCTTAGTTCCAACACCTTTAAGTACACATCACAAAGCTGAAGCACAGATCAAAGAGAGCCCTAGCGACTGCCCCAAGAACACGAAATGCCAGAGTTGCATCTTAGACCATTCTCTGGAAAGAAAGTCTTCTTCGCAATCCTCCCCCACCAAAGCCTTAGACCGGGGTACCATCTTCTCCCCTCTTTGACCGCTGTATCTGGGACGGACAGGAATGTCTGCTTCAAATACCGCCCCCCTGCTAGCCATCCACCATATCCCACTGCCCCCTGCAAAAAATCTTTAGGGGAAAAACCGAGGGAAAAGCTCATTATGTCTCCATGGGCTCAGGCTCATTCCCCCAGCACACTGCTCCACATTACCTGGGCATCAGCCATACTAGCGTGGCTTGAGGTTCTAGCTGTAGGGCACCTGTGTAATTCCCACAGTGCTTCCTTTTGCCCAGGATACCAACTGTCATCATCATCAGACTGTATTTCCCGTTCCCACCTACACGTCCGCCCAGGCTAGTCCACCTGACTGGCTCCTTTCATCTCACTTAAGATTCAGTTCATGCTTTCTGTCTTCTGAGAAGATCCTCCCACCTTGCTCCCACAGTTCCAGGCCCCTGGACAAAGTTCAGTGTCCTCCCTATATTCTGTCACCTCCCCGCACACCTCAACCATAGTCACTTAATCTGTTAAATGTTGAAGATATAAATTGTAATTTTTTTGCTCAACTGCTTCCCAGAGCCTAAAGGAATACCTAGTATATGCATACATATTACTTGAGTGAATGTTGATTATATGTCCACAATCCTTTATTCCAAACCCTTGAGGTTAGATGCGTTTGAGGAATTTGTTTACCTTTGTAAAGTATAAAAAAACCTCCAAAGGGCAACTTACGGAACTATCAGGAGAAGGAAAATCAGTTTAAAAAAATAGAGGCAGAGCTAAAAATTCAATGCAAGAAGCAACTGAAGATACAGGCTTCAATGCTAGGACCTCACACAGCTGGCAATGCCTCCATCAAATGATCTTGAGCAAGCAACATCAAGAAACTAGGATACTAGTTTTGACAATTTTGACACTATCATTAGTGGATGCACAGCATTCAAAATCTCATATGCAAGAATTTGATTAATTGAGTCCTGGTGATATGCCCATGTCCAGCTGCCAAGAGGACAAGGGAAAGTTGAATATACCTTTGAACTTATAAGTTTATAGCATTAGGCAATCACACAGGACCCAATAAGAAGGAATTCATGCTGAATATATATTACAAAGGTAATAAGAGGCACACACCCTATTTATGTGACACCCTAGCAGAGTCTGAGGGATACCCCACAACCAAACACATTTCTGTAAATATATCAACAGTGCCACTAAATGGGATAAATAAAAGCTATAAATAGATTCATGTCAATTCAGGTCAAGTCTGACTGCTAAATGAGTTCAGGTGTTCTGCCAAATAAGTTATGGAAGGTTTGGATTCTAAAGTTTGGGAATTTCTCAATCACAGATAAGGAATTATGGACCTGGCTATACCCTGAATAATCTGAAGGTAAGGTGAAGAGACATGATGGGATCTTAGAATCGTGCCGATTACATCACAGCCCTTTTTTCCTTCACAAGAAAAAAACTGAGGACCACACAGGAAAATTTACTTTGTCCAAGGTCACAGGTAATTAACAGCAAAGCTAAACGAGCATCCAATGCCCTGTTTATATTCTAGAATTCTTCCCAACAAGCCAACAGTGACATAATGAAATATGCTCCTCTCTGCATTAATCTCATGCGCAAGCTGCTCACTTCACGGTCTCTCTCCGCTGTCCTCCAACGTGGGCAGTCACCATGATACCCAGGTAACTAACAGGTGAGGAGAACGTAGTCCCTCACACCTACATCCACACTGAGAGCTACTGCTACCAGTTAACTCCTGTAGAAATTCTGAAATCTTCCAGAGACTAGAACTTTACAACGAAAGCCATTTTAGTACGAATTAGAATGGTTTATGTTTGCCTTCTGAGAGAACTATAAGATAATACAGTGTTTCCTTCCAGAGTGGCAGGTGAGAAAATTTGAAGTGGTTCATGGACAAAACCGTTTCATCTTCACAGCCAATGTCAGACTCAATGGGGAAATGCTGAGAGCTCTTCCTCCAAGATCTGAAATAAGACCAGGCTGTGCACTCTCACCACTTCTATTCGGCATAGCACTGAAGGTTCTAGCCACAGCAATCAGACAAAAACACAAGAAAAGAAATAAAAGGCATCCAAATTGGTAAGAAAGTAGTAAAACTGTCACTATTTTCAGATGACCTACCACTATACATAGAAAGCCCTAGGCTCCACCAAAAAACTATTAGAATAAAGGAATTCAGTACAGTTGCAGGATACAGAATTAATATACAGAAATCTGTTGCATTTCTATGCACTAATAATGAGAGAAATTAAGAAAACAATCCCATTTACAATTGCATCAAAATGAATAAAATATCTAGGGATAAACTTACCCAAGGAGGTAAAAGACTTGTCCTCTGAAAACTATAAAACACGGATGAAAGGAATTGAAGACGACACAAACAAATGGAAAGCTATACCATAGATTGGAAGAATTAATTCTGTGGAAACGTCCACATTACCCAAAGTGATCTACAGATTCCATACAATCCTCATCAAAATAACAGTGGCATTTTTCACAGAACTAGAACAAAAAATCCTAAAATTTGTGTGGAACCACAAAAGACTCTGAAGAGCCAAAGCAATCTTGAGAAAGAAAAAGCTGGAGGTATCACAATCCCAGATTTCAAGACATACTACAAAGCTGTAATCATCGGGGCGCCTGGGTGGCTCAGTCGGTTAAGTGTCTGCCTTCAGCTCAGGTCATGATCCCAGGGTCCTGGGATCGAGCCCCGCATCGGGCTCCCTGCTCAGCGGGGAGTCTGCTTCTCTCTCTCCCTCTGCTTGTGAGCTCTCTTTCTCAAATAAATGAATAAAATCTTTAAAAAAAAAAAAAGTTGTAATAATCAAAACAGTATGATACTGGCATAAGAGCAGACACATAGATAAATGAAACAGAACAGAGAGCCAGAAAGAAAACACACAATTATATGGTTAATTCATCAATGACAGAGGAGTCAAGAATATACCATGGGGAAAAGACATTCTCTTCAATAAATGGTGTTGGGAAAACTGGACCACTTTCTCACACCATAGACAAATTAACTCAAAATGGATTCAAGATCTAATGCAAGACCCAAAACCATAGAGCTCCTAGAAGGTAACATCGGCAGTAACCTCCTGGACATCAGCCATAACAACATTTTTCTAGATATGTCATCAGGCAACAAAAAGGAAAAATGACCGTTGGGACTATTCCAAAATAAAAAGCTTTGCAGAGTGAAGGAAACCATCAACAAAATGAAAAGGGAACCCAGTGAAAGGGGGAAGATATCTGCAAATGATATATCCAATAAGGGGTTAATATCCAAAATATATAGGACTTAGACAACAGCAAAAAATAATCTGATTAAAAATGGGCAGAAGACATGAATAGACATTTTTCCAAAAAAGATAAACAAATGGCCAACAGACACATGACAAGATGCTCAACATCACTCATCATCAGGGAAATGCAAATCAAATCCACAACAAGGTATCCCCTGACACTTGTCAGAACGACTAATATAAAAAAGACAAGAAATAACCAGTGCTGATGAGGATGTAGAGAAAAACCCTCGTGCAGGAATATAAACTGGTACAACCACTGTGGAAAACAGTATGGGTGGTCCTCAAAAAATTTAAAAGAGAAATACCATCCAATACAGTAATTCCACTACTGGGTATTTACCTGAAAGACAATGAAAATACTAATACAAAAAGATATAGGCACACCTATAATTATTGCAGCATTATTTACAATAGTCAAGATATAGAAGCAATCCACATGCCCATCGATAGATGAATGGATAAAGATAATGTGTGTGTACACACATTAACGCACATACATACATACATACACACACTATGGAATATTACTCAGCCATAAAAAAGAATGAGATTTCACCATTTGCAATAACATGGATGGATCTAGAGGGTATCATCCTAAGTGAAATAAGTCAGAGAGAAAAAGCCAAATACCATATGAATTTACTTACTATTGAATCTAAAAAACAAAACAAATGAAAAAGCAAAAAGCAGAAATGGACCCATAAATGCAAACAACAAACTGACGGTTACCAAAGGGAGGAGGTGGGGAGATGGGTAAAATGGATAAAGGAGAGGTACAAGCTTCCAGTCATGGGATGAGTAAGTCAGAGGAATGAAAGGCACGGCATAGGGAATATAGTCAGTGGTGTTGTAATAGTGTTGTGTGGTGACAGTCGCTACAGTTGTGTGAGCACAGAATAATGTATAGATTTGTTGAATCACTATGTCGTACACCTGAAACTAGTGTAACATCGTATGTCAACTAGGCCTTGAAAAACTAAGTTTGAAAAAAGCCAAGTTAAAGAAAAAGATTAGTAACAGTACAAGTACTGTTTGGATATGGAAAAAATCACAAAGGTAATATGTGTATAAATGAAGTTAGTCTCACCAGAAAGAATGCCTGTGAACTCTGTTCTCCAAGATTCAAAAAGGTATTTCCAATATTTGTATTATTTCACTAACAGTCCTAACAGAAAGACTTCAAACGTTTTTTTGTGCCGTGGCCCACATCAAATATCACTAATAGCTAAATGGATGAGGCTGCTCAATGCAGGAGGTTCTGGCCCCCTGGGTCCTGTCTCACTGCTGGAGGTTTAAGAGAATCTCAAGGCATTTCTGTAATCTAACACCACATACTTGTAGAGAAGCCCTGCCTTACCCCATGGCAAGTAGTCCTTCCTGCAGTAGGAAGGGAGTTGGAAGAACAGCTCTGTCTGTTCCCTGCTAGGTAGAGAACGTGTGTGGCATGTCCTCATCCCTCTACCCCTACAGCAATCCATGGGCATATGGAACCATGCACATCACTCAAGCCAAGACCGACTCTGTTCTCAGAGATCTGTGTTAAAATTATACAAGTAATTTCTATTATCAAGATTCTCATCAATGTAACATAGCAAATGGTTTACAGATCACTGTGTAGTCGGGCCCTCCTAAAAGTATATATTAATATCACAGTTGTCAGAGGAGAGGACAAAAAGCCTAGGAGAGGTACACAGCCATGCTCTGAGTTGAGCTATGAACAAGATGTCTCAGATTGGGCATAGTGCCAACACCCAGAGAGAGAGAGAGAGAGAGAGAGAGAGAGAGTTTCCACAAGAGTCCCAAACAGTTGGCAGGTTCAGGGGTCTCATAGGAGAGGAAGAATGTTTCACTGAATGCTGGGCTGTTACAAGGTTTAAGACCCTGATACCTGAACGGAACCCAATAAAGCTCTGCCAGGTTCAGGTTATTTTGTCATGAGGTCAGTTGACTGCCCTCCTCTGGTCTGGAGCTCTAAATCAGGGACATGAAATCCTGGGAATCAGTGGGAAAATATCCATCTTTTCCCCTCCACCTCCTTATTCCTGTCCCCAGCCGCTCAACGAAAGGCTCAACAAAACAAAACACCTGAAAGAAATTACTCGAATGAATATGAAAAAAAAAATTCCCTAATAAGATGATTCTTCTCGTTGTTCAAACTTTAATATACATTAGTGGAATAAAATCGTGAAACATGGTGGATATTAAGTTGCTAAAGAAAATAAAAGTTGTCATGGTTTCCAGACACAAGCCCACTGTGCTTAGGAACAGAAGCACATGCAGTTCCCTGGCAAGCCCGGGATTACTGAGAATAAGTTCATGTTTGACACACATGCTTTGGAAAACCTATTCTAACAAATATTTCCTAGTCCTCACCCCATAAAGGATGCAGCCTGGCCAGCAAGGATTTTTCTGAGATACATTTCAACACTGGAATCCATCCCAAAATAAACAAAGCCAGTAACAGTGAAACACGAGTGTGTCCACGCAGTCCTCTAGTGGGAAGTGAAGAGGGGAGTGAATGTAATGTCTGAGTGAAGGATTGGCATAAGGAGACGTGAAGGAAGGCCACCAGAGAATCACACACATGGCCTCCATCACTCATTTCCAGTGAACAGCAAATACCCATGGCTGGGTTACTGAACATGGACCACAGGCCAGACACACACGAGGTGCTTTACCCACATTAGCTCAGTTCATCATCAGAACTTGTTAAAGTAAATACTATTACGAGCAATAATTTTTGGGCAATGAAACTGATGTAGGTGATGGAGGCAGACAGTAACGACTGCAGAGCCTGAAATGTTAAGGCTCACACGGTACCGCCTCGGCAGGGCCAGAGGGGAGCAACACACAGCTGCACAGAGGGCACCCTTCCCAGCGGCTTCCTCGTGCAGCGCTCTGAGCCTGAGGAAAGCCCTCGCAAGGAAAGAGAGAAACATGGCACAACAAAGTACTTAGCAAGCAAACACAATGAACGAACAGGATCTATCCCATCATCTCAATGTGCTTGCCTGTCCAATCCAGACACACTGCCTTTCCAAAACTTCTAGTGTATGGATGATCGTGAAGTGTACCTGTCACATAAATGACAAAGGTATATGACATGAAATTGCAATGAAATCTACAGTAGACTGTGAGCTGCATGGAGGCGAACAGAGGCTCATGCTGCTCAGATGATGCTATGGTGAAAGATGTGCTGGAGGATGGAGGATGAAGATTATCTTACTTGGTTTTTAAATCCTTGAGCAGATGACCACAGTATTAGAACAACACACCTATCGAGTTCCTGCATGCAGAGATCCAAGCAAGGTATGACACTGCAAGCTGAGGCTCCCGAGGAGGAACGTACTACTGGGGGATGCTTGGAAGGGGTGACTCAAGGTCTTCTATCAGACCAAAGCTAAATGGCACAAGTCCACAGTGATAATATATCTATTTACCTATGCAATCCCCATGTAAGGTTCTGTCCTCACACCACACTGAACTCAGGTAGCCAGACACAAATATATCCACAGAACTATCAAAGGAGGAAAAGAAGAATATGGTCAGAGAAGTAGCAAAAATCTAGAAAGAAAGGCCAGGGCCTAGACAAAGACTCTTAAAGAAGAAACGAACCCCTCTTAAGCTTGCAAGAGAGAGTAGGTGCCACCTAAAGCATGAGAAACAAATCACAGGCATCCTGCTAGGCCAGACTGTCAACACCCTGGCGGCAGTCTACTTTCCAGCCTGGGAAGACTGACAGACCCCACTTTAACATGAGATCTCAAGAGTAAGGTCCCTGACCCAGCGGTCATGTGGGGATCACCTGCGGCCCTGTTAGAAAGGGAGGTTCTCTGTCCAGACCTCCTAAATCAGAAACTCTGGGGCAGCGGGCCCAGCATTCTGTTTCTAGATGAATCTGACACACAGTTTAAGAACCATCGATCCAGGCAAACCCCTGCCTTAAGCTGACACCCAAAATTCACCCAGAAAAGGTAAGAAAACCATTTTCCTTCCTACCAATTCCAAATTCAATGTCAAGCTAAACATAATAAGTAAATTCCAAAAGACACTACTGAGAAGTTTTCAGATGTGCAAATGGACTTAATTCTCATTTCCTGTACAGAAACAGCATGAAGTTTATTATTAGCAGCAAATAAATGTAACATTCCAATGAAAATACAAAATGCAACGTATTTTTATACTCATGGTTCACTTGAGGATCATACGGCTCCAGGAGAACTATCTGGTCATCAATTTTTATCATGGACTCAGAAACTCAAAGGATTCATAATTATAATGACCTTCCTAAGATAAGATATTCATACATTTAAATGAGGTACATTTTATATGCAATAATTTCAAAAATATATATCCTTTTAATGACAGTTCCTAAAGCTGGTAAGAAAGTGAAATAGGTACATCACACCCTGGGGTGAGCGGGATATTGTAAATTAGCACAACTCTTATGAAAAGCAATTTGGCAATATGTGTCAAGCCATAAAAACCTCCATACTCTTTGACCTATTAGGTCTACTTGTTTTCAGATTAAGAGGTAATTCCCCAAATGAAAAAGTTATATGAACAAAGGTACCTAATACAGGCCCCAAATGGAGGAGACGGGATGTCTTAAACATGAAAATGGCTCATAAAATATCACATGACCACTTAAAATAAAAACAGACTAATGTTAAAAAGACATACTCGAACAAAAAAGATGATACAGAACTGTATCTATACTATGATGATAACAAAATCAAAAACATACGGGGTGCATAGAGAAGTGGAAAGGCACACGATGTTAGAACGTAAGAGCAAATTTTCTCTTATTTTTCTTTCTACTCATTTTCGTTTTGGTGTAGTAATAACTAAAATATTAATAATAAACCTAGAAGTGTTCAATCCCACGTGCAAACCTATTTTGAGTCCAGATAAAGTGATTTCCATCTGTGCGCGTGCGCGCGCCTGTGAACAGTCATGGGAGGAGGGGGGACTAAAAAGAGAAGGGGAAAATATCAAATTAGTCACTGCCAAGGGACAGTAACTGATTTAAAAGGAGACACAACATACCCTTACCTCCCACTAACAATCCAACCACACTACAGAAGAGAAGTTCAACCCACAGAATTTTAGGAACCAGAGAGCCACCTAAATGATGACATAACAGGAAGTCAATCAATCAAACAACCAAAATAGTCTCTCTTCCTCTACTCTTCATGATTTTTTCAGCAAAAGAACATTAAACACGGAACAGATGATGCAAACTACCATTTGCTGAGCTCAATTTTAAACCGATGACTCTAATTTCAAATGGACGCCTATTAAGCACAAGTGATCTTTAAGAGCCACTTGGGTTTATGCCTGTGACACAGGGAACGCGTTTGCAACATGAATTCTTACAAAGCCCAAATCCCACATTTCTGCCAAGCTCAGCTTTCATCATGCAGGCCTGCTGGGAGCTGCTCCAGCCCAGCCGCCGCTGGCTGGCTACCATCCTGGCCCTGGGATAGTAGTACTCTCTTCACTGGGGGCAAGTTCCCCAGTGCATGGTTTAGTATGATGCCAATCCTTCTCTAAATTGTTTGCTAAAATAAACAAATTAAAATTAGATTTTCAGATCCAAGATGCTCAAGGATTATTGGGGAGGGGGTGAGCAAATGAAGTCGATGTGCAATTCCAGGCAAAGTTCAGAACTTCATAAATCAGCAAAACAATCTCTCTGTTGCAGATAATTCTCAAGGCACTTGATGGCACAAAATGCCAGTCGGTAAGCTCCCAGCGATTGAGAAACAATTACCAAGAAAATGTTCATGACTCCATCAGAAGAACGAAAAGAAAAAGAAAATTAAAAGAACGGTCAGGTAGCAATGCATGTTATGTTTATGCTTAATCTGAAACATTGCTTTTCACAGACCCGCTAAGGGTCTCAAAGCCAGATGCATGGTGCTGTTAGAGGAGAAAAAAAAAAAAAGGAAAGGAAAAGCAGCAGCTACCATGAAGACGTGCCAATTCGAATTACTGCACATGAAAACTAGGGTAAATTACCCTGATGCCACTTTCCTCAAAGAACTTCCTATTTTCTGGTTATGTTGTTCAGGAAAATTATGATTGCCCCAAGAATCTCAATCCTTGCGAATTCACACATTATGTCTTTCATACTTCAAATCCAGGATTCCAAGGAGTTTTAGGAGGGGAAAGGATCCTTTGAAAATAAATATTAATCTAAATATACGGCACTTTCCTGTTTTTCTGGAACAATTTCAGACATGTCCTCTGAAAGAAGACTTCCAGTTGAGAAGACAGAAGTTTATTTAGGTGATTCAAGAGTCAACCATAAAATCCACTTTGTGGGGAGATGGGGCATATGCAATTTAAAAGAGCACACATAGGGCTTTCAGAATACAATGTACTTCCAGTAAAGTTCAACAATGTATTTGTGGCTAATCTGGATACATGAAAGACAAGAATAAGTTAAGAGTTTATTGTAGGGGTCACAGGTTAAAAATGACCGACATATGCTCCTGTAACTACGAAGACAAGACCATTTCATACAACTTACTCTAAAGAGGACGAGCATTAGCCTCCTACTCAGGGCTTCCTGAATCTGAATTTCACTAATTCAGAAGGTACAGCCTTACTTCTTACAAAGAGGTGAATTCTGAGTGTACAACCTGAGCCTTTTCTCAATAACCCAAATTTCAGAAGTAAAAATATCTAAAATAGCAGGATTCACCCTCAGATTTACTGGAGCATTCTTCTCATGCTAAATCCCACTTGTGAGAAGAACAAAGGAGGAGAGAGGGTGGGAAGAAAGGCAGAATAGGAAGATGGAGAAAGGAAGGAATGAAATATGGACCAATCAAAAGAAGAGCCAAAAAATAACTAGTCTCTTCCAGAAATATTCTTTTCTTTTTTATTTTTTTTAGAGTTAGGCAGCGTTTATTGGGGGCTTATACTCAAGCACCAGGGGGGCAGTGCCAGGACCAGATGTCTCAGCCCGAAATATTCTTCTTTTCAACCCTCATTTCCTCTTGTGTAGCTAAAATATAATGACACTGCATTCCACCTACTAGCCATAAATCAAATATAGATGCTGATAGCTTGATGTATGATTCAAGGAATAAGTATGATTCATGGGACAATGTGGACTTAAATATTTCCTTTGCCCTTTTAAAGACAGTAGAATCAAGAGGACTCGGGAAGGACATTGCTACATTAGATCAAATACTTACCATTGCTCACCATACGCCTGGCCACTTCCCACAAGACAAGTCCAAAGGCCCAAATGTCAACTCTCTTGTAAGAATCGAAACAATCCACCTGGATGGTTTCATCTAGAACTTCAGGGGCCATGTAGCGTTTGGTGCCCACACGGGGGTTGTTCCCCACATCCAGCTGATTAGTACTCTGGGAATGCATGACTGCCAGGCCTGAAAGGAAGAAGACAACAGGGTGGGTCAGTTTACTTCCTTTTCACAGAGGGTTGCTGAAGCATTTTCGAACTGACCCCAATCAGATGCGCCCTCTCGTGGTATTTCTGGTCACTGCTGCACTATACCCAGAGTAATTAATCTCTGGAATACTTTGGAGAGAGGACTTCTGTGACAAGAGAAAAAAGAACGAAGACCGGAAACAGTCAGAAGTTCTGAGGTTAACACCTGAACCTCTGAAACAAAAAGATCTGGATGAATAATAAACCAATGCACCAAACCACCAAGAGGCCAATATTTTCAAGTCCACAGGAAAATAGGCTCACAGGTTAAGTGGGAGCCTCCAAGGGCCTTAAAAGTAAAGCTCTCATGTTCCACCACAGCTCCCAGCAGTGTGCAAGCACAAATTTCCGACGGTGTGAGGCAGAGAACTTGAGGTAATGTATCACTACCTAAAGGGCGGGCTTCCATAGGCACTGCTCCATCCCTTTACGAAGAGCTGCTCATCTGAGACGTAGTGACGCTGACCAAACCCACAGCCCTTTCTCTATCGTCATGCATGCAGACAGCACTCAGCTAGACCTCGATTCAAAGCACAACTCTCACGCTAAATGGCTTTCAAGCACTTTCTTAAACCATGACTCATTTCAGAATTCCTCAATTAGAGAGCCCTGGCATTCCTCGCCAACCAGGAGGGTTAAGCAGATACATGCATGATTCATTTGAGAATGAAATTACTTTTTGATGTATATGCTGACCAACTCACAATGATTCCTTTAACACTCAAAATAATGAAAAGTGCCAAATTGGAACAAGAGGCCTCTGTAAACCTCTGCAACCCAATGATCCCTTGGGGATCCCTCAAGCCTTCTGTGGAGAATGCTTCTCCTCCCACTCCATGGCTTTGAATGTGTGGGATGATGACTCTTTCTCATGCCAGGGAGATGGCACCTGGTAGCGCACCCTTAATAATTAGCAGAGAAATCAGCAACTGCATTCACTACACCAGACTGGTTCCTCTTTCCCTGATTCTTCTAATCAACCCCAAGATTCTATAGCCACGGTGAACATCTCCCGAAACATATACACTTCTCTACCATTTCCAGAACCAAAGAGTTAAAAATAACAGAACATGAAAAGGTGCAGTTTAAATAGATCACGGCAATGCTAGCAGTGGTGGTTTAAAAATATGTCTGCAAGTTCTTTGAAACGTCTCCCTTCAGGAGGCGAAGCTCAATTCCCCATGCCTTGACCATGGCCTGGACAGTCACACAGAACATGGCAGAAGCGAGTGAAGATCTTCAAAATTAGGACATAAACGGCAACATGGCTTCCTCTCCGCTCTCAGTTCTCTCGTGTTTTGAGGACACTCACTCACGCAGCCCCGTGGAGAGGTCCCCCAGACCAGGGACCGAAGCCTCCTGCCAACAGCCACATGACTAGAGCCATCCTGGGAGTTCCTCCAGCCCCCACGAAGCCTTCAGGCACTTGCAGCCCTCATCGACAGCTTGACTGTGTAAGCCCTACAAGATCCTGAGCCAGAACCAGACAGCTAAGTCATCCCAAGATTGCTGACTCTCAGATGACTGTGGGAGATAACAATTTGTGTTATTTTAAGCTGCTAAGTTTTAGAGGCAATGTGTTACCCAGTAATAGGTAATTATCATGCTACCTAAAGAGACAAAACAACCAAATGCAATGTGTAAACCTTGGCTGAATTCTTGTTTGAGAAAACTAAAAAAATCTGAAAATGGACATTAAATGATATTAAAGAATTATCAGTAACTTTAGGTGCGATGAACTGATTATGCAGGAGATATATACTGAAGTATTTAGGAATAGAGTGTTGTGATGTCTGTAACTTATTTTCAAGTGTACGAGTAAAGACATAGGTACAGCTACATATAAAGCAAATATGGCAAAACTAACAATTGTTGAATCTAGGTGTTGTGCATATGATCATTATACTTACTCTTCTTTCAGCCTTTCTGTATGTTTGAATTTTTTATAATAAAAAGTTAGAAAAATAAATAGAATACTGGTATTTTTGCAGTATCAATAATGGAACATGATTTCTAATGAGTGATCCTTAATTTGTGGGTATAAAGTGAAAAATTACACACAAATGATAATCTCATGGGAGCGGTCTTCTGTACCAAGGAACTATTCCCTGAATGGTTAACACCTTAACACAGATTTTTGTACAAATCCATGTATCTAATTGGAAGGCTACAGGCCAAAAGAAAGAAAAACGAGTAACTAATTAGTTGGGACTTACTGAAAAACAACTCTGACTCCCTATCAAGTCCCACAACCAAAGCCAACATTTCCCATCTCCCCTAGACCACTGGACTATAATAGCAGCAACCATCTGAATGCTTATTATTTGCCAAGCAAGTATAATAATTTCTGAATTTTATTAAGAACCATGTGAGGTAGGGGCGCCTGGGTGGCTCAGTTGGTTAAGCGACTTGCCTTCGGCTCAGGTCATGATCCTGGAGTCCCGGGATCGAGTCCCGCATCGGGCTCCCTGCTCAGCAGGGAGTCTGCTTCTCCCTCTGACCCTCCCCCCTCTCATGCTCTCTGTCTCTCATTCTCTCTCTCGCAAATAAATAAAATCTTAAAAAAAAAAAAAAAAGAACCATGTGAGGTACATAATAATTGATTTTGAGTGACATGAATAATACTTGGACACAACGTTATGAACATTTGAAACAATACCGAAGGTACAGTGCACAGTGTCAAACACTAAAGTGCTCCTTGCCCCCCAGTCGAGTATAAGCCAGTCCTGCACTTTGGGCAGGTAAATTGATAGATTAAAATATCTGCATAGATATATGGGGTGATAACTGGGAAAGTCAGGATTCAAGTCCAAATCATCCTGCTCCAAAAGCCAGGGCATGGCCACAAAAGTCCTCTACACCACAACTAAAACTGCCCACAAAAAACTTCAGAGCCATACCCTTTCAATGCTATCCTAAATATTTTTCTTCTCACACTTGCAAAACACTGTAAAATAATTCTCAGCATGAATGCAAAGACTTTAAAGAAATTCAAAAGAAATACATTTTCCGGACATGTAACATCTTTGTGTTTAAAAATAAGAATAGGGGCGCCTGGGTGGCTCAGTCGGTTAAGCGGCTGCCTTCGGCTCGGGTCATGATCCTGGGGTCCTGGGATCGAGCCCCACGTCGGGCTCCCTGCTCTGCGGGAAGCCTGCTTCTCCCTCTCCTTCTGCCTGCCACTCTGCCTACTTGTGCTCTCTCTCTCTCTCTGTGTCAAATAAATAAATAAAATCTTAAAAAAGAAAAAAAAGAATATTATCATTTATATACAAGAGTTAATACTGTCCAAACCTTTATCAGCCTCACAATAACTACAATGATATGAATATAATATAAACCACTCTCTGCCTGCCACTCTGCCTACTTGTGCTCTCTCTCTGTCAAATAAATAAATAAAATCTTAAAAAAGAAAAAAAAATTATCATTTATATACAAGAGTTAATACTGTCCAAACCTTCATCAGCCTCACAATAACTACAATGATATGAATATAATATAAACCATTTTTTAATCAAATAGAGTGAGAACTCTCCGTAGTCCACTGAAATGGATAACCAATACAACTGAATACAATTCAGTTCTCATTAGCGTAATTATTCAGCCAGTACCCAAGTTGAATATGGTTTTATATACAGTGTCACTATAAATGAAAATAATCTTATTTATAATGCAATTAAAGCTACACTGAGCATTACCCTAACACCATAGGAATGAGATATCCCAGCAGGGCAAATTGTGAATTGGTTCAGGAATTTTTTTCCTCTTTCTTGACTGATAATTTTGCCATGGTTACAGAAAAACAACTTTAGAAGCCATTTTTAAGATGAACTCATTCCATAGGTTGGTTCTTTTTTTTTTTAAGATTTATTTATTTATTTATTTGGGGGAGAGAGAGAGAGAGTGAGCGGAAGGGAGAGGGAGAAAGAATCGCAAGCAGACTCCACACTGCACGTGGAGCCTGGCGCAGAGCTCAATCTCACGACCCTGTGATCATGACCTGAGCCAAAACCAAGAGTCAGACACTTAACCAACTGAGCCACTTAGGTGCCCCTCATTCCATAGGTTATTTAACTGTGTACCTACTTTATGTAAAGGTTTGAGAAATCAGAATGCTACAGACTATTGGTTGCCTCTGAGGGTGGGCTGGTCAGGAATTGACTGAACGAGCATTTTACCTGAAGTCACCTTCCAAGGTAACGCAAAGGTCTGAATTTCAATAGAGATTTGGATTTTATAGCATTCGTCCAAACTCTGAGAATGTATTACTTAAGATTTGTTTACCCGGAGAGAAAAAAGTCAACAAATAATAGACTCCGGTGCACGACACAGTGGTATACATGCTGAAGTCTTTAGAAGAAAGGGCTCTTTTGTCTGCAGTTCACTTGGGAATGTATCAATAATTAAAGATGGACTGATGAGTGGGGAGGCATGGATATGTGACAACAGTAAAATGTTGATGGAGGAATCTAGGTAGTGGGTATACAGCTGTTCACTGGGACGTTCTTTTGATTTGCCTGCATGCTTGAAAGTCTTCATAACAAGATGTTAGGGGAGGGGGCATGGATGCGACCTAGCTAAACGATGGAATACAACAAAAGTAAAAACTGTAATTAAAAAATATTTTTAAAACTTTACCCAAATCTGCTATGCAACACTGTCCATTCTTCTTAACCAGGATGTTTTTGCTCTTTAAATCTCGATGAGCAATGGCTGGCTTCCCTTGGGTCCCAAATATCTCTATGTGCAAATGTGCAAGACCACTAGCTATGGATAGCACTATTCGCAGGCAGCTAACAGTATCCAGAGTAGTGAGCTGAAGATAGTCGTACAACGATCCCATTTCATGATAATGTGTGATTAACCACAACTGGGTACTGGAGTGTCTTGATGTCATGTCTGAAGCAATAAAACCTGGAGGGAGCAAGAACAAAATTAGCAGACATGTAAGAATTTCACATTATAACTTTTAGTATACAGAAACAGTAACCCATATAATAGATACCACCTGTAACAAAAAATAATTAAACTAACCAACTACCATGAAAGGAGGTTTACAGAGGCATCAACAGAAAAACCTAGTACTCTTAATACTACCATAAAAAGGTACTTCTAGTGAATAGGAAATGTCCATATTCATTTTCATTATAAATAATCCTTTAAAAAGATTTTACATTATGTTACGATTCAGATAGGAATAGTATCTTTGCATTTATCCGTAATGATAGTATTAAACTCTTTATCATGTTCATATTCCAAGCGCAGATTATTCATCAGCCACCCAAAAAGAATAAAAAACACAGAATCTAAACATAGAATCTAAACATAAAAAGAAACTAGAATCTAAAACATAGAATCTAGTTCTAGTATTGACTCTGCCTGTGATTTGCTGTATAATACTGGGCAACTCATTTAGGTTCTCTGGATTATCTCTGTTCAGATGTAAGATAAAGGGGTAAGTTTATATTAAATGATTGACTACTCATCAAATAAAAAAGAAAGCAAATATAATAAGCATCTATGATGCTCTTTGTCAGTCACATAAGAAAACCAAGATGATAGTGTTTGTTGGCTAGAAAAGAAGACAGATATAGGAAAGAAAAATTACAATATCATGTAAGGAATATAATGAAAAGTACTGTTAGATCTGCAAAGGGCAACATGAGTCCAGAATAGGGAATCCTAGTAATTCAGACGAGATGTTACAACAGGCTTCCATCGAGAAGTGATAACTGAAGCGGTCTTGAAAAGAAGTGAGATTTGACATGCCAATAAGGAGGTAGGAAGAGAATTTTCTAGACATTGTGAGGGGACCCTTGAGCAAACTGAATAAACTCTATGAAATAAATTGTGATGTATGTCTTGCCTTTCCTGCTACAGACATGCTTTCCACCCACTCACTAGCGCATTCTCTCTCCATATATGTAAACTATACACACACACACACACACACCCCTAATGGACACACTTACAAGCACTGACATCTGGGACTTATAAATAAAAGAATTTTAAGAAGAATATTAAAAAAAAGACAGATGTGGCTTGAGGCAGGACTAAAGGACTTGTAAAAGGATGCGGGAAAATGGACACACGCAGAACATGCCTCACACTTACACAGAGCGTGATATAAAGTTTATGCTGCTTTCATATATATTTTCTCATTGGATTTTTCTCAATACACCAGGAACACAGATATCATTATACTCAGTTTATAAATAATGAAACTGCTGCTAGGAGATGCCAAATTACGCATCTATTAAGTTGTCACGGACCCCAAGTTTGGTGCTAGCCATCTGGGCACACCACAGCTTGTACAAGAAACTCTGGGAACAAAGAAAGGTCCCCTATTTGACCGTCACCATCATCAAGAACAGAAGCAGCTAAGTAGCTACTGGGACGAACAAGGAGCCAGGCTCAATACTTCTACACACTCTGCACGTAATCCTCCAATACTCATACAGGAAAGAGGCAGAGGGGAGCACTGACATTAAGGCTAGTAATGCTCCCCGACAGCCTGGCTCTAGAACTTGTACTCTTACCCACTACGCCATACTGCCCCCAAACAGGCGGACTTCTACTCAGAGAGAGACAACGTGACACGTGTACCCATGCGCATCTGTGACGTGAACAAAGTAACGTCTCCACACTTGATCCCCTACCTCTCTCTCCCCTGCCCTCCGAGCCAGTTCCCACGGGCAGCCTCAGACTCTCATTCTTTCCCTCCATCCCGTCTGTGTCTGTGGCCCCACAGCGATTTCTCTTGGAGCCCTACACCGGCCGTAATACGAATAGTCAAAATGTGTACTCAGATATTAGTTATTCTCACTAAAGAAAATGTTTCTAGGGACGCCTGGGTGGCTCAGTCGGTTGGGCGTCTGCCTTCGGCTCAGGTCATGATCCCAGGGTCCTGGGATCGAGTCCCGCATCGGGCTCCCTGCTCCGCAGGGAGCCTGCTTCTCCCTCTGCCTCTGTCTCTCTCTCTCTCTGTCTCTCATGAATAAATAAATAAAATCTTTATAAAAAAAAAAAGAAAATGTTTCTACTTTATCATTCTAAACCAAATGATATTAATCGTTAATGACTTTCAAAAATAAAAATCCTAAACTGTAAGTACCCCTTAAAAGAAATCAAATTACTGTTGTGTATTTACGTAGCCTCTACTGATTTTTCTGCCCAAGGGAGAGCAGCCTCTGATTACATACATACATACATAAATAACAAATAAATACTTATTCTCTCACCTGCCCTAAGTCCCTTAGGTCTTAGAGAAGGATTTTTGTCTGTCCCGTTAATTATGCTCCAGACCTTCTGGAAAAATGACTTTTTAATAGGCAGGACTTTTTTTTTTTTTTTTTTTTAACTGTTTATCTCCCAAGGGTGAATCACTGAACTACATTTGTTTCAAAATGCAAGAGCATTTTTATGGAATTTTTGCATTTTCCGTCAGAGCACTCTACTGTTAGTGAAGGCTGAACAGGTCCTTATAAGTTGGAACACTGGACGCAGCCACTGGACGTGTTCATAACGGGGAGAGAAAGTGATTAGAGCAAAAGCCTCTTATTTAACAGCCCAAGTCATCCTCCCAGGCTCCCCAGGAAGGAAAATAAAACCCAAAATCTTAAGTGAGGTCATCCGTGGCCCTTGTGAGCCTCGCCCTGGCGACTCTCCCAGGAGCCAGGCACCGGGCAGCTATGACAGCTGAGGACTGAGGCCACCACACAGTGGGGCACGGGGGCTGCAGAGCGCTGGGCCCCAAGACTGGCTCCACCATTCCCAAGCTGCGTGACTCACACAAGTCATTTAAAATCTCCACCTCGGTTTCCTCATTCATAAGATAAGGACAACGACATCAGCAACCTCACAGGGGTACTGTGAGAATAGAAGAGTTAATTATAGGTGCAGCGCTTCATAGGATACCTAACACAGGAAGTATCAAGAATAGCTGGTTACTATTACATTTCAGAATAGCTCAGGGTTCAATTAAAGCCGCAGCAATTCTGCAACGTAGTATCTTCTGTGGGTAACTTTCCTTTACTTCCACTTGCTCTAAGGAAAGTCTGATTAACTGGTGAGGCGGTGCCTCTTCAGAGTGCGGAGCGGTTCTAGAGACGGCGGGCGGTTAACAGCTGCACAATGTGAATGTACCCATGTTACCGAACTCTCCCCTTAATAGGACTATAACGGTAAGCTTCATATTTTACTATCATTTTTTTAAAAAGCATGTGAGACGAGACTTTGGAGTAAAATTCTCACATTAATTCAACTCTCTTGGTCTTAGTAATGAGGGAAAGGATGCCAAGAAACATATAACCTTGGCCCAAAGTCACACAGTGGGCCTGTTGGAGGTGCTGAGAGTAGAAACCAGCATCTCCAGCCCCCCGACCACTGTTCCTGCCATCACCCAGCACACCCTCCCGCTACCCTCTTGTCTGTGGACTTCTATACCAGACAGAGCAGAAGGAAGAGTTGAAAGCCAAATCTAGTCATTTGAAAGATACTGTTATAGGGGGATAAACAATGAGGGCCCAGAGTTTTATATGTATGCATATATGTGTAAATGTGTGTGTGTGATGTATCTATTTTGAGGGGCTAGAGTTAGCAATACTCCAGGGGGGGAGGGAAATCATGATCCAAAATTTGATACAAGATGCTCCTTTGACAGAAAAGGAAAAGATCACAGAAAACCTTAAAGCCTCTATATCCAGAAAACTGGTAAAGCAAGGAAAGAACTTCAACCAAGTTGAGACCCCGCCCTCAAAAAAACAGAAACAAAAACAAACCAGTTCATTTCTATGAGCTTTCTTCAAGCCAAAAGAACTACACAGTAAAATCAGTCCATACAGCTTTAAGTATGATGAGGCTACGCAGAAAGACCTCATCAGTAGAGAATTTCCCTGGCTCATCAGGTAATAAGAAATGAACAATGTTTTGCCCTATGTGGTCACACTAAGGGAACCTCACCTCTCACATGAATCATATTGCGAAGGTGACTTTCAAATTTCTCTTATGATTAAATCCAATTTAATAAGTATTTACCGAGCACATAGCATGTGCAAGTACTGTCCTGAGTACTGCATGTGAAGGCAAAAACAATGGAAGTGATCCTTGTCCTCAGTGTACAGTGGAATGGTATCACAGTTCATTTAACTCAAGGGCACTGATAAAGTGACTATTTGCATAGCCCAGCAATATCTAGGGCATTTTGCTCAATGAACCTGTGAGCCCATGGGAACGAGAAGGGGTGCCTGAACATGCCCTTCCTTTAATGAATCTCAGATCCCACATACTTCTTAGAGTATGTGCACCCGCCCATTAAGAGTCATTCCACTGTTAAAAAAATGTACTTCCTGCACATCCCAGCTTCTAACGCAACTGACTCTTTATCTGTGGCTCAACCTGTCTGTCCCAGTATCAGAGGGAAAAGTGGGACATTTGAACGTAATTTTGACTGTGGATGAATCTTCACCTCATACTCTCATTATCGAATCACAATTCCACTAGTTAACTACCACATAAAGTACAGACCTGTGGTTAAGAGACACACTGCCCAGTGTGACTCTCAGCTCCACGATTTGACCTGATGAGTGATGCTAACCTCCCACCTTGGTCACCTCATCAGTTAAAACTAGAAAAACAAGAGTACCTACCCC
Organism: Mirounga leonina; assembly: GCF_011800145.1. Classification (NCBI taxonomy): domain Eukaryota; kingdom Metazoa; phylum Chordata; class Mammalia; order Carnivora; family Phocidae; genus Mirounga; species Mirounga leonina. The sequence continues at coordinate 71,846,165 of NW_023270377.1, read as the reverse complement.
CTTATGACTGTGGGGAAGCTGAAAGGAGAAAATGCACATGACGTACTTCAAGCAGTGATTCCTGCACAGTAACGATCGTCGCTGTTACACATACGCATCTAACTGTGCCACAAGCTTGTGTGCGATCAGTTACAGCACAGCTGCAAAGTGAGGGGGTGCATAAATCCACTGGGAGAAACTGGAAGGGAACTGAGACACTGTGATAGAAGGAGGGGTGGTTGGAGTGTGGGGTGGGGATCATGCGTGATCAAGACCACGAACAACGGCACAGACACTTGAATGTGCATGGCGATCCCAAAAAGTGGCAAATATCCAAAGTGGCTGCCATCTGGGGATATTCGTAGAGAAAATCTGAGACTCCTTGGGACCCCAACAAATAAGGAGTCTGGAATGCCAGGCCCAGAAGGCACAAATGTTAGGCAGTGGAGGAGTCGTCAGAAACACTTGGAGGAGGATCTCAGCTACCCAGTGAAAGATAACTCAGGGTGGCAAGATGGACTGGAGATGGGAGACCACCAGCAACGATATGAGCAAGGAGGACTGGGTGACAGCAAGGGCCCCACAGGTAAGGCAAGGGGAGAAGACAACCGCAGAAACACACAACTCTAAGATGGAACACACCGCCGTGCTTTAGACAACTGTCGAACTGTTCTTGGCAGACAACCTAACTCAGGTGTAATACTAAATTGGCAGTAACAGAATAGAAATAAATTCTGGCAATGACCTTCTGATGAGCCAAATCTCCTCCAATAGCCATGAAGTGGCCAACACTATCCTGTAGAGTCAATTTCTCTATAAACTTTATATCCACTATTAAAGAGGCACTCTGGGCAGCATTCATCATACATGTATTAGTATAAACACATTGAGAGAAACTTTCCAAAACCACACAAGTCAAAGGGAACAAGGACATTCTCATCCCTTATACCTCCACAGCAGTATTTCAATGGACTCTTCACAGATTTCACAAATGGTTCTAAGCTTTAGTTCCCAAATTAAAATGGATGCTAAATCCCTCTGTAAATCTGGGCTTTAAAAACCATGCCTAGTTTGAGGGAACGTGCATTTAATTACGATGTCCCTGGGAGCTGTGAATCTCTAGGAAATCGTCCAAAGAGCTTTCTTAGTTTGATTCAATAAATATTCAAAAAGGGTGCGGTAAGTAGAACAACGGATGAAGCCTTGAAGTGAACAATATGGGGTAAATTCTTGTTGCTTAAATAACAACCTACAGAATAAGAATTAGCAATAATGATTTCATTTTCATCATCCAGAGAATCTTCAAACTCAGCTTCTTTGCAGATTTCAACAAGAAATTAGTGTTAAAAGAAAATTAAACATGACATAAATGCCGATGATTCCTATTATCACTTTTCAGGGGAGACTTGCAAATTCACATACACCAAATCGGAGAGGGCAAAGGTAGGCAATTATTTCTTTCTAGATAAAATTAATGAGGTGATTATCTTTGTACTTACCCAAAATATTTTCATGCCTCAGCATCACAGTGTTGTACAATTCTGTTTCCCTGAACCATGACTTCTCATCCCGGGAGGAGAAGATCTTCACAGCGACGTTCTCCCCTTGCCAACTGCCCCTCCACACCTCACCATACCTGCCTTTCCCTGGGGAGAGCAACACAGAGGTGACATGGGAGGGAGCCAATACATTTCTTGCCTGCAACTCTTACCCCCTCCCTTTGTGTACCTGAAAAAACTTAATCTGGGGATCTAAATACCACAACCTTTCGCCTGTGAAGCCATACAAAAGTAAGATGGAACCTGCCCCTCCAGCCACCCACTGCCATAGCAAATCCAACACCCCCAGTATCAACATTGTACAATTAGCTGCTAATTACAAGGTTTACAGTTAAATTCCTCTATCAAAAGGTATGAAACATATATGGTTTTTAAAAGCACACGGAAGTTATTAAAACTAACAAAATGGTACAGAGTATTCGATTCCAATGTGCTAAAAGCCAAAAAAAAAAAAAAAGCACATGTGGCTAAACTGAATAGCTGACTGGATTTCCTTCCCCTCATACGAGGTCAACGCGGACATTTTCATGGGAGTCCAAATTTGCGAACTTACATATGCATTTATGTTTTTCATAAGGGAGACGATTAAGTTTGAGATCTGTGTTCTGAAGGATCCAAAAAAATACACACACCACACACACACATACACACACACACACAAAACAATGCTGTGGAGGAGACCGACAAGCAGCCACTACCTTCCCTAAAGGATTTCTTGGCAGCGGATCTATTTCAAAAGAGGATTTGCAGAGTCTTAAAACACATAATCCCAGAACAGTTCTGATTCCTGACACTGGTCATGGGTATTTGCTTGTCAGACAGCCCCTGGGATGCCAGAAGTGGGCCACACTGAAAGGGCCCCTTGGAGAAAGCATTTCCCAGATCTCGGTGACTCTAGTTTGTGATCAGCTCTGTGGGGTGCATGTCCCCTCCTGCAGCAGCAACACCACTGTCAGCCTGTCAGTGACATGCTCCCTCCTCCGTTCTTCTCCTTCACTACAGGTAGGGGGGATCAGGGAGGCTGGGAGGAGCAGGTAATTACCACAAGACTACGGGGATCAACACGGGGTATAATCAGGGTGAAGACGCACGCGGCGCCTAGATAACGATGCAGCGGGAGATACACCTCGCAGGGCAGCAGGGCGTTCTCCCAGGCAAGGGGCTGCTGGGAGTCACGGCTCGTAATCAGCAGCTGCAGCACCACCTGCACACCCGTGAATACCGCTCTTTGCTCACAGACTAAGCCACGAGAACCCAAACATGGAGAAAGAAATCCCCTATCCAGGGGATTAGGTCCTGACACAAAATCAAAACCACTCAATCTAGACTCCCTCCTGACAAACAATGTCCCTATGAAATACCAATGACTAATCCAAAAGGATGTTAAATGTGGCCACTAAGTCATCATTGTAGGCTGCTGTCAGGTCGCAAAAATAGTATTTAGAGCAGGACTAATTTTAATACAGTCATAGCAATTGCCCAGCATTTGGAGTTCAAGATGAAGGCCAGTGCTAAGACACTACAAACAGGCTGCTGGGAAACAGTATGCTGAGCTTTTCCTGCCTTTGGTTACATTTTGTATCTTTATTTGCCCTTTGTCCTCATACAGTCTCATTAGGAAGGAGAGAAAAAAATATCCTGGAGAATTGTATACATTACAATAAAGTTGCCTTAAATCTTTTTTTTTTTTTTTTAAGGAAACAGAGATGGATGTCAGGATAAGTAGACAGATTTAAAATAGAAACCTACTTCAATGGTTTTCAAATGCTTTTAAGTTGTCAAATGCTTTTTAGAAATGCAACCTTATTCAGAAGTTCCTAAAAACAGAAGCAGAACTGCCCAAACATACAGGGCACGGAGCCCCCATGGGAATCCATAAAGTATCTGAAATTTGGGGGGTTCACGAATCACTATCTGGTAACAACTGATCGTGTCCAACTTTGAACCCAAAATGGTAACATACTATCCAAGCAGTTCATCACATACATTTTTATTCAAGGCTGTACCACATGAACACTAACTATAAGCTACTGAAATGGCATTGCTTTTATGAAAGTCTTTAGCACTGAACCAACAAAATGCTATAATTGAATTTACACGATTTCCAAAAATGCTCAAGCATATCTACACTACCAGAAACAGTATGTGTTTGTAAAGGTACAATACTGTTTTGCCCTTTGGACTCTGGGGTTGGGCTCTGCAAACTGATACGGACATCGGCGGCTCTTTGAATGGTGAGTGGCCACGGGACAGGAGGGCAGGAGTAAGCAAGACAGGCAAGCAGCCCCTGTCACTGCCTTCTCACTCCTACCCCAATACCCCTGTTCCTAAGCAAACTGGATGTCAGGCAGTACACGAGGACAACCCCGGTTGCACACAGTGGGCACATTTGGGGTGTTTCCATTTGTGTTTTCTCTGCTCACAGTCCACGGTGGAAGAGAAGCGTAGTTTGAGCTCAAGTGTCACCTGCAGGCACACAAGTGACCAGCGGGAGCCTCTTGCCTTTGCTCTGGGTCTGCGACCACTGGGACTGTGTCTGAGCCACACATCATGCTTCTCTTCCACCAGCGGTAAAGGCAGCTTACGACGTCCAGCTACCTCCCAAAAGCCAAGGATGGGACGACCGGAGCTGCCGTGAAAAGAAACCAGGAGAACTAGGAAGAGAGTGTGGAGACACGGCCAACCATCACCACCCCCTGGGCATCCCTACATGCTGCCCAAAAAGAAATTAATGACAACTACCACGTGACTTGCAAATACCTGCCAAATACAAGTGAAACTAATAAAACTCAGGACTTGCCCTCCAAAAAAGGCATTTGTACCATCTTCCCAGAGGGCAACCAGCAATTTATAAACAAGCCATAAAAAGGTCACAAATTTTGACCCAGGAACCCCAACTCCTGGGAATTTATTTTGAGTACTCGAAAGGTGCAATGCATGCAAAAGCTTTCTCAAGTAGTACTGTTACGATTCAGTGATCATTCAGAAGACCATTGTTACACAATCTTTTAAAATATTTGTGATGTGTACAGATATATGGAAATGTCTATGAGCTTAAAACTGAAAGAAGGGACATAAACTGTATACACATTATGAATGCATCTATATATAAACATGTTCCTAGATAGGGAAAATATGAGAGGCCATAGAGAAATGGATATTGCTCTTGTTTAAACAAAGCAATTATAAAGGTAGCTTTGGTAAATTTATCTCAGTATTTTTAAAGGCAGTGGGAGAGTGAGAGGGCTTGGAGAATTGCCATAGGCAAGTGTATTGTCCAAACGCCTACTCCCCTCAGATCGCTCAATGCCTGCAGCAGTCAGAAGCAGCAATGCTAATTCATTTCTCAGGCCTTCCTGTCATCCCAAAGGGTCTACTTGCAACTAGCCACACATTCCTTGGACAAGAATTCCAACAATAGGAGGTGCTCCGACGCAAGTCACGGAGACCAGATACGGAGCCACACCGTCTCCTGTCATTTCACGAGCAACAGGTAACACAAGTTCCATCCTGCTTCTACAGCCACTGTTAACATTGCATACAACCCACAAAGAAGAGAAAAAAGATTACCGACACACTCCAACAGTGTGATCTGACGAGCCACTGTTCTTTGTACCAGAAAAGGGAGACCAGAGCCGCTTCCTGACGTACATGAATGATCCAATAAATCCTGTGGTTCAAGACAAGGAGAAAAAGAAACTACTGAGAAACAGTTCCCAGTTTAGAGTACAAGCATGCATATCACTGTAACTCGCACGGAGAAGCCAATCCTGGATATGGGGCCCGTTAGTGTGCGTGGACCACTGGAGAAAGAATGGGTTTTCTTAGGAAAACCAGAAGCTGGCCCTTTTTATGATAGGTTTTCCTGAGGGATAAGTAGTCTTTTCTTGCATCCAGAGTTTTAGAATAAAAAAAAAATATTAAAAAAAAAAAAAAAAGCTGGGTGGACAAGGTCAAAGATGCAAGTTAGAAAGTCCAAGAAGCAGGGCTGAGCGTAAGGGGAAACAGTAGAAAGAGGAGCAAACAGAGCAGAAAGAGGGGAAGGGCCTTCAAGTCCAAGGCCTGGGCATAACTAACCACGTTCTGCTCTTCTCATAAGTATCTATGAAAAGATTCACTTTAGTTGACATGCCAACTAAGGAACTCTAACAAGGAACAAACAAATCAGGAATAAGGAACAAACAACTCTAATGTTGTTTCTATTGCAAAGGCTCCAGTGGCCACGTGGGTCATCTAGCTGGTACACTCAAGCAGAGGGGCCACCTGGACGGGTCACCCTTTGGGTAGGTGAGGAACAAAAGCATCACAAAACCTAACCCTCAGTGTCATTTCTAGGTGTGAATTATCTACAAATCAGAGAGGGGGGAAAAAAACAAAAAACAACAACAACATAAAACCATGCCCCAAACCTACTTCTAAAAATGAACATATTGTGAAAAAAATTCCCAATTAGTTCATTCGCTAAGTTCTTCCTTTTGATTCTCAGTGCAAGCCAAGGAGTAGATGTCTCTTTGTAACAGGAATGGATTATTTGGAATACACGGTATTGTGCCCATGGTGATGGTTGTAAGGTTGCGGTAGTGTTGAGCTAACATTCCCCAAAGCTCATTCTTTCCCAAACATTTTAGCTGGCCTGTTAAAGCAATACATTGATTTGTGTGAATTTCATCTTTTTTTTACTTACTCTGAGCCACTGTGAAGTACTGTTGATCAGCAAAATTACCAAAATCTGAACATCCAAAGGAAGATATTTAGAATCCTTAAAAACCACAAAATGGATAATCAACAAGAAATTGAATGTAGATGAAGTAGTTTCACATCTCCCTAACCATCTCTTTTGCTGTTCTTTTTTCTCGTTATTCATTCACTTTTTTTGAGAGAATAATTCTGGAAATTAAACAAATGTTTTTTTTCATAATGTATAATCGTGATTTTAAATCTAGTTCATAGACTTAAGGCAGGGGGTGGCTTCAGCCGAAGACTAACAAACATCTACTTCAACTTCTGGACCCCAAGGCTTCTTTTTCAATATAGGAGGCTGTTCAGTGAGATAGGCTTTGTTGAATTACATAAATGAGCTTATCACTTAAATAAGAAAGTATATAGGCCAATAACGACAGCTTGTTTTAAACAGTGTTCTTTGCTGTGTTGTCATCGCGATATACTGTCCCCTAACATAGTTGAGTTGAGAACACTATTTTAGCTTCCACTCCCATTCCTCTTCCAAACTTGGAGAAGCTACTTAAACAGTGATTTACACCAGATATCCCTATCATCAGCCATGGTGGTTAGCAGTTCTGGGGAATGGAATTCTGACTAATCTCCTTTAGAATCTTGCTTTGCTAAAGCTTTGCCAGGATTCAGCTTCATATCTTGCTACTAACTCAATAAACTCACTGAATTTTCCTTAATATGGGAAACAAACTTCTAAGTACATTTCTAATGAAAAACTGTATTTCTCTACTTTGGGAAACAGAACATCCTCATCTCCTCTCTTCTCCAGTTCCGCCATACCACAATCTAAACAGGTAGGTAAAAGAAAGAAAACGAGGTTCCTTCCCGCTTCACATACACAAATGTACACTTGACTGGTGGCCCAAGGATGGGGAAGGCGGGAGGATGGGATATTTCTCAGCCTGTATCAGCCACCACCAGACGTTTTAACAACTCGCCAAGGTTGGTCCAAGAATAATACCTGAGTTACAGAGACTGGTGAGGGTGGGTCTTCTCCAGCAGAGAGGAAGCTGGAGAGCAAGCTTACCTGCAGACCTACCATACACTCGTAAGCTTGTCGTCTAGCAGAACAAGACTTAATACGAGATGATCTTAGCTGACGCATGGCCATGACATTAAATAACACTGGATCACATTAGAAAGTTACTACCTTGATGGCCTTCCATCAAATATGACAAGGAGAGTCTCGACTGGGTATCAGCCTGTCTTTAATACCTAACACTCACAAATCTTCACCTTTTTCAGAAGAGGCATCAGACTCAGCATAGGATCGCTTCAGAATGTTATCAGTTCTCTTTTGCATTTTATGGTAACCTATTTATAGCAAGTGGTTCCCTTTTCTCACTTAAAGTTTAAAGTTCCTTTCAAATTGACACTTGACAATTTTTAAAAGTAAAAAAAGAAAGACACTTTTTAATGTGATTTCATCATTGAAAAATATGCAAAGAATAACTTTAAAACATATAAACACAATGGTGTCTGACCCTGAGCCATCCATGAGGGTAGCTACTAGCCACATATTAACTTTTAGCAAGTGAAATGTGGTTAGTCTGAACTGATATATGCTGTGAGTGTAACATATGCACCGTATTTTTAAAACGTAGTTCAAAAAAAAAGAAAGAATGTAAAATAGCATGTTTATAATTCTTTCTGATTAATGATTATATGTTGAAATGGTAGTAACGATATATGTTAGGTCAAATATGTTGTTAAAATTAATATCACCTATGGTGGGGGGGTTTTAAACTTTTTTTTAAGTGGCCACTAGAAAATTTAAAATTACAGATGTGGCACACCTATTCCTATTGGATAGCACTGATTTAACCAAAAGACTACGCTCCACAAGGGGGCAGCACAGGAGCGTGAAAAGTTTAATAGCTGCTTTTTTTGGATGTCAAGTTTAAAGTCTTAAATTACAGGGTGTTAAAATAATCTAGAAGGGAAACTGATTTTAATATTAAGCAAAGGTGCTTTTTTTGAAAGCACTTTTATTGCTAAAGATAGAGTAACTGAGTTACTCCAAAGCCCCCCGCCCAAAATTACAGGCAACCGTTCCCTGCACCTTTTCCCTTATTCCCAAAAGAAAAATACCTACCAAGAATCCACTAAAATAAATCCCCTCCCTCGCTGAAAATAAATGTCTGTCTAAAATAAATGTTCTCACATAGGGGAGACCAAACAGGTGCCAACACAGGCTTGCCTAGGACTCAAGTGACCAGTGGTACGTTTGCGCACTGTCCAGTCCCCAGCTACTGGTCAGCATCTCGCGGTGAAATTAAGAATGCATGTTTAGCCATCTTTGGTATGCTTGGGCTTCCCTGGGGTCTCAAACTCACTGCTAAAGTGCTGTCTCCAACATTGGTGGTGATGAGCCCTTCGATGGTGCCGTACTCCACATCTCTGGGATTGAGGCGTTCTTGGTTGCGCCTTTTAAATTTTCGGAGAGCCACTCCCAGTAGGCAAGCTAGAAGGCATACTGCAAATACTACGGACAGAATAATGAGGCCGACCTCCAAGTGGAAATTCTGTGCTCCAGGAAAGGATTTCCCTGGAGATGGGGGAGAAAAGGAATGCAATTGGCTGTAAGGCTCACGGTTTACTTATTATTTAGCACAACCGATACCTAACGAGTAGCTCCTGAGCCTGACCACCTGGTCTCCCAAGTCACAACTGTTATAAACTAAAATACTTCAATACTTCCTAACACCTGAACAACGGCCTGGTCGTCTGAACCATTATTCATTTAGGTACAACTGGAGTTTGAAAAAATCCACCGAGAACCAACCATATTGATGCACATATGTGGAAGTACATTTATGATATGAAGTAGTACTCTGGTACTACTCTTATTAAGGCAGATTTGATCTGTACAAATGTTTTATCCTTAGCCCTCACAGACAGAGATTATGATGAAATATTCCTATGAGAAAGTGCTATCTGAGTTAAAAACAAATTACCCAATCTGTGGTCTCTCTCCTCAGTGTATCTTGGATGTCTACCACTGAATTCTCATTGATCTTTCCACATCACGATTTCTGCCTAGGAACCGATTCATTCATCTGTTCTTTTACTCACTTATTCAATATCCACTCACTCAAAACATTCATTCACTGATTCACTCACTCGCCTAATCACTCATTCACCCCCTCGCTTGGCATTATCACATTACCCATTCAAACATCCGTGCATTACCACTTGGGCAAATAACACACAAAGACTTTCTACTTGCCTAGTGAGTTAAATAAAAAAATTTCTTGGTTGGATATCGATGGTCCATAATTAAAAGGTCCCCAACCAATAATCATCTCTGAATGACAGACCCCTTAGGACATGGTGTCACCAAAAGCCCTGTTCTTCCTCACATAGGCCTCTTCCACGTCTCTGCCTCCTTCCACAATCCACAATCCTTCCGCAAGCCTGACAGCCTTTATACATGTCTTTTAACTTTCCAAATCCAAGTTAATCAACGACTTGGCACATAATACCCGATAGTACATGTCATTTGTACGATAAAGTGTAAAACTAATTATATACAACATTAAATTATAAATATGGTGCCTCCCTAATTGAATTAGAAATTCCTTAAGTAAAGAAAATAAATTTTCTATTACAACTTGGAGTCTTGCGAAGTGTTCTGCAGATTAGGAACTTTCCGTACTGTAGGTGTAACTTCTCTGTGAGTGCAGATACTTCTTCACGGCCATCCACTCCATTAATTACAATTTAATTCAAAAAGGTTAAGAGTAAAGTTTACTCCATCAGGTACCCTTTTAGTTTTAGCTATTTAAATACTTAATCTCTCTTTTAAAAATCTTCTTTTATTATTCAACCCCATTTGCGTATCAGAATTAACACTTCCTATATGCCTTCAGGTCATCACCATAACTGAAATACTGCACAGCAGAATCCTGTATCCGTTTTTTTTCCTTTTTCTTTTTTTCCTTTTTCTCTCTCTTCCCCTGCTAGCTGACATTTCTGGCAGTGGGCGATCCTAGTAGCCTCTCCCACTCCACTTTTTTGGTTTGTTTCTTCCTTGGTGAGTGCAAAATTAAGTAATTACGCCAATTAAAAATGTCCTATAGGTTAAGAGAATCAACTGGCTTGGAATGAGCCGACAAAGACTAAGGAACATAAATGTTTGTAGGGACTCTGAGATAGCAAATTAGGGCTCATTTTATGGGGTAACAGTTTCAGAGGAAGACTGATTTCCACTGGATTTGGAATCCATACACATACGACACAGAGAAGATTCCACACAAACTACAAGGTTCATGTGAACTTGGACCCAGCTTCAAGATTCTGTGATGGTTCACTGGGAAATCAGATGTGGGAGCAAAGGTTAGTGAGGCTTTGTCTCCTTCCTCATAAAGAAGGAAACCTATTCCACTCAGCCACCAGAGGCTTATGTTTCGTTTTCCTTCCTACACACTCAACATCGAGATGAATATTCACCAAGCACAACTGTTTCAGAAATTATGAAATCATGGCTCCTGAAGAGAAAGAGGAGCTGTTCACCTGCACATGACTACCAAGAGAGATCTAGCCAGCCAAGCCATCCCCAAGATAGCCATTACCTTGCTCACTTACGCAAAGATATCTATCCTCCCTTTAGACTCCAAAAGGCCATGCCTTTCCCTTCCTCACCTAGAGCTACCTTTCTTGTCACTCATGGCCTCTAGTTCAAAGAGTAGGAGGAAAGCCTCGTGGCTATTTCCATCTTTAACCCACACAGAATCAGAACACCACCAACAGAAACCCTTGATCTAGAAATAGAAAAGTCCATGGGAACCTTTAGTGGGCAGCTGGGCCGTGATGTTCCTGTTACACCAGTCCCCTTGGCAGCACTCCACAGCTTGGCCAGGTGATGGTGGGGTCTTACAGGTCATCTTCCCCTGCTCATAGACCTGGAAGCAGCCTTTCTGGTAGACATGGAAGCCGTCATTTATGCTCAGTGAGGAAAAGCACTGCTGGCCTTCACAATGGTCCTCGCTCCCACAGGAGAGGCCTTCACACACACACATGTAAAGTTTGGGGTTCACCTTGGGCTTCTCATCTGCAAAAGAGCAAGAGGAAGGGGAAAAAAAATCACTACATGGGTTTTATTCCCATCAGGGGAACAAGACAGCTTCTCCAAGACCATTACAACACATTTACCAAACAGAAAGTCAGGCCAAGAATCATCACTGGCCGTAATGTCCACATTTTGTTATATCTCTCACTTGACCAACCACCAAATAATCATCACCTGTCAATATATGAGTGCATTTATACGAGCTGTGTACTCTTTTAGATCATACCACGCCAACGAATGGTTATCATATACCCACATGCTTCTGACAATGAACTTCCCCCACTGCGGTTTTCACGTTATCTTTGGCCAAATGGGCTCTCACATCCCAATTTTCTTGCATCAAAATAAAATGTTTTTCCAGGACATAATGCTCATCAGCTTTATTTTATGTTTAAAAAAAAAAAAGGCTCCTAAATATATGGCAATTGTTAATATCAGGTCCTGGCAACTCCATACTAATCCATCAACTTGTAATACAAGGAATGCTGGTGTTCCTGCCGTTATCTGTAATTTACCAGTATAATCGAGTTTCCAAGGACGCAGCCTATAATTACAAATACCTCTTACCAATATTTGCAGCTAGATGCCTAGACTAATTTTTCAGTGGTAGTAACACTCAAGTTTTCATGTCGATTACAAAGGAAATTCATATCTGCTTCCGCATTTTTGACTGGCAGAAAAAAACTGGCACCGATTATTGAAGATGAGCGTACCAGGAGACAGAGGGAACAGAACAATGTTTTAACAGTGAGGTAACAGGTAGGACCCCAGGAGCTGTCCACACCCACTAGGTCCAAGGTGCAATGGAAAGAGGCAGAAACGTACTATCCATAGTGAAGCACACCTAATTGGACCTCCTAATTATCTTCTTCAGGAAACACTCATTTGCAATCTCATTTTTCAAACCACTCTTTCTTTTCCCTTCCCTTGTTAGAATGATCAGTTCAGACTTGCTGGTCCCAACAGTTTGCACTAGTCGGGAAGAAAAGTGAAGACAGAATGTAAACAGCCAAGCCCTAGAGGTGCTGAAGCAGCGTTCATATAAAGAAATTCAGCTTTCAGAAGCTTGCTCCGAAGGCCTATGGCACAGACTGACTGCCTTCCCATTCTCGAACCCTCTGTGGCAGGTCTGTGAGGTAACTGCTTCTTTCTTAAAATAACAGGTCGGGTGGCTGTGCTTTCAAGAGGAGACCTTAAGGTAAGGTCTTTGAAAATGTCAAGTTCATTTACACAGGTTTGTGTGGGTGTGTGTAGAGACGTGGGTTATCTCAGAAAGAGAGAAGTGTTCTTAATCTTTCTTCTTCCCTCTTCAAAGAAGTGAAAAATAGTTCACTACCCACCGTAATGTGGGTGCCTCATCCCACAAAGTAAGTGCATGCAGACACACAGACACAAGCCTTCTATTTATAATTGACTTGCTAGTTCTTTTGAAAACCACAAGGGGCTCATCCAAGAGCAAAGACATGCCTGAAAGCAGAAAATCCAAAATAGCCGCTGACAGTCTCACCCCCGAGAATCAAGAGCCTCAGACATTTTTAATGAGCAAAAATTTTAATGAGCCAGAAGATAGTCTTTCTTTTCCCTGCCTAGAGAAATTCCAGCACCAATCTATTTCTATGAGGATGAGAAACATATATATCTGTTGACATAATCCAGCGAAAGTTTACACTTGCCAAAAGTGAGTTGAAAGATAATATTTCTAGGGAGTCTAGACATGCTTGCCACTCTTGAATGGCACAGAGCTGGGCTGAGGGTTGCCAACGATGCTGTCCAACAGGTGATGACTCTTTGGAGGGAAATGGATAGGCAGGGTAAGGGGGAGAGTTAATGGTGTCACGTTGATCTGTTTGTGACCTACAGCAGGGAATTTATAATACTGTATTTTAAAACCATGCAATAATGCCTTTATGAAAATCTGAAACACAAACATATATTTTTAAAATCCTAAATATTTTCAAAAAAAATAAATAAATAAATAAATAATAAAATCCTAAATATTTTCAAAGGTCATAGATATCCAAAGATACACACTACCACATTGAAGAGGTTGCGTCTGTGGACGCTGGGTTGGGGCTGAGGGGTCAGGGGATAGGATGAAGGGGTAAAATGAAAGCCATGTAAGAGAGTAGCTGTTCATGGACTGATAATGGACTGAGGAGTACGGATTACTCAACTCGCTGCACCTGTGGTCCATTAGGCGCAACCACAGACAGGTAACGCTAGACAACAGAGGCCTTGCTCACCATCGAGCCTATGGAAATGGATGGTCCAGGTACAAAACAATTAATGACATCGTGTGTTTATAATAAAAAATGTAAAATTAAAAAAAAAAATAAGATAACAACAATAATAATTCCTTTCCTGTGCTCTCAGACTGAACTCTGCTTTTAAAATCAGAGCCCTAAGGGTCCCCGGCTGGCTGAGTCGGTGGAGCATACAGCTCTTGATCTCAGGATCGTGAGTTCAAGCCCCAAGTTGGGGGTAGAGCCTACTGAAAAAATAAATAATTAATTAATTAATAAATAAAATTAGAGCCCGAACTGAACTCTACCTCCATAGACATAAGATGTGGACTGCCCTTCCAAGGTTCCTATCGTTTGACAGGATGTGGGGATGGTCTGACAGATGTCTGGAATGTAACCTAAAGAATTTTGCCAGAACTGAGCAGCCTCAAGTAAATACCATCTTCAGTAAAAGTCAACTCACTATACCCAATTCTGCAGTGCACACAGGCATCACAGGTTATAAACTGTAATCAGATCTTATCCTGTGGGGATCATAAACTAAGTCCAAGGGATTCATTCATTTACTAAACACTCTCCCTGAATCTTTGTATCCCTTCACTAGTTGTACACGAGTGGCCTGGGGTTGACTACCTTTAAACAGGTCATTCTTCTTAAGGTGTCAAAAACTAGAGTTTTCATAGCCTCACCTCCACAATCCAGAAAAAGAAAAAAGGGGAAGAAAGATGGTTGTTAATGATACATGGTAATTAACTTAATGTCTGCTATGAAGAACCATGAGCTCAGTCCAGCAGTTAGCTAATGGGAAAAGTACAAAGCCTTCACCAGCTTCACTTCCAGTTGTGCTTCTCACCAACATTTAATCTTCTTAATTTGTATATTTCCATGTAACTAATTAGCAGAGGCCCTTCATGAATCTCTTCTTTATATACCACCAAGTATAAATGAAGACCCTGAATTCATAAGTCTATAAGAATGACCACATGTCCCACGCACATGCCTGCACGCACGCACACATTAGTTAAATGCCACTTTGGCAGCTTCATCCAACAGAGTGGATTAGTGGAAGAGATGCCAAAAAGATTTCTGAGCTAGGATTACTGATTCAACAAAGAAGGTTAAAAGCAAGGTAGGAGCATTTTCATATCTTAACATCCACAATTCTAAGCACGCAGCAGGCCCCAAAATGCCCATGACTCACTGTTTTAGCCTCGTCAAAATTTAGGAATAACCGTAACATGTGTGAGCTTGTGATATTTTATTTGGAGTGCGTTGGAGGGGGGCGGGGGTGGCGCACAGGATCCAAGAGTGATCACAAAATCCCTTGTAGGGCCACAGGTAAGAGTCTGGACCTCTAATCTCTCAGACAGTGATAGGCATACCGTACACATCGAGACGTACCAAGACGTGGATAGTCACCTTCAGTGACTGATTTTCAACAGGACAGACAGGAAGCGCCACATCTGATATGAAGTACTTTACACTTTGCCTGTGCAAATAACTAGGAAGTGCCCTGGCAGAAGGCAGCCAGTCTACGCCACCTAATTGACATTCATTTAAATAATTCAGTAATTTAAATGTCAAGCCAGAGGTATTCCCTGTCTGCAAAGCTCACCCACATTGTTTGTTCTAAAAGGCACCTCCCAGCATTACTCAGTGTTATGGCTGGCACTGTGTGCCCTTTGTATCCCCAGAACCGGGTCCTTGTGAACACACTCGCAGCCCGGGTCTGACTGGAAGCAGCAGGGAGTCCTCGACTCCCAGCCAGTCTGGGAGGATTAGGGGCGGGCTCCACAACCAGAGGCCCAGGCTCAGGATCCCAAATCTTTTCAAAGATCCTTCTTGTTCTGGGCGATACTCAGCTCATCATCTGGACACAGCTACTCTGGTAGCCTAACCGTAGACTGTCACAGGAAGAGGCCCAGCAAAGAGCATTGTGGACTTTTTTTTAAGAATGTTCACAGTTTGGGATAATCTTATACCTCAGAGTAAAAGTATTTACACTTATGTTTTATTTTATTTATTTATTTTTAAGATTTTATTTATTTATTTGACAGAGAGAGAGAGCACACAAGCAGGGGGAGCAGGAGAAGCCGACTCCCTGCTCAGGAGGGAGCCCGCCATGGGGCTCGATCCCAGGATCCTGGGATCACAACCTGAGCCGAAGGCAGACACTTCACTGACTGAGCCACCCAGGTGCCCTTCGCATTTATGTTTTAAGTGGGACTTGACAAATCAAAGCACAACACTATGGGCTTATCCTCAACATTCTGTCATGCACTCCATAATACTTTAAAGCATTTAAACTGATTATCATTCCAAATGGTACACAAAACCTCATATTTCCCACTAAAGTCTGACACGAAAGACAAATGAGAAAATGCTACAAGTAAACCAGCCTGCAGCTATGACCCCAGAGGTCGGCAAAAGAAACAGACTGAATTTCTTAGAACTCACCTCAAAGCAGCACAAATAACAATGTGGTGATTAGACTATTCTTATAAAAGTCATATAGTTCAGAATTTTACAGGCTAAAAAAAACGAACCCCAAACATCCCTGGACTCTTTCCAACAGCATAAATGATTCATTCATTTGAAATGACAGCTTATATTAGGCTTATAGATATGGGAGTCCTTCCATGGCCTCCTAATCCAAGAGCGCAGCTTGGCACTTCTCCAGAATCGGAAAGCATTTCAGATCTCTGGCATTAAACAAAGGCTCAGTGATGGATTTTGCAATGCCAGGTATCACTGCCAGAAGCCTGCTCCTAAGACAGAAACACAAAGGTCAGTCTGGAACGCCTCGTGAAGGGCATTTGATGGTTTGGCAAGAAGGCAAGCTATATGCTCGGGAATACAGTACACCAGGAGCCTAAATACTCTCATTATAAAACACCCATTTAGGGAACCCAAATCACTTTTTTTTTTTTTCCCTGATCAGAGAAACCAATACTTGGCAAAGTTGTAAAGCCAAGAAGAAAACCTATTCCAGGAGTTAAGAAAGACAAAACAGGATCACATATAAATTAGAATAACAACAACAAAAAATGATTGCAGGATTCCCACGATTTTGAACTGATGATGGCTACAAATGTGCCCTTCCTCCAGCGTTCTGGAACTGAGCAAACGGCATCCCCATTCAGATGTAGTTCTCTCTGCCTGCCATGATTCTTGAAATACAGATGGGGTGGTTCATGTGGCCAGAAGTCCTAGTGGAGCTGATCTCTACCACTTTAGGCTCCCCTCATCACCCCTCCATTTTTGGAAGGCCTCTCTTGCTCTAGGATGTCAGGCCCTTTAAGTATGGAATTTCCTCCACAGGTAAGGCTTCACTCCCTCCCTGCCAACACCCCATTTACCTAGTTAGCATCTGCCTTCCCTTCGGAGAAGCCTTTGTTCATACCCTCAGATCTAAAGTAGGAACCACCTGCATACACCCCCATGCATGTGTCTATCTGGCTACTGAATGTCCAAGTCTTTCCTCCAGAATAGGAGCACCATGAGGGTAAGAACTGAGCCTATTCTGCTCACTGTTACATACCCCACCTGCCTCAGCAATTGACAGGAGTACAAGCCTGATGAGTATTTGCTTCAGAATGAATTTTCTCCTCACAGAAAGGATTTAGAGGTGGGAAGAGACATGATGCTGGTTTTCAGAGCAGACTGAGCCTATAAAGTCTTTAAATGTCAGCAGAGATCTTAAGGCAAGGCTTAGTCACTGAGCCAGCATGTCTGTGCAAACCACTTCTTCCTAGAGGAGCTCGCCATAGAGTCACATCTGTTCACCTACTCCGGCTTACAAGTGTAGAAAATTAATACTTGTTGTGGTGCAGTAGGTGTTCTGTTTGCCTGTTTGTCTGTTAGAAGAAAGAGGTAAAATACAAGCGTCCCTAAAACAAGGAATTACTTAATACATTAATAGAACAGCAGGGCTTTTCTGGATGGTCCTTCCTTGGATGGCTGATGTGAGGACTTTGGGCTACTACAATGCGAAGGTGACCAGAACGATTGACACGTCATAAGTGCCCTGACTTCTACCACATGAGGGGAGTCATGCAGGACTTGCCTGCTTGGCAGTGAGAAAGATGCCCCCTGGTATTTGCTGCCATTTTCCTCCTCTAGGTGAAAGTAATGGCGTTTTCAGCAGGGAGTGAGGAAGAGTGAATTACATCATTTTCCCCTTCTTGCTTTGCTGAAGGTGATAAGGATTCCCAAGTCATCCTGCATTTGAACTGCTGAAGCTGAGAGGGGGGGTGAAAAAAGTGCCATCTGTTTATTTTGTGTCTGGGCTGACTCCTTGTCTCTGAAATAATCCCTGTAAATTAAGCCCTAATGCAGCAGCCGCACCTTCGATTTCAAAGCCAAAAACCTGGCCTGTGTTTAAGTGACTAACAAGTTAAAGAACATTGTGGGGTACTGACCTAAGACAATATTGGTCTGTCTTTTCCGTGCTTTTTATGGTTCCCAGAATGTAGCAAAGACATGGCTTTAACACTTGCCCCATGTCTATGAAGCAACTCTTTAACAGGGGGAAAATAATGACCCATTTCTTCATTGTGTCTTCAAACTTCGTGACTCTCTGCTTCAGAGAAATAAATGGCTACAAGGCCTAATGGAAATTACCTACTAAGGAATTCCTTTAAAGACCAGGAAATATCCCCACCCCATATATTGACAATGCCCAGGTCTGAGCGAAGCTCCACTTACAGGAAGAGTAAGAGAGAGTACCACAGCCCGAGGGTGAAGAGAAAAAGACCCGGTGAATTATAATAAACATTTCAGGGAAGCCATTCCTGTTTGAGCTTTGAAGAGAACCAGCGATGTAGTCCCATCTATCCAATGTTGAGGCTGGAAGCTCTGTTCGTAAGTGTGGGAAGAGGTGTGCCTGACTCATGTGGGTTGTCTCTCAGCGATCCACCGGCTAACGAGGGAGTGCATGCCTTGCTCCAGTGAGGGTTTCCTAGCCAGGCTCTGTATGGAAAATTCTGGTGTTAGGAAACCTTAACCAAGGGCTCCACATGGGATAGGACAGTGGAGAAGGAACTACAGGGCGGCTTCAGCGCAAGGCTCCCCCCCTCTACCTGCCCTTCTGTGCCCTACCAGTAATCGGGCCTTCAGGGTCGCCAATCTTTGCTCTACTTACCAGCAGCAAATCACCACCACACCCTCACACCCTTTCTGGAAGCTTTCAAACCACAGAGATAAATCTTTCAGAAGATGGGCAGGGCTACAATTTGTTGGACAACAGTCTTAGGATGCCAGCCTCTAGGCATTGCAGCACCCAAAGCCAAAGGTAAAAATGTCCAGAATTAGTTAAATTCCTCCTCTCTAGCTCCCTACTCTACCCCACCCCAGAAAAAAAGCACAGAAGGAATAAGGTGCTTGCTAGACTATTTGCTCCCAACCTGGATGAAGCCCAAGAGATTAAGATATCCAAGAGTGAAAAACAAGGGCACCGATCAAACCTCTGATACTGCTACTTCCCTATCCCCTAATTTCCCAACTCACATCCTAAGGCCCTACCAGGCCCAGAACACCATGCAAGGTTAATTACCAGAAGCATCCCATGCCTCCAATCCCATGAATACATGCCTTGTGCATCTGTATGCCGGCCTTTAACTTGATCTTTGCTTTGTATGTATTCTTTCCACTATCAGTCTAATTAATATGGTCCACAAGAATTCACTAATTCCCAAATTCAACTTAAGAAGACTGGTTTATTAGTCATAGACTAAAGGGTCCTAGAGTCACCATGACATAGGTGAGTCTGGGTCATTTTGAGCTTATTCTTTTTCACCCCTGAGCTCACAGAAACGCTCCGGGTGCCTACACTCAAAAGTAGAAACCAAAAAGCATTTTTTTGAGATTGCTGTGAACCAGAACTGGCTTTGCAAACACTCGTTCCCTCCCCCACCCTCCACCCCCACCAATCTCTATGTCACAGCACACCATTTCCAGCTTCCACAATCATCTTGGACCTTGGCAGAAGAAAGGCAGCTAAATCTGAGATGTGTCACGAGGCCACTGGCTGGGGAGCAAGAATATCTAAACACAAACTAAGGCGAAAGCACCAGGCCAGAGTTTCCACGGATTCCCACTGGCTCCTGTAGCTGCAGGGCACTGACAGCCTAAAGATAACCCAAGTATCTACGAAGGGCCACTTTTAAATAGTAGCTTTAATACCACCAGTCATTTCAGAAGCATTTCCTTCCAGAGCCCGCTTCCATCCACACTGACATGCCAACCGTGCCCAACAATGGCAAGCCCGCTGAAGAGATGAAAGCCCAGAAGGCAATGGAAGGAGTCCCAAAGGGGAACAGACAGCCCCATACCCTGCTGTGATTCTATTCTATGCCCTCATTTGGACTGCTGAGAACGAAGAATCTAGCAATGAGACACCTTGTAGAGGTGATCTACTGACAATCACGGGGATTAAAGAACAGGTAGAAAGTCAAACAAAATAGTTTAAGCCAATGCCTCCCCATCCTAAAACTGAGGCAATGTAAACCATGGGTGGCTACCTTCCAGGAGTTTTTCAGGAAAGGTACCATCTCCAGGAGAAAACGTAGACCCTCGGTCTACTGGACCACAGTCTGGCCAAGCAAAGGGAACTGTATGGCGTCTTCGGCACATGCTCTATGTATGCAGCCACTGTGAGCACCCACTAATGGCTGCTACTTTCTTACTGTCCCTTTAAGCCAGGGCCAAAGGTTCCCAAGATCTTCCTAAGAACCGTTAAAATGAAGCAGCCCCTCACCTATCCACCAAGTTGAGTCCCCACTGTCCTAAATGGCAGTCGGCCAGGGGCTGGTGTACAAGGGACAGGTGCTCCGTGGGCTATTTTCAGTCGCTATCAGCTGCATCAGGAGCCGCACATGCTCAGTAGGCAGGCAAGTCTGGGTTGCATTTCCAACTCCAGGCAGCCAAGAGACATCCACCTTTCATAGCTGCCAGGGCAACCAGCTGCTCAGTGCTCCTCCCAAGACGGGAGCAATGAAAACAGTATAACCTGGCCAGCCACCAGGCCAGCAAGCAAGCTGCACCTCGCATGTCACTGCCCGGGTTATTCTGAGCCGGGTTACTGACACTCCATGGCAACACAGGAACAAAGGGCCGGCGAGAGGGACTTAAATGTCCTGCAAAAGTTGCTAGAAAAGTCAGCAGCTCAGGCTTCTGTTTTCCTAATAAAAGTAGCAGTGGCTTTATTATTAGCTTATCATGTGCCCCTCCAGTGGCTGTTATATGTGAGTAATAATAACAAAGGTCTCCTCTTTGAACAAAGGTTCTTTTTTTGTTTTGCTCGCCACCATGAAGTTGCTATAGTTGGGATACCTCCCAAAATACAGCATGCGGGCCTGCCCCCCACAACACCAACACCGTAGGACTGGTTTTCCTCATCCGTTTACCTCTCACGTCGCCATACCCTGTGATCTGCTTCCAGCGTACAACTCTTTGAAAACAAACTGCCCCTCTGTAACCTTTCAATAGCTCTCACTGCCCTCTGGATAGGAGACAACTGGCTCAGGACCCCAGGTCCTGCCAGGCCAGTAGGACCTCTATCCCAACCCAGATCCCTTCTCAAGACTGCCCTGGCCATGTTGGGACTGCCCAGGTGGTGTCGTCTGTCCCCCGCCCCCACAACTTCTCTGGTTGAGGCCCTTCCCTGGGCAAGAAGCCCTTCTCAGTCCTTCCTTTGCTGCCCTAGTGCCTGTCGATCCTGCCAAACCCCGGCTCCCTGGACTGCTGTCTCCAATCCCAGCCCAGTGTGATATGGAGGCCCTTCCTGTTCATATCCCCAGTGCTGGGCTATAACCTTTGCCTTCTGCAACCAGACTGTGACTCCTTGGCAGCAGGAACCACTTCTAGTTACGGTGACATCAGCCGTGCCTACCGGCGTACTTGCGCGAACCTATCAAAGATTGTAAGATTGTGCTGTAACGGACTCTCTTTTCCCAAAGTCAGAATAAATTCTTTGAAAGATGTGCTCTTATCTCCTCAGCCCAGATCAGTCCCTCTTATGTAAGTATCTTTTTTATATTATAATAACTATAATTGTAGCCAACATTATTTATTCATTCATTTGTCAAATACTCATTGAGCACCAACTACATGCCAGGCGCTGTCGTAGACACTGGGGATACAATGAACACCGCCAAGTTTGGGCCTCCTCCTCCACTCTGGGCCTCACTTTGCACGTTTTCCCCACAAACTCCTCACAGCCACCCTATTGCTGTCTCCACGTGCCGCTGTGGGAACAGCCCGACAGGTGAGGTAACACATGCACACGGACACACAGGAAAGCGGGTGAAGATGGCTCATGACAGTGTTTGCTTTTGTCTCTCTGCTGAGAAAGGCCTGATTCCAATGCACGGCCCAGAGGTTCCCTTCAGAAGACACTCCGAAGGGACATTTACCTACCAAAAATTCACCCCAATGCTTTGCAAAACTGACACCGTGAAGCCTATGAACTAGGACATGGTGTTAAAGAGAAGCCGTGACTTTGTGACTCAGCATGGCAATGGGCAGTATGATATACACAGCAGAGGAGTCTGATTCCCAGCCGGACTGTGGGCATCTTTTTTTTTTTTTTTCCACTCTATTCTTTACAACTTTCCTGAATGGATACATCCAAACTGGCTTGGGGCAGGTACCGGCATTTAGAAGAGGAAATAAATGCAGCAAAATAAACAAAACAAACAAACAAAAAAGGCCACTCCCATTCCAAATCACCATTCGGTTCCAGGCAGAGGTGGGGATTTTGTTTTGTTCTGTTTCAGGTGATTTTCACCACTGCCTTCCCAAGACAGATTTAATTCTTCCCCCTATTCCTCCTCTCCTTCCCACATCCCCCCAGTGTCCTATCCTCAGAAAGTCTGTGCTCTGCTCTAACCCATAACAAAGAATTAGATGCCGCATTACCGTGGATCTAGTAACCCCCCCCACCTCCCCGCCCCAGTCTGCAGAGCTCAGATTCAGCTGATTAGAATCAGGCAGCAGCTGTTCCAGTGTTATGACCAAGGCTGAGGAGGCACAAATGTAAACTTCCCTATTCCTGTCAAACCACTGGCTCAGAGCGAGAGAGGATGGTCAGGCTTCACGAACTTGTGAAAAAATACAAGGCTCGGGGCCAGCTCTGCTGCAGAATACACAGGGCAGTTGTCAGAGTTTTGACCTGGGGGCAGCAGGGATTTCCGGGCAGTGAGCTCCCAGGAGCAGACTGGAGTCACCTTTTTTAAACCATGGGTCACGACCCATTCCTGGGTAGGGACCCATTCCTGGGTAGGGAGATCGATGTAGTGGTTCAAGACAAGATCTCTTTCTTTATTTTTAAATAAAATAGAGCCAAATAGAATGGAACAAAAGAAAAGAGAGAGAGAAAGAGATGGGGGTACATTAAACATAGTAAGAGTAACTGCTGTTTTCTTCATGAGTTTTTTTTTGTTTCAGATGTGTGTGGGTCCTACTCTAAAATGTTTCTAAATGTAGATGCACTGGGTCCAACTGTAAAATGTTTCTTACTGTGAGTCACAGTGAAAAGTTTGGAAGTCACTCCACCCTGTGTCTTACAGGATCCTAGAACTGACATGAGTTCTGAGTAATTATGACTGCGCCATATAATCATTATCTGTGGAAGCTGGCCTGAGGTCATGCTGGGCTGCAGAAGGAAGTTCCGAGGACGCCGGGTAATAGTGTTCGGGGAGTTACAAAGTAATTCTTTATTGTGTCTTGTTTTCCTTAGTGTTTCTTTCTGAGAGCAAAAGTCACATATGTGACACACCTACAAATCTCCTGCTTCACTAGCTTTTCCATAAAGAGGCGATGGCATTCATCTTCTCATTCTTGAGACCTGTCTTCATAAAAGAGAAGCCCACGGGGCGCCTGGGTGGCTCAGTTGGTTAAGCGACTGCCTTCGGCTCAGGTCATGATCCTGGAGTCCCGGGATCGAGTCCCGCATCGGGCTCCCTGCTCGGCGGGGAGTCTGGTTCTCCCTCTGACCCTCCCCACTCTCATGTGCTCTCTCTCTTTCTCTCTGTCTCAAATAAATAAATAAAATCTTTAAAAAAAAAAAAGAGAAGCCCAGAAGCTACAGCACTGCCCTCTCACTGTTGACCACAAGGAAATCATTTAACGAGCTTGGATCTTGGATTTGTTTTCACATCTGTTCAATATTTGACTTAGATTGAATTTTTAGAGTCTTCTCCACACCCTACTGCTACTACCCTCCTCTCATATAAATACACTGAATATTGGATGTGGCTTTAGTTTAACTACCCAGAGCTGAAACAAACATTTCCCAAGAAGCAAAAGCTCAAAGGCAGCTTTGTCATAGTTCACCTTTCATCAACTAATACACCATGATTCTGTTAGATAAGAAAATCTAACAACAAAGAAGCAGTATCTTAAAAGTATGTCGCTCCATCAGATATTTACAGTTTAGGTCCTAGGAGTGAGTGGCAAATAGCTCACTATATCTCATCTCTCTCCCCAAAAAGTCTCTCATTTGATGATGTATCCGTGAAAAAGATTTTATTCTGAACAAAAGGGATAAATTATAGTAATGAGAAACGAGAGCAACCAACTTAATACAGACATTTCTTGTACATTCATTCACCCCTTCAAGAACTTCCTGAATCTTCAATAATGAGAAATTCAAAGAAAGGCTTATTCTATTCTTCTCCCACAGTGGCAAAGAGGGGCACCTTTGTGGACCCTAACAAAAAGTCTATTGACGTTATCCCCTTCATTGGGTAATTGGGCTGGAAAGTCTGAGTGGCAATGGCTTCGGAAACAGTAAAATCAAGTCAGCCCACAAAATAATTTAGAATTTGCAATCTTCTCTAGGACAGGCCAAAACCTCTCACAACAAAACTCTGCAAAAGTCCAGCCCTTGTTGCTATAATAAAATCAAAACTATGGCTCGCAAATTTGATAAAATGTGGGTCATCTTAGCTTAGAAATATTTCTGAAGCAATATTCCATTTTAAGTATTTGTGTCATGGATGTCACCTGCAAATGCTCTCTGGGATAAAGGGAAAGCCAAACATGGAGGTTCTGGAACAAAAATGGACTTTTCCCCAGTGGCATAATCGTAGTATTAGAGCATGATTAGTTTTATTAATGGGAAGGGAAAGGAAGGATATATGGATAATTAGGACTCAAGTGCTCTTCTCGGTAAGAGCAAATAAAACTCTTCCTGCAGCTAGAGTTGTATGTATAATGAACATGAGAAATGAATATTGGTATGAGAGATGAGAAATAAAAAAACACAAACCCAGGTGAAGGAGCCTGATCATTTGCTATTACAAGCTCTCATCTCAGCTCTCAAACACACTGGACTGAGCTGGATTCTAGCATGCACCAGATACAATGTGAATGTGGATGTAGCTAATTTAAGGGACCAAAAAAAAAAAAAAAGTCAAATTCTGAAGAAGACTGATAATGACTGAAACTCTTGAACACCATTCCTTAAAGTACATTACACCTTTTGTTGGCTGTGTAGCCTTAAGCAAGAGTTTTAAACAATTCAATGGCACATCTCCCAAAAACCTATCTCATGAGCGTAATCATGAGGATTATGGGAAATAACATAAAAAACAGCTCAACATTTGGCACATATTAGCCACTCAATAAATATTACCTATAATCATCAGAGGTACTTACAGTAGGCAATATTTTCCAAACTTATTTGGTCTTTTTTCCCCTGGAGTATTTAGGATTCCATACAACTTGAGAGATGTTCTAAAGCACACTCATACTAACCAAACCCTATCAAAATCAATGTTTGGGACCTATTATTTGAAGTGTTAACACTATTTCTAATCAATATTTAAGAAGACACTTGGGAATAATGTGGGAGACAAAGGGGAAGAAGTTTTGCTTGTTTTTTCTTCTTTTTTCCCCACTGAGCTAAAAAGAGTACACTACCCAACAAAATATATTAGAACTAAATCTCTATAGCTTTCTTATTTATGCCCCAGTAATGCCATCTAGCTTCACTGAAGCACAATCAATAAGGTGCCACAGCTATTCTGCAAACATCAAACATGGGTCTTTTCCTTTTAAACTTGGGTCTAAAGGTCTGCACTAGACAATGTATGGGGCTAGTATAAAGATTTTAGTTAACTACCCTATTATTTACCTCTTTTGGTGAAGTATTTTGTACTTAACATTTGCTTTATGACTAATGTTGAATATATTAGAGTGCATTACAATTAGGGGTTCTCAGTGTGTTTTTTTAATTCCTAGTAAATATACAAAAACAAAGAGTCTTTTCATAGAATATGCTGTTGACAGTTAACAAGGAGTTGAGTCATGGAGGGAAGACAGGACTAAGGCAACTGTTATTATGATTAGAGCACTCTAGGCTGTAGCACTCACTGGATATTCTGGTTGAAGAGAAAAAAAAAAGCTATTCCAACTAAAGGATGATGTGTCCTTTTCCTTCCTTGTAAACATCCTAGTGGTGGTGGTATATTAAATAGCAAAACTTTAGTGGCAATCCATTTCCACTTCAGCCAGACGGACTTGTTTCATTACCTATCTTCGCTGTGACATTAGAGGGTCATTTGCTGGATTCTTTGGGCAGCTTAAGAGCTAAAAGCAGGAAAAAACAACCAATGGCACAGTTGCTAATACTGATTCATAAATGCCCTTTTCCCCTTCTCTCTTCTCCATTCTTTCTCGACTTCTCCATCTCTATTCATACCATATTTCCACCTCAATTGGTCTTCCACTCTCTTTCTTTTCAGTCATGCTCACAACCACAGTTCCACCCATGATATCAAATGAAACCAAAAGGAACTGCTTCATACCATAGAGAACTGATACTATACCTAGGGAAGGGAAGGAAATTTGGAAGGACTTTATTCCACCACATTCTGTAGATTTTTTTTTCTAGTTATCATAGTGTTTAGCAATTACACAGCGGAGAAAAAATCCTGGAAACTTGCCTGTTATGTCTCCAGATATTGTCAAGTATTCCTTGGGGAGGAAAATAGCCCCCAGGTGAGAAATATTAACCCATCAATTTTTTCCAACGATTAAATTCTTATTAATTCCTACAACTTAGGACTCAACCCCTCCTCTGGTTTAAACACCTCCAATTCTTTTAAACTTACCTAGCATAGGATCCTTATTTTATATCTTCTTGGCATGAAAAACCTGCAGCATTATTGAAATGTTTTTAACAATACAGCGTAGAGCAGAATCTAGACTGTGGATACCTAAATTGGTTACAACATCACTGTCCACTAGAAATTTAATGTAAAGTCCATTACATAATATTATGTCATATAATATTAGATAGCATAGGAGAAAACCCAGATGACCTTGGGGACAGCAATAACTTTTTAGAGGCACAATTCATGAAAGAAATAATTAATAAGCTGGACTTCATTAAAATTAAAAACTTCTGCTCTGTGAAAGACAACAAAAGAGAATGAAAAGGCAAGTCACAGAACGGGAGAAAGTATGTGCAAAAGACTCATGTGATAAAGGACTGTTCTTCAAAATATACAAAGAACTCTTAAAACTTAAAAATAAGCAAATGCAACAACCTGATTAAAAAATCGGCCAAAGATCTTAACAGACACACCTCACCAAAGAAGATATACAGATGGCAAATAAGCATATGAAAAGATGTTCCGCATCAGATGTCATCAGGAAAATGCAAAATAAAACAACAAGGAGACACCACTACACACCTATGAGAGTGGCCAACACCCAGAACACTGACAACAGCACATGCTGGTGAGGATGTGGAGCAACAGGAACTCTAATTCATTGTTGGTGGAAATGCAAATGGTACAGCCACTTTGGAAGACAATGGAGGTTTCTTAAAAAACTAAACATACTCTACCATAAAACCCAGTAATCACAAGCCTTACTGTTTACCCAAAGGAGCTGAAAACATGTCCACACACAACCTGCGCATGGATGTTTACAGCAACTTTATTCATAATTGCCAAAACCTGGAAGCATCCGGTATGTCCCTTCAGGTCAATAGATAAATTATGGTACATCCATAATTAAAAATATTTTTAAAAATATTAAAAATATTTAAAATATTTCTATTTTTTTTGCTAAAAGAAATGAGCCATCGACCCATGAAAAGACACGGAGAAACCTTGAGTGCCTATTAATAAATGAAAGAAGCCAATCCAAAAAGACTACATAATGCATGATTCCAACTATATCTTTCTAGGAAACACAAAACTATGGAGGCAGCAAAAAGATCAGTGGTTGCTAGTTTCAAGGAGGATGGAGGGAAGGGATAAACAGGTGGAGCACAGAGGATGTTTAGGACAATGAGATACTCTTTATGATACTATAATGTTGGATACATGTCATTATACATCTGTCCAAACCGACAGAATGCATAACACCAAGAGATGCAAACTATGGACTTGGGTGATAATGATGTGTCAGTGTAGGTCCATCAATCATAACAAATGTACCACTTTGGTGGGGGATGTTGGCAATGGAGGAGGTTCTGCATGTGTGGGGGCTAGGGGTATGAGAACTCTCTATACCTTCCTCTCAATTTTGCTGTGAACTGAAAACATAACTTTAAAAAAATAAAGTCTTGACAAAGGGGGAGAACGGAGGAGTATTAAGTATGATAGTATTAAGAATAAACTGGTTTACAGAGAGCCAAACAATACCCAGTGAGCCACTTACCTTCCATACTAGGGGAAGGGAAAGCAATCATCATCAGCACAGGAAGAATCATCACTCCATCTACCATTGTACAACTGTGGAGGAAAAATAAGAGATAAAAGTAAAACAAAAAATTTTAACTGTAGGATGACAAATTAAATTAAGCATACTATCTTCAAACTGCCATTCAAGGCCTTTCTTACAAATCCCCCTCACATATGTCGCCTTATTTCTTGCTAAATTTAAACATATACCCTTTACACAGATCTAAACAAATCATCTTAAGGAGTTAATCAGATTTACTTCCTACTAGTGGCCACTCTAAGGTGACTACCCTCTTACAGAGAACTCAATAGGGACATGAAAAATTCTCAGCTATAAGACTAAGCATTCTCGGAGAATTTTAAGTTCGAATTTTATCTTAGCCTATGAAATGCAAAATTGGCACTAAATTTAAAAACTGAGAGGCATGAATAAACTGTTGTAACATGATGTTAAAGATTAAGTGACTGAATAATTCAAGACAAATTACTGTGTTTGAACCTTACTTCTCCTTTAAAAGAAATTAAAAGTGGAGCATTATCACACAGCCCAAGAGGGGACCAACAACAACAACAAAAAACCAGGGGTGCCTGGCGGCTCAGTCACTAAGCATCTGCCTTCGGCTCAGGTTATGATCCTGGGAGTCCTGGGATCCAGCTGTGTCAGGCTCCCTGCTCAGCAGGAAGCCTGCTTCTCCCTCTCCCACTCCCCCTGCTTGTGTTCCCTCTCTCGCTGTGTCTCTCTCTGTCAAATAAAACAAATAAAATCCTTAAACAAAAAAATAAATACCTACAACTTATCCCTCATCTATGGCAAAGCAATGCATTCTTACACAAACCTCAAATTTAACAAAGGATACATACAACCAAGACAGCAAGAAATCATGTAAGTTTGTAGTATATCAAAGTATACAAATGAGAGAACATAGTTACCTGATATAAATTTAAGGTTGATACTGCCCTGAAACTACATTAGCAAAAGCTCAATTTTTCTAAGTCAAAGGACTACAACAAAGAACGTTTCCATTTAAATAATTCCTGCAAAATTTTGGGAATATGATGAGTTTGGTTATACAAATTCTTTATTACAAGAAATAATTTTTACAAATTAAACCTTTGACTAGTCATCAATCCGCGGGACACCATGCTTCCCCTAGCCACAGGACTTCTGTGGAAGCTGAGAAGCTGTGCCTTTTTCCTTAAATGCTACCCTCCAGCACAGGGTGCTACGTACCCCAACACACACAAACATGCATGTTCACTCACACACTATCATCCTTTTTCTGGTACCTTCTACTCATCTTTTTGCTTCCTATATAGATATAACCTTCCTGGGGAAGCTCTTCTACCCTCCAGAAAATCTCAAGTTACTTTGTTAGCGGTCTTATTTAACCATGTTTCTTTATAACTGACACTTAATTTGATTTTTAATTATATAATCATTTGGATGATTATTTGATTACCACCACAGATCTTCTAAGGTCCATGATAGTAAGGACTGTGTTTGTTGTATCTTTATCATTTTTGGTTTTTCTTTTTTTTTAAGATTTTATTTATTTATTTGAGAGAGAGAGAATAAGAGAGCACAAGTGGGGGGAGGGGCAGAGGGAAAGGGAGAAGCAGACCAGTTAATTCAGCTATTAAAAATGGTACCTCCAGAAGGAAAGGGGAAAAAGAATGTAGAAAGGAGAATGTTCTGGAATAAAACTCCTGGTCATATTTTTTTTCTAAGATTTTATTTATTTATTTGACAGACAGCGAGAGAGGGAACACAAGCAGGAGGAGTGGGAGAGGGAGAAGCAGACTCCCTGCTGAGCAGGGAGCCCAACATGGGGCTAGATCCTAGGACCCTGGGATCACGAACCGAGCTAAGGCAGACGCTTAACAACTGAGCCACTCAGGCGCCCCTCTTGGTCATATTTTAATTTTAAAAAAGTCAGCATGCTAAAGTCCCAATTTGAAGCCCTAAGGATCTATTCCCAATTTTAAAATACGCTAAAAAGAAAATACTGTTTTTAAAGGTAAATTTTCAACTATCCTGCTCTCAAGTATTTTTGGCTAAGAAGTTTCAGATATAAGTTGGCAAAAAAAGAGGGACTGGTAGTGGGAAAAGGGAGTAGCAAAAAAATCAATAGTTCAGGGATGCCTTACTCCAGTGGTTTTCACACTTTTTGGTCTCAGGATAACTGTATAGTCTTAAAAAGTATTGAGGACTCTAAGCAGCTTGTCATTGTGAGCCATATCTATCAATATTTCCTCTACTAGAAATTAAAACTGGAGAACTTTTTTAATATTGCGTTTGTTTTAAAACAACAATAAACACACTACCCCGTGTTTTATAAATTAAAAAAAAATTATTTTCTCCAAAAAAGGTAGTAAGAAAAGTGGCATTATTTCCCATTTTTGTAAATCTCTATATGTTTAGCTTAGTAGAAAGCCACTGGATTCTCATGCATGATTCTGCACTAAGTCTGTCACGCCATATTGCACTGGTTAAAGTACGTATAGAAAATACAGCCTCGGGCGCCTGGGTGGCTCAGTTGGTTAAGCAACTGCCTTCGGCTCAGGTCATGATCCTGGAGTCCCGGGATCGAGTCCCGCATCGGGCTCCCTGCTCAGCAGGGAGTCTGCTTCTCCCTCTGACCCTCCCCCCTCTCATGCTCTCTCTCTCTCATTCTCTATCTCAAATAAATAAATAAAATCTTTAAAAAAAAAAAAAAAGAAAATACAGCCTCACACAGATATATATAAGGACCTCGTGGAACTGCTGAGAAAGTCATGGAGAGTCCACGGGATTCTGGACATTTTGAAAACCACTGCCTTACCCTTCGATTGATCATTCCTTCTACCATGCCATACCAGATAACCAGATGGCACCTGATAGTTTAGGATGCACATTTACCTGATACATGACAAAAATGTTACTGTTCTACAGGTATAGAAATCTCAATTTCTCTAACATCAAAGAAGTCAGCAAGTCTAATGGTCAAGGAAGAAGGCATTAGATTTTTTTTAATGCAGGAATAATACTTTATGTACACAACTAAATACTTCTTAAATCAGACATAAACCTATGATAAAAAGGTTCTCAACTGTTTATCTACTTTAGGTTGAACCAAAATCCTTATGCAATGTTCTAAGGTCAAAATGCCTAACTGAAAAATCATAGGTTACTGGGGATTACATCTATTACTTAAAGGATTCAGAGTATAAATTCTTGCCTCTAGTTATACCATCTCCTTTCTGTTCTTGAATAAGGCCTTCCATCTCTAGTAATTGATCTGTCTTTCCTTCAGACACAAAGAAAATAGCTATTCAGAAAAAGGGTTAGGGACTTCCCATCTTAACTAAGGCACCCTCTTTAAATCAGCACCATCTCTTACAATGTCTCAGGACTACTCTCTTGGGAGATAGAACAGTCCCATGATAGTCTACTACAAAAAGGTATATCACCAGGGCAGAAGAGAACTGCTTTCCAAATCCCATGGTACTTTTTAAACTCCACTTATAGACTAGACTGATTTCCAGTTAAAGAGCTACTGTTTAGCTCAGCTTCTAACATGTGTGGGCTTGAGACCAAGTTTGGCACTTCTTTTGCTCATCACAATTTTATAGCTGGATAAAAACCATAGATATATTGCAATACATTACCCCCCCCCCAAAAATCAGAAAACATTTTGATATTGGTCACAGAATAATCAAGAGTATAATACACTTCTATATTCAATTTTTGGAACTCATATTAAACAATTTAGTCAATAATCCACTATTAGAATAAAGGATATTTCTAAAACCTAGACTTAAGAACAGATAACAACTTGTTATCTATAATGTTGGGGATAAAGGAAAAGTTGTAAGATGAATTAAGATTCTTCACCATCAGAAAAGTCTACAAAATATTCATTGTCTAGACAGCCTAAACTCATTTGGTTTGTCCATTTGTTCAACACATAATTTACTGAGTACTTATTCAATAGGGATTTTCTCTCCTCAATTCAACTTCTAATAATCTCCAAGTTAGAAAGAATCTTAAAAGACCAGGTTGGAAGCACCTGGGTGGCTCAGTCGGTTGGGCATCCAGCTCTTGATTTCGTCTCAGGTCATGATCTCGGGGCCCTAAGATCGAGCCCTGCAACGGGCTTCATGCTCAGTGGGGAGTCTGTTTGAGGATTCTCTCTCTCTCTCTCCCTCTGCCCCTCCCCCTGCTCATGCACACTCTCTAAAATAAATAAATAAATCTTAAAAAAAAAAAAAAAAAAGACCAGACTGTACAGCTGCCCCTCCCAATTTTAAATGACTTGGGTTGTCACTACTTTTCCACAGTTTTCTTCTTTATATCTCTATATGGTCTATGCTATTCCTTCCATAAGGAAAACAAATATATTCTCTTTAATATAAAAGGTAAAGGCAAAGCAAGGAAAAGGATTAAGAGTAATTCCGTTTTCTCTTAGTTATCTGTCAACATTACATCATTATCATCCAACAGTAGCGGCACATACTAACCAGCCAGACACTGTGCTTAGAGATCATATGCGGTATCTCATTCAATCTCTCCCCAAAACACTCTAAAATAATACTCGCATTAATCCCATTTTACACATAAGAAAATGGGTGGGTAGAAGTAACTTGCTGCTCAAGGACACAAGGTGAAGCTCAAGACCATCTGACCTGAGTTCAGGTCTTACTCAACCACCACTCACAACCTTCGTTGAACCAACCAGCCACAGTTTAGCAACCTGCTTTTGTCACCCTTAACGTTTTATCCAAGCTTCGACACATTCTGTGCTTTAACCATCTTGATTTTCCTCTTAGAAAATAATCTTTTACTCATGGTTATTTGGCCACCTTTCAATCATGCCCTCATCCCATCTCTCTAACCTCAAAATTAATTTCATATGCTCTGCAACCTCAGATTATCTCCCCGATCCCTGAAAAAAAGATCTTGATGTGAAAGGAAAACCAAGCCACTCTGATATTATTCATCAAGTGGTTTCTACTTCCCATCCCCCCCCATCCCACTCTCCGGTCTTGTAGCTCGCATCTCGAAATAAAAACAGAAATTAGTGTCAGTCAGGCACATCTGGGACAAAGTTAGATCTAGTAAGACAAATTCTAGACATAAAACTTTGAGGGAAGATATACTTAAGACAACCACCTCCAAGGAGGACAAAAATCGTCCATAATGTACCAACAGTTCTGTCTCTTCTATGCTCAACAGGCAGAGATAACCCAAGGGCAGCTTGCACCAAACTACCTGGGCCCGTGGAAGGGGTGAAAAGAGACATGAGCTGTCAGTTACAGCTGGGAAAAAAAAAAAAAAAAAAAAAAAGGCTAAACCAAAGCCATCATACCATATAAGTCAGGGTCTTTTCTCCAGTTCACAAATGACCTGTGAAATATTTTTAAACACCACGCTGTGTCTGAACTGGCAATGTGTAAGTTGCCAGGGCTTGGTTTTATATAGACTTCACTGCCGCTGGAAGGTTTCTGGTGGGGTGTTACTTTCAGAATATTAGCATGTAATTTGATCTTCTGCGATAGATGAATACAAATAGCTTCTTGGACAAGTCCTATAGAACTGAAACCCAGCCCCTGGATCAGTTCATCCTGTAGTTAGAGGAAATAATTACAGATTATTTCGGGAAAGAAAGGGTTTTGACTGAAAGAGTTACACTACAAACATTCCAGCTGTGACAGATGGACCCAAGATAAGGCTCGGAAAGGAGGGGAAAAGAACAATATAATCTGCAAGGGGTGGGGGTGGGGGGGAGATGAGGCTTAATTGAATGAAAACAAGTGAAAGGTTTAAATTAGGCTCGCATGTAGGAACCAAAGAGAATCCCCAGTACATTTATTTTAATTGTTGTATACAGGACAAAACTGACTTTGCCGCACCCCTACCTGATCTACAGATGATGACTGAGCAAATCTTCTGAGATTCTGATGTTGTGATCACCCACTGCATGCCTTACCGGTATCGAAAGACGAGGTTTTATTTCGACACGCTTGACTAGATGGAAACTGTCCCTCATTTTCCACTTCATTCCCTCTGTATCAAATAGCTGTGGCTCTCCTGCTTTGTCTCTTCATAGGACGCCATCATCTCCCAGCTGTTTTGGTATATTCTCCTAGGCAGCTCAGGGCTCATGCCTCTCCCTCTGGTTCACAAATATTTTTTCATAAAATTCACTCATAAATTCATTTTTTTTTTTTTTTTTTTACCTAGTGGTAGGAAGGACCCTGTTA
Source organism: Mirounga leonina (assembly GCF_011800145.1). Classification (NCBI taxonomy): domain Eukaryota; kingdom Metazoa; phylum Chordata; class Mammalia; order Carnivora; family Phocidae; genus Mirounga; species Mirounga leonina. The sequence goes on along the minus strand of NW_023270377.1, from coordinate 71,811,634 downwards.
TTCCCCACCCCCGTAACTCGTGGAATTTATTCCATAACTATGGAGTCCACCTAAAATCCCACTTCCTCCCTAAGTCTTCAGTCAGGTGCTGCCTCGGCCCCGTCTTCTCATTTCTAACTATGCCTGAAGTTTCCCCTTTCACCTAATAGTGCAGACCTTTCTACCCCTCCAATTAACAGACAAATGGTGTTTCAGGCACCGACCATCTGACACAACTGTCCCAATTCTAAGACGAATACGGTTAACCTATAATAATTTAAAGGCGGGTGAGGCGGGGAGGGGGGTGAAATAAAAAATGTCAGCATCAGGGAGGTATCTCTCTCTCCTCTTTTTTTTTTAAATGGGAGACACCAGAGCATATTTCTGTGGAGGTATTTAAAAAAAAAAAAAAAAAACTTTATACACTAGCTTGACCAAAGCCTTCCTTCTCATCCACGCTACCTACACGCTCAAGCCCATTCCTGCCTCAGACCTTCCCACCCCCACCCCTACATTATATTACCCTGCCATATCTTCTTGATAGCACTTAACACTGTGAAATCTGTTGCTGATTTATTAGTTCATTGATTTTTATTATGTTTCCCCCTCTCCCACTCCTCCTTCCCCACACATCAAAATATAAGTAGCATGAGAGCAAAAATTCTACCTAGCTCATGGCTACATCACCATGCCTGGCACATACCAGGCACTCCATATAAATTAAAACACATTAACTTTAACTTCTTAGTCTATGCTATACTTGGGTTTAGGTGGGAAGAGGGAGGTAAGGTTTAAGGAATTGTATACAGGCTGGCAAGGAAATGACGGCGGGGAGGGGAGTGCTCCTCATCATCAATTTAATATAGTAGCAACCAGGTATTTGAGATAAATTAAAAGATATCATTTGTAACTTGGATTTCAGTTTTCAAGGGTGTCATCCAAGAGAAGCAGCCAAACCAAAAGACGGCTGGCAGACTCTGGGTATACCAGACAACTCCCTGGTGGACGATATCCCATTTGGAAAGGACTGCATGGATCTCTAGTTGCAGACACCAGCTGATCTGCCCAGAGCCATCCCCAGTGACCTCTGAGACAGCTTCTGTAGCTTGAAAATACATCTTCTACAAGTCAGAAATTGACATATTATCTTCTCCTCCCACCCCAGTCTTTTAACAGTTATTGATGCTATTTGAAAAGCCATGCTTCCATGCCTATTAATAACCTTCAGAAAGAACCCCAAGGAAGTGTCAAGAGAAAAACAGATCTGGCTGGTGGAAGTCAAAGACTCAATCAGAGTTACAATTAGTAATTAATATATTTGAACAAAAAGAAAGTTGTAACATCTTCTGTATCATATGTTATCTGTCCAGGAGGGTTAAAACAAAATACTTCGCCAATGAATTCAAGAAATGTCAATCAAGAATACTGGTCTTCACAGAGAGGAACACTTTTAAAAAACCCCTTTATTTAAAATAGACCAGCACCAGATATTAACTTTATCTACACATCAATGACCCCAGGGAATTTTGCGTACAAGGCTGATATCATTAAACCTTTATAGTTATTTACATCTAATCATTTCTATAATTTGAAATATCTGTAGTACAGTTTTTTAAAATTAATTGTATAAACAGTTTCTTCAGGTGACACCTCAAAGAGCAACTAACTCAATCTACTCTAAAATAATGGAATAACGAATTAACAATCTTTCAAAAGACTTTTCTTAGTGGTCGGTCTTTCTCCTCTCCCCTCCCTGGACTAGCATGTGATTAATGGAATTCTCGCACAACTTAGCTTGAAATATGCTTTTGCCAGTCGAGCAGCTAAAGCAGAATCAGATAATTGTGGTATGACTCAACAAATGCACAGCTGTTCATTTAAATATATCCATCAAAAGTATAAATACAATCATGAGAAAGAAAATGAACCGTGTACACAGGGTCAGTGTACAAGTTGAACGGGTTAGCACTGAAGTAACCACAACAGAAAACAAGGAGAAGGGGAGATGGGGCTGGGAAAGATTCTGCATACCAGCTAGAAAAAGACCAGAAAACCAATGTAACTGAAAAACCACCCACCCAACCCAAACACTCACTGGCCTAAATAAGAAATTAATGGCAAGTTAAAAGTAAAAATAAATGCGCTCTACTATGTGGGGAGAGAGAAGCGAAATCTAGGAAATGGCTGATGCCCAAGTACTCTGAGGTGGAAAGCCTATAGGGCAGGAATGAGGAACCCAATCTGTTATTAAAAACAAAACAAAGACCCTAAGGCAGAGGAAAACAGGAGGAACAGGATTCTCGCCTCCGTCCTCTCTCCACAACCTTCGAAGACTGATTATGAAATCATGAAATGTAGGAATCCCTCCAATGGTCCCAAAGCAAATCACGGAAAACTACCACCCCACACCAGGCAACATTTGTTCGAGGCTCTAGGTACATGAGATGGGTGCCACCTGAACATGACGGAAAGGAAACCAAGAAAAGGAAAACAGACAATGTGAAGAGGGGCCAAGGGAGCACTGAATAAGAGAAAAAAGTGCCTAGTCAGCCCCGCAGACCCCCTTCCTTCCTTGTTCCTCAGGGATGGGCCCGGAGACCCCTCAAAACTTGAGAAGCAAAGGCACTGAAAAGACATGGGAGCGTCTCCTCTTTTAATATGTAATTCAAAATAATAACAAATAAAATGAATATCTAATCCATGATGATGATTTCTAAGCTTTCCCTGAACTATCAAAATCAAGTTCTTGCCAAAAAAATCATCTCTCCGGTGGGGGGAGTGGGGGGGGGCACTCACACTTAGCCTGACTACTCAGTCATCTTGCCGGGAAACCATTCATGTTCTCCATATTTACAGGCAAACCTCTCTTGTATTACTATAAGCGACAGCTATTTCAACAACTACCACCGGCCTCAGCCCCTAGTCCTCCCACATCTACCCTCTTCATCCTTCATAGAGAACTTTCTAGAAAGAGAAATCTACACAGCTCCTTCCACATCCTCCCTCTCCTCTATCCAGTCCATCACCAAAATAGCTCTTTGAATCTATAAGGGAGCTTCCTCAAAATGTGGATTCTCAAGCTTCAACTCCAGAGATGTTTATTCGATTGACCTAAGATGGGGCCTAGGAACCCCCAAACCCACAGCAATTCAGATGGTTCTGAGAATGCTGAGGGTGGGCTCACTTGCCCATTCTGCAGCATGGCGGTGCTGATGACCCCCTTCTGCCCCCGGGTTCCTCCCTGGTTGGGATTCAGAGGTTCCACTCTCTCTGGATCTTTACTTTTATGGTTTGAACCTTCTCAGTTTCCTTGGATGGAGTTTTCCTCTTCTGCCACTCATCCCTTAAATCTTAGTTTCCCACAGAGCCTCACATCTCAGCTCCCTCTTCTCACTCAAGATGGCACCTAATTCCTTAGCTTCAAAGCCACTGAGCTGAGCCTGAACCAGGCAGAGAATGGAATCACCAGTTCTTTACTCATATCCACCCCTCCCCCACCCCATCGAACCCTTATTACCTTCTTCTCCTTCCATATGTCCTTGTCCTTGTTTATAAAATTAATTTTAAAAAACTGTACTACAGATATTTCAAATTATAGAAACTGAAAAGTATAAAAAAAACCCTATTTGGGGGCACCTGGGTGGCTCTGATGGTTAAGCATCTGCCTTCGGTTCAGGTCATGATCCCAGGGTCCTGGGATTGAGTTCCACGTCGGGCTCCCTGCTCAGTGGGGAGCCTGCTTCTCCCTCTCCCACTCCCCCTGCTTGTGTTCCCTCTCTCTCTCTGAAAATAAATAAAATCTTTAAAAAATTTATTAAAAAAACCCCATTTTGACCTCCCAGTTTTAATTATAAAGCACCACCCTTCCACCCAGTTTCAAAAATAAGCCATCTTACTTCCTCTATTCTGCCCATTTTCTTCCTGAGGTATTTTAATGAGAATCCCAGATGTCACATCATTTCACCCACAAATTCTCTCACAAATAAGGACTTTTTCTAAATACAACTATAAAATCAACATTTCACCTAACAAAATTAAAAGTATTCCTCCTCCAAATATCATCTAAAAGCTAATCAGTGTTTAAATTTGCCCAATTTTCAACTATAAACATCCCCTGCACTTACCGCCCCCACCCCGACCCGCCAAAAAAAATTGCAGGGAGAATGGGAACAGCATACCAATAAGAAGTTATTTTCATTGCTTTTCAGTTATTGTAACGAGTGGCTCAGTGTTAGGATTGTGGCAGTATTGAGAATACTCTGTTTATAATGTGGCAGAAAGCTGACGAGTTACTGTGGTACATTCGAATTCTATCATCTCCTGCTGTGTTGGAAGAACCACAATTCTCCACATGAAATAAAGGCAATACACAGAAGGTTAAGTAAGAACCTTATCACCTGATTTTGAATTGGAAGTATCAGTATGAACTCATGAAATATTTTATATGTAGTTGTCCTCTGTCCCCTGAAAGGCCTAGAGATAATGACCTACCCAGCAGCAGTAAGTATGACTGGTGCTCAGAAAGTGGCGGTAAAACAGTACTTCCCACTAAAAGGAAAAGAACAAGCTGAATTGAACTATGAGGTTGCAATCACCAAACCCAGCCAGTAGGAAGTTAGAGGTCAAATGGATGGGTTCTTCAACGGATAAACTATAAGGAAGGGAAAGGGTTGCAGGGGGAACCTGAGGTTTAAGAGACTTAGACATAAAAAGATGTGCAAGACTAAAGTACAGTGGCTAGGTATGCACACACGGGTGACAAAACCATAAAGAAAGGCAACAGAGCAATTACTCTGGAAGTCAAGAAAGCAGCGACTGACCTCTGGACGGGGAGAGGGGCTGTGTCTGGCATGGGACACACCAGGGGCTCGAGGGAGACTGCTAATACTCTGTCTCCTCATCTGTGTGGTGGTCACAAAAAATATTCACCTTATAATAATTAACTAAGTTATGTATGCTTTGTACGGATATCTGCATCTGTGTCTTATTTTACAATAAAAAAAAAAAGGAGACAAAAACAGAATGTGTGCTGTTAAAAAAAGAGGTGCAGACTAACAGACATACACACACACACACGCACACACTGAGGAAGTAACAGCACTGCGTATCATGTATACGCAAAAATCTGCCCAGATTTGTGCCACAAATAAGTTTTTGTAATAAACTTCTAAAATAGCAACTATTTTTTTAAAGATTTTCATTATTTATTTGTCAGAGAGAGAGTGCAAGTAGGGGGAGCAGCAGACGGAGAGGGAGAAGCAGGCTTCCCGCTGAGCAGGGAGCCCAATTCAGGGCTCGATCCCAGGATCCTGGGATCATGACCTGAGCTGAAGGCAGACGTTTAACCAACTGAGCCACCCAGGCGTCCCATGAAATATCAACTACTTTTTATCTTCAAATAGGAAAACTGTTTTTTCAACTTCCAAGTTTATTCATTTTTAATAGAGAAATAGGCATCGGTTATCCAGTCATAATCAGAAATAAATTATTAAATAAAATTAACATAATAGCTTATAAGTTGGTCCTTCCCCTCTCTTCCTTCAGTCATATAAGTTTCATGGGTCAAGGATACAGAAAGATTGTAGAGTCCAGATCAATGTTTCCCAAACACTGTGCAACATTATCATCCAACAAGAAAAATTAACATCATAAAGAGGTGAGCCCTCGCAAAGTATCTATACATATATCACAACCCCAATCATAATATGAGCAAGTTTTCTTCTTAGAGAGGAGGGAGTAGTGAAGATACGATTATTTTAAAGTTCATATATTTTTTAAAAACCTCACACATGAAAATAGACGTGAATATTCTATAAAACGGAACTTTAAAATTCTGTCAAAGGAAACCTAAATACAAAAATTTTGTAAAATGGAACTACCCCCATCACAAGGGGTAGCACCACACACATAAGCTCCAAGAGTTAAAAAACTGATCCTGGTACATGTATGGGCAGAGAGATCAATGAAACTAAATGGATATCCCCGAAATAGACCAAAGTGTATACAGGTATGTATAATACAAAAGAAATCAAAGGAGAAAAGCTGGGAGTATTCAGTAAAATTGGAACGACTAGCCATTGGGACAAAGACCACTAATTTTCCACTAAAATTCCTTCTTGGCTGCTTCTTGGGTGCATGTTGACCTGCAGAAATTGCACTCCCCACTCTCCCTTGTAGCTAGATAAGCCCCAAGACTAAGTTCTCACCAATGGAAGTAGAAGTGATCACTTGCCTTGGACTTTCTCCTTTGTCCTTCGCACAGAGGGAGCCCAGATATGCGGAAGCCATCTATGGCCATGAAGATAACTACAGTGACAACTGAACAGAAGGAACAAGAGTCTCAATGACTAGTGGACATCGGAGGTTCTGCTGACCTGGTTTGCTCACACGGGGACTGTTAGGTGAGGAAAAAATCAACTTCTATGTTCTTTGAACCATAGCATATCCCTTGGTTACAGCAACTCAGCCTTATTCTAATTAACAGAGCATCTAGAGAAAAATTAAGTTGGATTCATACCTAACATTCCAGATGGATCAAAGATTTAAACCTGAAAACTGAACCACACGACATCCAAGGAACCATGAGATAGGTTTTTAGCCACAGAAAGTTAGCTCTACAAATCCTTGTGAACATCTGTTATTGACTGTCTCTTCCCCTACAATGTAAGCTCCATGGAACAAGAATTGGGATCGGTTTTCTCCACTATTATATACACTGCTGCCTAGAACAAGTGCCTAATGCCTAAGAGGTATTCCATAAGTAGCTGTTGAACGAATAAAGTGGTAAATTTAAGTATACTGATTTTTAAATAATCTGCACAGCAAAACAATTTTTATTTTTGTACAAATGACAACATATAAATATCACTTATCACACTTAATTTTGTTAATGCACAGGAGCTCCTTTGAACTGATAACAGAAAGATCAATAACCCAATGGGAAAACTGACGAAGGACACAAACATAGGGGGAACACAACGGGAAATACACATGGTCTTTAAAATTATGAAAAGATGGTCAAGGTCAATGAAAATACAAATGCAAATTAAAGCTACATTAAACTATCATTTTTCACCTATCCATTTGGCAAAGAAAAACACCTCTGACAATCGTACTGTGATCAGCAAGGGTATGAGGAAGAGTGTTCTCATCCAGTGCTGTTGAAATCTAAAACTTTGGGGCGCCTGGGTGGCTCAGTCGGTTAAGCATCTGCCTTCAGCTCAGGTCATGATCTCAGGGTCCTGGGATCAAGCCCCACATCAGGCTCCCTGCTCAGCAGGGAGGTTGCTTCTCCCTCTCCCCTCTGCTGGTGCTCTCTGTCTTGCTATCTCTCTCTCCTTCTCTCAAACAGATAAATAAAATCTTAAAAAAAAAAAAAAAATCTAAAACTTCGCAAGCCCAATGAGCAGAGTAACCTGGCAATAAATTTCTACCGTATTTAAAATGTGTGTGTACCCTTTGACACAGCAATTCTACTACTAGAAATGGGTCCTACAGAAATGCTCATGAACATGTTTGAAATGCTATCTGTACAAGGTTATAGTCCCTAGAGCCCTGTTCATAATAATAAACAATAGACTAGAACTCATCTAGGTAGCCATCAACATCGCACTGGTTAAATAAATTATAGCACATGTCCACAGTGGAATACTAGGCATCCATTTAAAAAGAATGCAGTATTAATAAGGAAGATCTTCCAAGAAATATTATCGCAATGAAAAAAGGCACAAAACAGTGTATACTGTTACCATCGGGGTTTAAAAAAAAACACACACACACACACAGGGGCGCCTGGGTGGCTCAGCTGGTTAAGCGTCTGCTTTCAGTTCAGGTCATGATCCCAGGGTCCTGAGATCGAGCTCCTCTTCAGGCTCGCTGCTCAGAGGGGAGTCTGCTTCTCCCTCTCCCTCCACCCCTCCCCCTGTTTGTATTCTCTCACACTCTCTCTGTCAAATAAATAAATAAAATCTTTAAACACATACACACACAAGAAACTGCAATAATCTATAGGTTATGTGCTGGTATATTATATATGCCTTGAAATCTCTGAAAGAATACACAAAAAATTGGTTAACAATGGCTGCCTCTAGCAAGAACACTGGGCACCTGGGAGATGGGGAGGAGTGAAACTTATTTTTTCACTCTCTTGTGCCTTTTTAACCTTACAAACAGTGATTATATCACCTTCCTAAAAATAAATATTTTATAAAGAAACAACAATACAAATATTCATCCCCAATCCCCAGTTATCTGAAAACTTCTCTGGTGATTCTCACTGTCAAACACAGTAGGGAATTACTGCGCGGAACAACTTTAACCCTGTTTCATAATTAAGAATCACAGGGTTAGCAATTAACAAACACCACCATCTCTTCCTTCCTCCATCAAATAAATACATATGCGAAATAAAGTCAGCCTCTTAATTCCATCCCAGTTATTCATTACTTCCTCTTAAAACTAATTCAACCCCATACCACCTTAAATGGGCATGAAAATCGCTCAACATGCTTCAAGGACAGTAGCCAGAACCAACAACTATACTAATATATTAACACAGCCTAGTGCCAAAGAAGTTCCTTCCAGGCACCCAGAAGATGAAAATTTGACGTAACTGACACCTCGGCAACAGCACAAAGCTGTGCATCATCTGCCTTGGAAAATAAAAACTCACATCATTAAGACTAAAAAGTCCAATGTCAACAGCCGTGGCTTTTGTTTTCTCCCTCATGTGAAAGGTCTCCCCCCGCATCCCCCTTTAAATTATAGGCTAACCCCTCACTTGAGGACTGGTCATTATGTTACAGCCTTATAAGGAACACTAAGCAGTCATTATTTAGACTGAGATTCTGCTTAAAAGGGAAAATGTCCACAACTTATCAAGTGCAAGGAAAAAGCAAGTTGTAAAACAAAATGTGTAGTCATGTTCATCAATTTTTAAACATAATTAATATGCAGATTTTATTTGTAATACGGTAAGATTTGTGTATGGAAAAGTATGTGTTCCAAATTACTAGCTTTGGGTAAAAGAGGAAAGGCAGGGAGGAAATTTTACCTGTTTATAGGTCTGTATTTTATACTGTTTTGTACTATTTTGAAATTAAATAATCAAGGGGCGCCTGGGTGGTTCATTCGGTTAAGCAGTGGACTTTGCCTCAGTTCATGATCTCGGGGTCCTGGGATTGAGCCACATGGGGCTCCCTGCTCAGTAAGGAGCCTGCTTCTCCCTCTCCCCCTCCCCTGCTCCTGCACACACACTCTCTCTCTCTCTCTCTCTCAAATAAATAAAATCTTTGAAGGAAGAAAAAAGAAAAGTGGCCCTATAAGGGGAAAAGAATGGCAGAAGTATTTTATATTTAGGAAAATATTGACAGTATTTGAATAAACTGGCCAACGGTAAAGAATAAGCAGTTCCACCCCAAAAAAAAGAGAGAGAGAGAAGCCCACCTTCAAGGCAATGCAAGAACTAAGAACAATTAGGGGGACGCCTGGGTGGCTCAGTTGTTGGGCGTCTGCCTTCGGCTCAGGTCATGATCCCAGGGTCCTGGGATTGAGTTCCACACCGGGCTCCCTGCTCGGCGGGGAGCCTGCTTCTCCCTCTCCCTCTGCCTTTCCCCCTGCTTGTGCTCTCTCTCTCTCTCTCTCTGTCAAAAAATAAACAAATAAATAAAATCTTAAAAAAAAAAAAAAAAAAAGAACGAAGAACAATTAGGCTAGAGTCCTACCCTTTTTATACCGGATTCATATAAATCAACAAAATAAAAACTGTGGCTAAGAATTTACCGTGTAGATTCGATCTCTGCCAAAGAGCATTAAAAGAGGTGATTTGTTGAAATGGCTCGAGGGCTGGCTCTGGCAACACTGCTCGCAGAGCGCCTGGGTAAGCTGACTCAGCTACCTTAAAGCCGGCACCCCGTCATGTCTTCCCACAGTCCCTCAGGCAGTGTGCTCTGGTTCACAGCTCTGCTCCCTCGTTCACCGTTCACTGGAGACTAAGGCAGCGGGAGGAGCTCCGGGAGTCATGAGAAGTTCTCCAGCAGTTCTGCTCCAGCAATGTGACACCCGCAAGCTGCTCAGGGCTGCAGAGGGGAAGAAGGAAAACCAGCTAAGCAGAAGAAAATTCTGCAGTTGTGACTGTGCTGGCTAAAGGAAGTGCACACTTGACAAGCCTTTCCATGGGGACCACGAAACTTAAGGCCAATTTACAAGTGAGGCAATTATGGAAGGGGTTGAAAAACAATGAAGCGCGGTATGTTGAGGTCACAGATCCATGCTGGTCTTTAAATATTTTTCTAAGTGACACAAAACTCAGTAAGATCTGCAGTTGGTAAATTTCAAAATCAAGTTCCTTTAAAGCTATATACCATGGACTCCAGCCAATTACAAAAACAAACCAAAAACAATGGCTTTGCATATATTTATTACATATACTTGTTTAAAAACAAAAAACATTCAAACAGCATACAAGTATAGAATGAAAGTCTCTCTCCAGACCCCCTGCTCCTCCTAGAGACACCCCACTGCACCAGAGGAACCAGTTTCTTATGTGTCCCACCCAGAAATGATCTGGTTTAGGTCCACTTTCAACTACCATTCTCAGTTGTAGATAGTACTAGTTCAAAGGCTCATAAAACAATGGTAGGGAAGGAGCACCAAGCGGAAGGGAAGGGGCTCTAGATAACTAACAAAAAAACAAAAAGCCACCCAAGCTCCCCTTTCCTCTAGGAAGACTTTAAAAACATCAACATTTGCCAAAGGAAGAGGAAATTTTTATTAGAACCAAACTTTTCCATTCAAATGAAGTCACACAAAACACTGAAGAATTTAGTCCTTTCAAAAAACAGCACTTTTTTTTTTAACCTTGAGGTACATTTTGCCAAGAAAATGTTCATGTAAATAAATTTAAACAGAAAACAAACCCAAAATACTACATTCCTAAATAATTATTTGGAAGGAAAATCACAACCCTGAAATTCAAGGGAAATGCATTACAAATATTATCAAACCTTTTCTTGCTTCAGTTTAAATCAAGGCTCTTAATCAATTTGAAAAGACAGTCTAGACATGTAAAACGCACACTAAAAATAGGACAACAATATCCCCTCCAAAGAAAGGTCAACCAGAAATTTCACATTTGTAGCAATCATTTAGTGAAGTTAGAGAATAAAAATCCATTTCTAGAGTGGACATCCTTAAAAATAAACTCATTAACAAAGCAGCATCCACAACCTTGAGTTTCAGAACAAACTGCTAAAACCCTGATGTTTCCTGAGAGGTGGGGGCCAGAGAAATTTGGCAGATTGACACTGAAGTTGCTTTCCCCTTTGCTAAATCTATGTTTTAGTTGGGGGCCATTGTGCTAAGCTGCCCTGCCGAGGGCTTACCAAGTTATAGGTACTCTCTCAGAGGGAGCTTTAGATAGCAAGAAAATAAGGAACACTGGTGCATATTTCTGATTCTTTCAAAAAAAGAATCATCAGAAAAACTGTCAGAGTTTGACTTTTTAATTACAAAGGTGCTTCTATTTCCTTTCCAACTTCCAGCCCTACCTATTACCTTCACTGCATGGAATTCCTTCAAGACCATGCTCTCCCGCCTCTGTTCAGCCTTCTTTAGTGATTCTTGTATTTTCCAGATCTTTCCATTCTGACTCCTCTGGCATTTATATTCTATATGACTCAACCTGGCACTTAATCCTCTGCCTTGAACTAGGTTTGTCTCAAAACCAATTTAAAACTAGGAAAGAATCACATATTATCCTTCTACTATATCATTTCTTCCCAGTACCTAACATGAGCTGGTGCTCAAGAGTTACTGGATAAAACTCAAGTCTTCAAATTAAACATAATTTAATATTTGTTTTAGAGCTCATCAGGTTCTCTTATAACCCATGGATTGAAGTCAAAGCTGTGGTGTACTACAAGGAAGAACAGGTTGGTTAAAAAGGAGCCAAAGTATCTGTAGCAAATTCCAGATACTTAACTCTTAAATGTTCTACACATGACCCATCTCCACACAAATACACTTCAAGCCGATAAGCAAGCTTGGCAGATCCTGAAAGGCAGTGGAAAGCAGTTATGTTCAAAACCCCAAGAATGGCTAAAAAAACAAAAACAAATAAAACAAAAGAGATGTGCACCAATTAAAATCAGTGCTATAAAATAACTATCGATGTAGCAAACTCCAGCAACTTGTCACAAAACTTTCATTGAGCTGAGTTTTTTTCTAAAACCGTAGCCAACTCCTTTGTTTGGCTTACTGGGGTTTAATTATTGGCAGCTAATCGTGCTGTACGAAAATCTGACCCTTTATAAAGGTTAGAGGCACATTCCTCTCCAGTGGTGAAGAGTAAGGGTAAGGAAGGGGGGGAAAGAGAAAAAAAGAAAAGTTCTTACTCCAAGTGTGGATTTAACATAGCAGTATATTTTTCTTTAATCCAATTTAAAAGAACATACAAGAGTTTCTTAAAAGTTATTGTATTATGATGGGACCTGAGGAATAGGCAAGCATAAAAGGTACTTAAAATCAAACAAGTTCTTGGCAGTCAACAAAGCAGCTAAGCAACAGGAAGAAAAAAAAATTCAGGGCAGGTTTTCTCAACTATTTAATTATAACTGCATCCGTGGCCTCTAGAAATTGTAGCTTCCAAATAATGCAGATTTCAAGACAGTACCCCTCAAATGGGGATGGATGTTAATTACACTTATTGTAGCAATCATTTTACAATATACACAGATATCGAATTGTGTTGTATACCTGAAACTAAGATATTGTTATAAGCCAATTATACTTCAATAAAAAAATTTTAAAAAAAAAGACATCATCCGATACCTTCCCTGTTTATCCACCCAGCCACATAACCCAAATAAGCCATGGTGGATCTTGCTGTCAAATTACTCTTAACTGCAATTACTTTAAGAAGCAGCATATGGTTGCAAGAACATGGACTTAGGAAAGAGCCAAACCCGGTTTTCCAACCTACTTAATGTGATCTTCCCCAAATCACTAAACCTCTGTGAATTTGTTTCCTTTCCCATGAAACAAGGTAAATGCCTTCCATCTTTGACATTTACTAATAACGCCAGCTATCATTTAGTGAGCTCTTAGTTCCGGAACTGTGCTAACCACACACTTGCATCATATGATTTAATCCTAACAGCACAAAAATTGAGACGAAGGTATTATTATTCCCATTTGAAAGATAAGAAAACAATGTTAGAGAGGTTAAGTAAAACTGCCCAAGATCACACTTTTTTAAAAAAGATTTTTTTTAATTAATTTATTTATTTATTTATGAGAGAGAGAGAGAGAGCGCGCACAAGCAGGGGGAGGGAAAGGGAGAAGCAGACTCCCTGCTGAGCAGGGAGCCCGATGTGATGCTGGGGCTCAATCCCAGGACCCTGAGATCATGACCTGAGCTGAAGGCAGACGCTTAACAGACTGAGCCACCCAGGCACCCCATCACATTTTTTTAGTAAGTGGAAAACCCAAGAATCAATTCAAGTTTTGCTGACTCCAAAATCTATGTTCTTAATTGCCAATAAGCGAAATTACATCTTGACAGTTTGTAAGAACTGTGCTCAATGCTCATAGTAAATACTTAGTCCCCTTTCCTGTTTTCTACTCCTTAGAATAATAGAAGCATGAAAGCACAGTGGTAGGAAAAGCATAAAGCACACCAATCCCAAACAATAACACAAATCATCTACAAATCACACTACAAATGTCCTCTTGTTCTGGCTCTAAAATAATATCGCTACGACCAAGCATATGAATGTCAAGTATCCTTGAAGAATTACCTATTCCAGACATTTGAATACGTGGGAAAGACAGGTATGATCGCTTAGTAATTCTGGAGAAAGGCAATGGGGATATCAGCTGGTTCCCAAGATATCCAGTCTCCCAGTGGAACAAAACTAGGCCACATGCCTGAGACAACTGATAAACTCGGGGGACACCATGAAACAGAAAGAACAGGGAAAGCCATACAAAGCTGAGAAAAAGATAAATGGTGACTGAATCCGGAAGTAGGGAGGAGCATGGAGATACAGCAGATCCCCTTCTCCGGGGGTTTCCAAATTCTCAAAAGATTTTCATCTTTGGGAATTAGGAATGAGAAATGTGAATTTCCAGGAATTTCTCCAGAATTATTCTCCCAATTATAGTTCTTCTTAAAATACTTCCAAATATTCTTCAGTCACTATTACGGATATCTTCTTTAAAAATGTCACATAAGTAAGAAATAATGTTATTTACAAAGAACTGTAGCCTATAACAAATATTCAGATGCTAGAAAATGCCAGTGAACATTATTGGGTAGTATTCCAAGAGCTGGCCAAATCCAGCCCGCAGTCTGTTTTGGTAAATAAATGTTTTACTGGAACACAGCCCCACTTGTTCATTTGACGTATAGCCCATGGCTGCTTTCAGGCTAAAACAGCAGAGCTGATAGTTCTGACAGAGTCCATATGCCTTGGCAAAGCCTAAAATATTTACTATCTGGCCGTTCAGAGAAAAAGTTGGTTGACCCCTGCAATAACCTGCAATTTGAATCTATGAGGAAGGTTAACAGCACTGCACAGAATCACATGTTGAAATTGCCATTTTAAAGACTTCTGCTTCAGAAACGCAGTTCCTGGAATACCACGCACAGGATTTGTATACAATATGCTATGTATATAAACTTATTTTATTTGCAAGGATGACTCACCAGTAGCAGCAGACGGGGCCACAAACACATATTTATAACATAGCAACAGCTACACACAATCACGACCCATTCTCTCCTCTGTGCTCCTACCCTGGTCCTGGCTCTGGGAAAAGTCAATCTTATCCTTCACTCCACAGGCTAGCATTCAACTTGACATCAGCGGATTCCTTCGATCTACCACTGTCTCTGTTAATTGTTTAATTCTCACAGAAGAATTGCAATACTTTTTCCCATTTACCTGATTTCTTAACTGATTGTTTTGGGGATCTGGAATGACATAAATTTCCCAAGAGATCCTGGGAAGGAACTCTGCATGGAAATAACTATTCTCTTCAGGTGTATGGAGAATGAGTAGAGATCAAACCCCCTGGACTTGTAAGGGATAGAAGAAAAAGAGTTGAGGACAAGAGGCAAAAGGAAGAAAAACAAAGTCTTCGGGATGTTTGAAGGAAAAGACTAAGGTCTGTCTCAAAGCCTAGAGAGAAGAGCAACCTAAATGGAGATAAGATGAAGATGAAATTTCCTAGTGCTATGGCCCTTGTGATAGATTTAAGACCCGACCGAATATTAGAGCACCTTTCTCCTTCCAGAATTTAAGTTATAATTTGGCTGAGATGAGAGATATTCACTGTGAATTCTGACAGGAATGAGTGTCATTAAGCACCAAACTATTCCTGAAGATAACCTGCTTATAGTTTATAATCACAAACACCCTCATCTGAAGTGGCTGTGTGGCCCTTCAAAATCCCATTTACCCATCTGTCCAGCCAAAGATTCATTTATTTGTGCCAGAATACAAAGCGTAAGGACCAAGGGTGAAACTCAAGGAAACAAAGGCATTGGGATATAGTAGCACCAAAAGGGTTCCAAGCTTGAATCAAAGAGCCTTGCTAATCATGTAATCTTGGGCCAACTATCTGAGCCTCAGTCTCTCACAGGCAAAATGGGCACCATGACTTCCTTGCAGAGTCCATGTGAAGTCCACAGCATATGGTGGGTGCTAATAAATGGTAGCTATCATTATAAATGCAATATTTAAGGGGCAGGTATAAGAAGAGGAGACAGTGATAAAGACAGAGAATCACAAGGTTGACATTACATTGAATCATTTGAAAATGCTATAATTTGACCATTTTGACTCATAAAAATAGCCATTTTTAAATAAGTATTATAAAGGGTTCTGTAGGGAAGCCTGAAAGGAGACAGCATGAAAGACTAATGCCCCATCCTCATTCCCCAACTGGTGGCAGCTTAGAAGAAATCCAGACACCAGATGGGAAGGCTGCAGACTAAAATAGAATACCCCTTAGTCAACTCCTCACTAGAGAGGAGGTGTGACTTCAGGGAAGAGAAGATTCAACAAAAGACAGACAAACACACACACCTCACTCCTAGGTAGCCCACGTAACTCGCTCCTTCTCTCTTTCCTTTTCCATTCCTGCCCTGTCCTTTCCGTTCGTTATTCCTGTCTCTAGGTAAAGCCCAATGGTGTCTTGTTAACTAGTTTGGGAAGGAAATAGCATTTCTGTTCAGCTGATGTTACCAACTGCACAGCAAGCCTTTGGTAGGCCTTGTAGCACAGCTGGTAGCTTGATAAAGAAATCCAAGGGATCTGGGGTTGCCTGGTTGGCTCAGTCGATTAAATGTCCGACTCTTGATCTTGGCTCAGGTCTTGATCTCACAGTCGCAAGATCAAGCCCCGTGCTGGGCATGGAGCCCTCTTTAAAAAAAAAAGAAAGAAGGGGCGCCTGGGTGGCTCAGTTGGTTAAGCGACTGCCTTCAGCTCAGGTCATGATCCTGGAGTCCCGGGATCGAGTCCCACATCGGGCTCCCTGCTCAGCAGGGGGTCTGCTTCTCCCTCTGCCCTCTTCCCTCTCGTGCTCTCTGTCTCTCATTCTCTCTCTAATAAATAAATAAAATCTTAAAAAAAAAAAAAAGAAAGAAGGAAAGAAAAAAGAAAAGAAATCCAGGGAATCCACGGCATTTTCCCTGTTATTTTTCTGTCTTCCCTTCATACTATAGGTGTTCATTTTTTCAAGTCCCGTTAGCCCTCCCCCAGCTAATGGGTCTGTGGTTGATCCATGGTGTCATGGCAGTTCCTAGATGAGATCTGAGTTTCAAGAAACCCCACTAGCTCTATTCCAACTATCTCTAAATCTCAAAAAGGTTCTAAGTGAGAAATCAGAACACCTTGTGAACAGAGGGATGAATAACAGATAGAGGTAAGAATGGAGGAACATGGCATTTCTTCCATCCTCCCAATCCATGCTCTCGAAACAGAGTTAGACTTCCCTGGTAATTAGATTGCCTTTCTCAGTCTGTTGGGTCAGCTTTCACGAATGTAAATCCAATTCCTGCAGCACTGCAGCAATCCCCATTACTGTGTTTCATCTGTTGTCTCAAAGTAATGTGGCAATCCTTGGTAATTACCCTCACACATAAAACTATGGAGGCTTTCATCAGCTGATGATCTCAAAGCACTTTTAGAAGAGTTCGCAGGGATGCCTCCCACGTGGGCCAGAACCAGACTTTCTGGTTTTCTAATGAGCAGTCTGGCATTTTGTTTCTCCTAAGCTTTACTCTGGAGTTCCTGTGTTTATATCCTCACTAGATAGACATTAGCAAAGCTTCAACAGGGAAGCTTCTTGGAAGTAGGGGCTCTGTGTATCCAATATCCCGCTGTAACCTCCACAACCTGGTCTAGCATCACACCAGAACTATTTAAATATTCATGGAATGAATGAAGCTTAAAATTATAGAAACATCCCAAGCATTAATTATTTCAACCTCATAAACTTGGTAACCTAAAACTTCTCTATCACTAAATGACTAAGCTTCTACCCTAAGCTTAAATTTAAAACAGTGCAAAATGTACTAAAACCTCTTATTTGAGTGGAACAGGCTAACACAAAGAAACATAAAGAAACATATAAAAAAACTGTAGAAAAAATACTACTTCATAAAAGTAGTCCTCACTTCAGAATGGTATTAAGTTTTCTTAATACATTTATTAACTAAACATCTCCAAAATAAGGTTAAGTTTTTCAAAATTGCATTACAGAAATTTCCAGAAACACTGATAGGGCTACTGCAAAACACAAGAAGACAGAACTAAAGCTTTTAAAAACCATTCTTCCAATGCCCTCTTGAAAATATTATGTCAACTAGCAACCTAAATAAACTTTCACCAGATCCCTCTCCCTAATTAAGGTTCACTAAGAATAAACTGAATAAAAGGCAATCAACATTCTTTTTCTAATTGTTTGGTTTAATATATTATTTGCCCACAGGCATATAGGCATTTCCAAGGCTAGGCAGGAAAACTGCTTGCCCCCCCAAACCCCCACCCCCGTGTGGAGAGAACAAGGTAACAAACAAAAAAAAGACCCAGTAAAGTTAAAAAAAAGAAATTAACACTGAACAATATTTTTATGGCTTTCTTTTCTTGTTTTTACTCTTTGTCTGCATGTGTGTATATTCTATATCCATAATTATGTTAGACAAGCTTGCTGACTGATGAACAGTGAGATTAATTTAAGATTAAAGTCAAGAACACAGGTGACTCTGGGTCTACCAGAGATTGAGCAGCCTTGAACATTACAGTTCTTCCAACTCTGCTCCATCATCTTGATGGGATGACTGTAGGGAGTCATCAAGGTATGGTGAAGAAAACACTGAACTGAGGCACTAGACATGTCCCTGTACCATAGTTGTGTGACACTGGAAGTCACTTATCCTCTCTGGCATCCATTTTCCCTAATTATAAATTCAGAGTGGTGGCCCAAGTTGCTAAGTTTCCCTCCAGCTCAAAAATTCTGTTTAGATATTTCTTTTACAATTGTTAGCAGGATTCCTCAAGAATTATGCCAACAAGAAAGGCTACATCTTTAATTAAAAATGGTTTTCCAATCTACTCCTGTACTGAGATGGCATACAACCCACTCATCTAAAAAAAAAAGATAAAAATAACACTTTTCATTTAATTTAGCCATTGGGTTCTTAACTCATAGAGGTTTGCTTTTAATTCGCTTACCAATAATTTGTTTGCCAACTTAAGGATAATTGAGTAAGAAAATGCACAAAAAGAAGTAGAACAGTGTTTGGGGGGGGGGGCACTGTTCAAGAACAGTCTCTCAAGGGGCATGAGAATATGCCAAGTTCCCAAGACAAGGAATCTAGATTAACAAAACTAAAGTCAGCATGTCCACCTCACCCACCACCCCAAATTTGCCAGTCTTCCTTTATGTCCTATCTCATGCAATGGAACCACCAATGAACCTTGATGACAAAGTTGGAAACCAAGGGGTTCACCTTACAAACCCCACCACTGCCTTTGTTCCAGCTCTTATGGTCTCCCACCAGCAATATTTCCAACTGCCTCCTGGGTGATCTCCTCCGGGTACCTGCGGATAGGGCAGTCAACACCCACTGAACTGCCTCTCCTCTGCTTAACCACCAATGGCTCTCCTCAGCATGTGCAAATTCCTGATTTCCATGTCCTGCCCTGAGACCTCTCCAACCTCATCCAGTTATCACCCTACATGTACTCCGACCCTAATTGCACCATACAGCACCCTGAAGACGCCACAATCTTATTCACCTCCTGCCTTCACCCTTGTCCCCGCAAAATGTCTTTTTCCATCTGTCAAATCCCTATGCTTCAAGATCAGCTCACAAATCACCTCCTGATGGAAGCCTTCCCTGCCCCCATGCCTACACCCTGTCTGAGGTACATGCATCCTCATCTGTTGTTCCCAAACTTAATTATCATGGCATCTAAAAAGTACATTTCTTTTTTTTCTTTCTTTTTTTTTTTTTTTAATTTCACTGCCCAGTGAGTCTGTGATTCCTAGAAGAGAAGGAATATTTTTTCATCTCTGAAACATCAGGGACACTCTTATAAATAAAAGATCCTTAATAAATGTTGATGGATGAATGGGTGAACCCTGATAATGGATTCAGAGCATAAGAGGGATTCTCCAAAGGAAATATGAACAATAAAAATTGAGAAATAATTATGCTAATGGAAAAAAAAAAAAAAAGAGGTAGGCCTACCAGGATCCACTTTTAGTGTTGTCATGGTTTTTAATTCAAGGCAAAAAAAAGAAAAAAAATCCCCAAATTCTAAATTATAGAAACTAAGAAAAAACTAAAGTGTTTCTTATTTCATACAAAAAGACAATGTGTAAACTAAATGTATACACTAAACCTTAGTTTCTACTGACTTACATATATATACAGGGAAGTATTCCCTACTCTAATACTTTAGAACATAATCTTTTTCTAAATTATATATAGAGAGGAGTAACTTGAGAACAGCAGTTGAATACCACGCTAACACTGTAATATTACTGGAAACTAAGATGCTGTCAGTAAAATGTAAGAAGGAAGATGCTTCATCTTATAAGAAAAACATGCATTTTTTTCCCCAGAAAATTATTCCCAAGATGATCCCTTAGAGCCAGGCCCTGTACAGTTTTCAAGGCTAGGCTCTCACTCCCTGGCCTCCTTCCAGATGTCTTACTTAGGTCAAGGTGCTGGGGGCCAGAGTGGGCAAAAGATGAGTTCTTCTTACCATGACAAGGCTATCTTCTTAATGGTTATTCCCTACCCCACTACCCATTTTCCCAGCCCCAACCTTTCTATACCACACAGCAGAAAGAAATGAACACATACATAAACTGCTATAAAATGTAAGTGAGCTTAATTTAATAAGCATAAAGAAGGTAACAGAAAGGAGGAAATGGCCAAAGCTGAATATTAAGGAAAAGAGAAGGAAGATCCAAGGAATAAACGTGCCTGTCAGTAGTACTCACTGGCTGGGATCACTTTAAGTTTACACATGAAATTGCTTAATGCATGAGTCATTTTAAATCATGACTGTATTGATTCATTGAATATGTTCAAGCAAACCTGCAATGAAGATGACCTAGAAGTCTGGAGATGCAGATGATTCTCCAATCAAAACAATGGGGGTGAGGGGCGCCTGGGTGGCTCAGTCGTTAAGCGTCTGCCTTCGGCTCAGGTCATGATCCCTGGGATCGAGCCCCGCATCGGGCTCCCTGCTCCGTGGGAAGCCTGCTTCTCCCTCTCCCACTCCCCCTGCTTGTGTTCCTGCTCTCGCTGTCTCTCTCTGTCAAATAAATAAATCTTTAAAAAAAAAAAAAAAAAACAATGGGGGTGGCAGATATATTTAAGAAAAATCAAAGACATAAAAAATAAGTATGTGTTTGGAAAAAAAATTTTTTTAAGATTTTTTTTTTTTTTTTTTATTCATTTGAGAGAGAGGGACAGCACATGCTCGAGGGAAAGCAGGAGCATGGGGGAGGGTCAGAGGCAGACGGAGAAGCAGACTCTCCCTGAGCAGGGAGCCCCATGCAGGGCTTGATCCCAGGACCCCGGGGTCATGACCTGACACGAAGGCAGACGCTTAACTAACTGAGCCACACAGGCGTCCCTGGAAAAAAATTTAAATTCTGTCATTTTCTTATTACAAATGGGCAGAAGAATGTGAGATAATTTATCAAAATTGGACATGGGTTTAAAAAAAAAAAAAAACAGGTTTAGAATTACTGTTCTGAACGCTTCTGTGACACAGTCAACAAACACTGGTGCCCACTGGGGGACTGGTCCAGGAGCTCGGCTTCTACCCTCACCCAGTGCACAGGATGATGGGGAGCCCGACCTTCAGCTTCTATTTCAATGCTCTTAGCTCTAAAATCAGTCTTACATGCTGATGATTTCTTTTGGGGGTGATGAAATGGCCTAACATTGGGGAGGTGACAGTTGCACAACACTGTGGATTTACTCAAAGCCACTGAATTCCACACCGTGAAAGGGGGGATGTTACAGTATATGAACTAACTCAATAAAACAGTTTGTGGGAAAAAAATCAGTCTGAAAGCTCTGCAGTCCTTTTCCTGTACAGCTTCAGACCCTGAGTGTATGCTGGGCTCTTAACTACATAGACGTACCATGTCTCCCACTTCATTTTTATGGAAAGAGCCGAAGCTTGGAATCACACCGTTCAGTTTGGGAACTGAACCTAGTCTGTCATTTCCTAGGCTCTGGAATCTTGAGCATGCTACTCTCTGAGCCCCAGTCCCCACCTACCTATCAGATGGGCAGAACAAGTCTGCTCAGACTGATGGTAAATGGCAAAAAAATTAAACCGGAAGGGGCTCTCAGAAAGGACATGTCAGCTGGTGGGAGAAAACTAAAGTGAAGACGCAGAAGCATGAAAGATGGGGCAAGCAAAGAGTAGGGACCGAGGCCAGCCTACCTAGAATCAGGGCAAACCCCTCTGGAATCCTCTTTTGGGTTCCAATGGTGCTTTGAGGTCAGAGTGATGTGAGGTGGGCGGGGGGGGCGGGCGGGTAGGCCTGCTCCCAGAAGCATGTGCTATTATTAGACTACATTATCTACAACACCTAAATTTCTGGATTCCTTACCCAAGTAATTTTCTATGAGTAACCACAAAACAGAGACATTTTCTATAGTTTTAATCACCTCAAAAGTCATTACGCATTCAGTCCGCTAATGGAATTACAGCCTCTTGATATGGACTGCTATTAATTAGAACACATGGTTTTGCATCAGGATTCATTTTTTATAGATTAATTCTATATAATAAAACATGCCCGAAGTTGATTGTGTTAGCAGACTTTTCATCGCAAGCCTCGAGATTCCACACCTGTGATTTAATTTACATCAGCACAAGTTGAAACATCAGCTTTTCGATCATTTGTGATATTGCAACTCTTAAGAAACCACCTACCTGACAATGAATCCAAACAACCTATATTTACCATCAATAACCCAAATTCCCAACTGGGCCAGAATTTCTAATGTGAAATTAATTCTTCACAGTGGTTTTAATAACACCATTCTCACTTAAAATGTGTTCTATTTGATGAAGTAACTGACCCCTTCAATATATATACTGTGTATGTGTGTATTTGTGTACGTGTGTATCTACACACACCCATACACACATTTAAAAACTTACCAACTTTATGCCACACAGGTTTCTACCCTGGAAAAACAATTCAAGAAGAGCTGAAAAGACTAGCGAGTTGTCAGCTCTCCCCTCCCCCAGGTAGAAGCTACACTAGAGCCAAGTACATTCTCACACTCAAATATCCTTGAGAGACCAACGGGTTAACAAAGTAGTATTCTTCAGCTGCACATGAAAGCGCCTGAGGATTGCTCTCTGGTGGAACTGGAAAGTGAGCTGAATATCACTGAGCTGGGATTCTTTCAATAAGACGACAGGACCACGAAAGCACAATACAGGATTAAAAAGAAGTAAAACATGAGCAACTGCCTCTGTTTACCATTCACACTGTCAACAATTCTGAGAAAAATTCTGCTAAGTTTCAGGTCACTAAACCCTCGTCCATTTTATAAATATTTGTCTCCCTGATTTTGCCTTCTTACTTTTTTAGATCCCAGAGGGAAATGATAATGTTCTCTAAGTTTTAGGATGGCTTATTTTCTAAAATTGGCAGGGAGGAAAAGGCTAGCTTCTGCTAGCTCTAATTTTGAAAGCATTAAGTATTGAGGGAGAACTCTTAGGTAATAATTTTTTTTAATAAAGTGTTAGTTGTTTCATGAGCAGCATTTTTGTTGTTTCTACCAGCATCGGTGTAGTCAGGTTTATTTTAAGACAACACACTCTAGCATAAATTCAACGGAGTCTCCCGGAACTTACAACCAAATTTAGACTGATTTAACATAACCACGAGGTGTCCTCCTATCATATTTCACTTTGGACATATGAAGAGCAGGTCAAATACATGTTTAGAAGCTATTTTAAA
Organism: Mirounga leonina; assembly: GCF_011800145.1. Classification (NCBI taxonomy): domain Eukaryota; kingdom Metazoa; phylum Chordata; class Mammalia; order Carnivora; family Phocidae; genus Mirounga; species Mirounga leonina. The sequence goes on along the minus strand of NW_023270377.1, from coordinate 71,788,129 downwards.
TATGATTTTGTATGACCCTTCCTAACATGCACATGCGTGCACACACACACACACACAAAATGCTTTCACTTCTACTTCAGAGTTATACTCAACTCCTAATGCCTTTGGCAAAGACAAGATCCAATATGTAAGGAAATTAAGGGAAAAAAAGGCAAATAAATATGAATATTCCACGGAAGTAGTATGCCAGTTTTGGGAAAAGCTTCCAAAACTTCTCTATATGAATATGCTCTCTCTCAAGGGAGAGAGTGGTTCCCAACTATAGGGGTTTTTTGTACATCAAACATCAAGAATAGTAAGGAAACTAAGAATCTCATACCCACATCTGTGATTTCTCAAATACAGTTTGATTTATGGATACATATTGTATGATTATATATTTAATCCACATATATTAAAAACGCAACTATAACCTTTAATGCAGGCCCTAATTATGTTTTCTAGGAAATGACCAGCACTGCACACCCTACCCCACCCCCCCGCCATATCTTCCTTCTCCCCTAACTGTAGCTAAAACTCAGAACTGAGTCCAGACGGCCTACGTTAGAATCCAGGCCCTGCAATTCACTATCTCTACAGCCTTGGGGGCATAACTTAATGGGCCTCATTTCCCTGAGCTGCAAAATTAAGATTTAAAAAAAAAAAAAAAGTTGTGCCTGCCTCACAGAGTTATCATAAGGATTAAGAGTGAACATACGTGGGCACCTGGGTGGCTCAGTTAAGCATCTGCCTTCAGCTCAGGTCATGATCCCGAGTTCCTGGGATCGAGTCCTGCATCCACATCGGGCTCCCTGCTCGCTCTCTCTCTCTCAAATAAATAAATAAATAATTTTAAAAAGAGCGAATATATGTAAAGCACTCAGAACAGAATCTGACATAAAAGCACCATGGAAGGGTAAGCCATTACTGCTGATGCTGGTGTTACTATTACCACCATTATCTTAACTTTCTTGATACTCATTTCCTTCCTAGTTTCTTTTCTTTTTTTTTTTTTTAAGATTTTATTTATTTGAGACACAGAGAATGAGAGAGAGAGAGCACATGAGAGGGAAGAGGGTCAGAGGGAGAAGCAGACCCCTTGCTGAGCAGGGAGCCTGATGCGGGACTCGATCCCGGGACTCCAGGATCATGACCTGAGCCGAAGGCAGTCGCTCAACCAACTGAGCCACCCAGGCACCCCTTTTTTTTTTTTAAGATTTTATTTATTTATTTATTTGAGAGAGAATGAGATAGAGAGAGCATGAGAGGGGGGAGGGGCAGAGGGAGAAGCAGACCCCCCGCTGAGCAGGGAGCCCGATGCGGGACTCGATCCCAGGACTCCAGGATCATGACCTGAGCCAAAGGCAGTCACTTAACCAACTGAGCCACCCAGGCCCTCCTTCCTAGTTTCTTAATGGTTCTTACGTTGTAACAACTAAAAACTAGTTACTTTGGCTTGTCTTTGAATTCCATTCTGTTCTCACTCTGGAAGACATAATAGAGGGCACAGGGGAGTGTGGTGCTGAATCAGCTCTAAAGTATGTCAGAACTTCCTTACCTCAATAATACACAATAAATAACTTGTGATATTCACAACGGGCTGCCATCTCGCTCTGTCCCATGGCAGAACTGAAAACCAATGGTAAAAGCAAGGATCCCTTAACCAGTAGGATTTATTGATAGACTCAAGAGAAAACGTCACACGGATACCAACTACACAGACTCCATCCTTCAAGGGTTATCTAGGGAGGAGAAAACTGAATGCAATCACCACCAACCAACCAGTCCACGACACCTTTAATTTAATATACAGTGCTATTCTTTGTCAATATGGATGCATATATGAACACCTATCAAAAATACCATGGAGCCATTTATACTATAAACTCTAAAAATGAAAACTGAAGAGTCACATCTGGAACTCACCCAAGTCCTTTAAAGATGTAAAATTAACACAGTGCTGATCTGACATTTAGAAAAAGACAATGTGCCAAAATAGTGTAAACATGCCACATTAAAGGCCATTCAATACCTAATATTAATCACTGAAGAATCCTATTTCCTCAGAACAGTATCTCTAGTTTGCCATCTAAATAAAAATTATACTAGGAAAGGCCACATACCGTTTCTATATAAAGAAAACAGTTTGCCCACGAACCTTACTTTGCCATCTTGAGTCATAAGAGAGAAGAGACCATGCTTGCGATAGCATGACCACCAGCCCCTTGGTGTGGCCTGGAAGTAGCCTGGGAGGGAGAGGTCTGCAGCCAGGATCCTTGAGACCTACAATCCACATGGAGTTTCCAAAAGGGAAACATAGGTTGCGCCTAAAATCAGATCTGCCTCTCCTGACCCTGGCATAATGCCTGACACAGGGCTTGCACTCAAGGGAGTACGAATGTCTCTCCTCTGCCACAGAGCCTTCCGGGTGCCCTCATCGCCCCCCCCCCACCACCACCACCAGCATTCTGGACGGTCTAGACAGAGAACTCCCCACACTCAAATATCTATTCCTTCCCCGTCACACACCAGAAATCAAAAAGTCAAAGTAACTTAGATTATAAAGTCACAGGAAACAGAGACCATACTAGGTCATCGGATCACCTCTCTTTTGAATTTTCAGAACTGCTTTTCTACACCACTCAAATAGCATTTCTTTCTTTCCCTTCTCTGGCGACAGTCCGGGCTTACCTCACCTTGAGCCCTGAGACAGTAAGTTCCTAAAGTGAGGTCTCCTGAATGCAGCCTTGCCTGCCTGGCTGGCCCAGGGTCGGAGGGGAGGCTTTACTCAGAGAATGGGCTCAGAAAGCACACAGAGAATGAATGTGACTAAACCGAGCCTTTGCCGCTCTCCAAAATGAGATATAGGCTACTAATTTTGAGCATGGAAATTCAAAGACGTCTGGGGGGCAACTACCGCATTACCTTAGTGACAAGTGACTATTCTCCTGGTCCTTCAGCAGAACTATCAAACTTTAAGGCTCGTAACCCTTGGATACACTTTATATAAATTAACAATTTCTATTGTCAAAAACTCAAACTAACCCAGACAAATAGGCTTGGAAACTACCAGCCAACTTCATTCTGTGAGTAACCATTAAGTTTTAATCAGATGTGGTTCAATTTCTGGAACAGCGAGCATTAAGAAGGGCTCATCAAGGAAAATGGGCAAAAGCGGGGGCAGGAGGAGTGGGGGGAGGAGGAGGAGAACAAAAGAACCGCCCCCCGCTCCCCGACAAAGCCAGTCATGTAACAGACTCCTGACTGAATACTTCTGCCCCTCTTTGCAGCTGTTGTCTCTTGCAGTTGGTACGAAGCACTGCCAGTCTGGGACCGGTTTCCAGTGAGGACAGCATTGTTTTATTGGCTACTTAGACAGTGCACACACCATTAATGGAGTTTTTATCTCTCCATTTTCCTGTCAGTACAGAACCAGCCAGTCTGACTCTGTTATTATCATTAAGTAAGCTTTTTTTCTACCCCCTCCCCACACACATCTTTAATCCAAACAACATCTGGGAACTTCAGCCTCTATCATATGAAAGGGAAACAGATTTAGAGGTTGGGGGGCGGAGGGGGAGGCAACAGTTCCATCCACACTGAACAACAACCAAATTCCAACAGCCAAACTTATCTAGAGCCACTCAGTATCTCTAACATGCTGTTCACTTCAAAAAGGCAAGGTTATTTCCCACCGCATTGCTTTAAACCTCCTCTGGACTTTGGCTATATGAAAGTAATACCATTCTGACATATAGCTTTTTAAAAGAAAAAAAAAAAAGGAAAAAATTTACTACTGTTTTCTTGGGTAGCAAGTTCCGTTGTGAAATCAAAGTCAAGAATAATATTTAAGAGGTGATTTTTAGAAGAATGTAATTTTCTTTTTCAAAAAGGAAAAAAAATAAAGACCCTTCATGACACCTCACAAGCAAGTACATCTCCAGTGTACAAACTAATAGGAAAAAACTGGCGCCATTAAACCCAGAAAATATGTCCTCCTGTAACAGACAGCTGTCTCCTCTGTAGTTTAAATGTGCTTTTTGCTTAGATCACTCCGTGAGTCATGGAATCAATACAGGAAAATGCACAGAGCCAGCCTCCCTGCTGATTCCCACGGCAGAGCAGGTTCTAGCCACACAGCTCCTCTGTCCCATTCCTGTCTCCTGCCCATGCACTGGGGGGAAATGTACACCCGCTTTCGACTTCATGCTTGAACGTGCCTCACGGGGTCCTCAATGCTGGTCTTTTCATCAAATTTCTTCTATGTCAGTAGAAACTAAAAGTTACAGACCTCCCATATGCAGTTGTCAAGCAATCCCTCATGCTCTGCACCCCTGTCCTCCCCGAGTTTTCTAGAATGCACCGGTAACAATTATACTTAGGTACTTAGATTAGAAGGGATTTACTTCCCCAGAAATGCTCATCGCCAAACAGAAAACACAATTAGAACTGAACATTTAGGAAAAGCCAAAATTTGAGAGTCAGCAACGGGTAATAGTTTATTTTTAATTTATCGTTTTGTTCCATTCAGCAAAAATGAGGGGAAATCACTAACTGTCTGCACCACAGACTCCTGCTCACTGGAAGCTTTGCCTTAGAGCCCCCCTCGCAGTCTGTTGTTAATGACGGTCTCAGTAACCTGATCCTCCCACAGTGGGAGACTTGAGTAAGCACTGGCCTCTCTCTGCTCTCGCCTTTCCATTGTCCCACCCCACAGGGCCAGCTGTTTTTGACAGCCAAACTGCTGCGTGCTAAGCAATGAATGCTATCAGAGAAGGAATTTTCATTTCTATAATGCATAGGCCTCTGTGGACAAATTATACAGCTTATGGTGCTGGCTGCAGGACGCTCCTCCAGGCTTGAAGTGCTGCCAAAACACAGCCTTTCCCTCCCTCTCCCCAGCCCCTGGCTGACGAGACAGTCACTCAAAATGAATCTGAATGGCCAGAGAGAAACAGAACACGTGCTTTCAGGGACAAACAAAACACAGGTCAAGAATAGCTGTCCAGCTACAATCTTTGATGTAATGGCATACGGCGCAAGCTAATTGAGCTAATGTCACACCACAGAGCTACCTTGCATGGCATCCATTAAGACCTACTGTAATTTGATACCCTGCAGTGAGCATCCCTGGGGCATCAGCAAAATCACTGGCCCTCTGCTTCTACAGGATGCCAGACTTACCTAGAAAACACACCAAGAACTTACCGCTTCCTGAAAACCAAGGTGGTAACCATCAAGCAACAATCCAGGGAGTCCCAAAACAGTACTCTTTCATGGTAACCAAGGCTCCTGATAAGTGATTTATAGAATTATTTTGTAGGAACTGTTTGCCTCCCCAACACTACCCCCACTCCCAGCAACAACCCCTGACTTGGGTTGGGACTATGCAGGGACACCTGCTTGAGTGCTGAATTAACCCAGATCTAAAACCTGCCCTACTCTAGACTCCCCAGTATAGCAACGATCGCATTCTCATCGTACTGAGGCCAGTCTGGGTTTTCTGTCACTTGCAAATGCAAATTAACAGAAGAACCATCATTCCATCCTAAGAACACCCACCGGTTAACACAAACACATATGTTATACCTTACCACGTCAGCAAGAAAAAGTTTTTGTATTTTTGGTTGTTTCCTGTGAGAACTTACTCTTTCACTTTTCCCTTCTAGTTCTTATACCCTGACGGGAGCTAAAATATGCAAAGCATCACCTGATTTTGCCCCTTCTGCAGGGTGAGCCTAAATCTCCAACCTGAATTCAAAGAGAGATGAGGAAGCTAAATTCATGACCTGCATTTTCTTTTGGTGTCAGAGATCTTAACATGACCCCCGGCCCGTGTGGCGCAGAGAAAGTGGACTCTGGTTAGCAAGGGGTCCAACAGCACTGTGTCAATGAAGCCAACTCAGAGAAAGGCCAGGACATCATTGTAACCCTGACCAGGGGAGGGAGGGGGACACCTGCTCTTCTGCTAGGGGTTCAGGTCAGCCAAAGCACAAGCACCTGCAGGCTGCAAGCCGCCAAGGCCATCACGCGCGCCACATCCTGCAGCCGCCTGCTTTATCATTAACTACCGTCTGGCCAACAAGGGCAGGGTTCGGTTCAAGAACACCAGGAACTTTAAGGCAGGAGGCATATCCAGAACCATGGTGGGCTCAGAGCCACTCACTCCAACTATAAATATGCTCCTGGCTGCCGGCCCAACAGCAACCACAATTCCTGCTCCCTTGTTGGTAATAGAACTGCACGCCTTCTCCCCCCAAGAAATCCAACACAACCAGGAATGGCAAAAATTATGAAATGTGCACATGAGCTTACTCAATCCCCTGGCAAGCCTCGTTTCCCACCCTCTTCTCATCCGTACCTGGCTTCTGAGCCCCAAAGATCAAAATGAGGAGACTTATGAATAAGATCTCAGTTTGGTGCTTACGATACACTGGAGGACACAGGGTCAACATTTCGAAAGAAGGGAGAGAGGGAGGAAGGGAACAAGATCAACCCACTCTCAACCCCTCTGCATCATGACGATCATTATTAGGTTTGGATCCCAGACTGAGAGTCATTCTTTTATTGGAAAAAATGAGGGAGCAGGGTGCCCTGACTCCTCACCCGCAGGGAGCAAAAAGCAGCACAGGAAGCCCACTAAAACTGCTTAGACAGGGAAATTATGTAAATGAATGACGCACTTGTCTAGCTGCTTCTCAAGGACAATTAAAAAAAAAAAATTCTTAAGACTGACTTAGGCTCAATGGCTGAAGAGCCACCCAAAACCTGAATCAGAGTTCTCCCTCGTACTTTAGGAACGGTCATTCTAGGGAAATATCTTTTGTTACAGCCACTGTGGAAACATAGAAACCACAACAATCGAAACACTGAGGAAGACCCTGGATAATATCTTTTGTACCATTTCATATCCAGCACCTGGCACAACAGGGAGTTGGCATTTCCACGTGCCATGCCCCAGCATGAATGGATCTCCCTTCCAAACAACTTCCTGACCCTTAGGAAAGGCCAGTCCAAAAAAAAAAAAAAAAAAAAAAAGCAGAGAGTAGAGGGTATTCTGAACCCTACCAAGTTCATTGCCTTTCCTCCCCCTGGTCACTCATGCACTTGACCAATCTGTCCTGAGCACCCACAAGGAGCCAGGCACTGTTTTAAACTCTGGAGGTATACGAGCAAATGTGACCAAGTTCCCACCCTCGTGCAGGTTACATTCAGGCAGAAAACTCCATGTAGAAGTTCTTTCATGCATCTAACCACATGTCTTCTGCTATAAGGACCTATATCTGAGAAGAGTCCCTCCATTATATGAACACATGGCCCTAGGGGCGCCTGGGTGGCTCAGATGGTTGAGCGTCTGCCTTCGGCTCAGGTCATGATCCTAGGGTCCTGGGATCGAGTCCCGCATCAGGCTCCCTGCTAGGTGGGGAGCCTGCTTCTCCCTCTGCCTCTGCCTCTCTCTCTCTCTCTCTCTCTCTCTGACTCTCATGAATAAATAAATAAAACATTAAAAAAAAAAAACCACATGGCCCTATATATAAGGAATTCTTCAACTCATGAACCAATTAACTCTGGAAAAAGTCTTCCATATCCAGTCACAAAACCAAAGTTCAGCATCAGATGATGGCCCAATTTACTCAATTTCTACCACTCTGTGCCCCTTCCTTCTTTTTCCTCTGAAATGATCTGATACACAGAGGGGCTTAAGGAAAGACATTTTAATCCAAAATGTTGCCTCTGGGCAAGGGTCTGTTCCAAGGCTTATCTACTATGGTTTCTTTTTTCAACCTGAAAACCAGTGAGGCAGTGTATGAATCGAAGCTTCCCTAGTACAAAGAACAACGTATTTAATCACATCTCTATTATATAAGCCAAGTGATACAGAATAAAACTCTCAGACTTTAACAGTCACAAAATTACTCTTAAAAATATGAATTTAACACTCATTGAACCATACCCTACAGTCTACCCTCCCATTGACTTTGGAGGCAGAAGCCTTGAATTAATGAGAAGTATAGCTTTACAAAGCTAGCACAATACCTGCCTCCACTCAGTAACAGTAAGTGTATTTTTATTCCTGCCATTTTTCTGTCTTTCTACAAACAAACCAAATAAATAACCATACAGCCAGATTATAAGGACTGACATATTCAACACAGCATTACCCACACACACTGGTCCGTTTCCTAAATCCTGCAAGTTAGGATCTTACCGTGGGTAACTTGGAAACATTCCTTAATATCACTAGAATCCCAGTTTTCCCTGCAAAGGGAATAAGAACAGCAGCCACAACTTTTTGAACATTTCTCAGGTACCAAATAGGGCTTGAGATTTGCATGTACATTACCACACTTGATCTCTCCAACATGGAAAATGATGCAATAGGAATGATGATCTCCATTTTACAGATGACAAAACTGAAGCTCAAAGAGGCTAAGTAACTTCCCTAATGTCACAAAGCTGCCAAGTGGCAGAATGAAATTCAAACCCACACTTGCCTGAAACCATCAGCCATTCTTACCCATTCCATTAAAGTCTCCGTGTCATGGGGGGCGCCTGGGTGGCTAAGTCAGTTAAGCAACCGACTCTTGATTTCAGCTCAGGTCACGATCTCAGGGTCAGAAGATCGAACCCTGGCCAGGCTCCGTGCTCAGCGCCAAGTCTGCTTGTTCCTCTCCCTCTACCCCTCACCCCCCACCCCCACCCCCACGCATGCCTGCATTCTGTCTCTCTCTCAAATAAATAAATAAATAAAATCTTTTCAGAAAAAGTCTCTGCATCACGGGAGAGGATTAGCATGTACCTTAGGGAGCAACCTTGCCCCACACTGCTGTCACCGCAAGCAATGGTTACATGTCACAGACTCGACCAGTTATATATGAGGATTCATGGATATAATAAAACTCCAGATGAAGATATCACAACCTTGAAAATACCAAAAAGGCTGAAAATCAGTCACCTTCACATGCTTAGTACAAAAAAACACCAGGGTAACACTTAAACTTGAACGGGGTTAGACTGCCAGCATCCATTCAAAGTAAGACTGAGACTGAAGAAAAGAAGGTATTATCAGATAACCTTGAAATTAAGCCAGATGAAGAAAAGAAAACAGTTGGGAAGGCAGCTGTGCTTACAGGGCAAGCCAAGGAGAGTGAGCCCGTAGGGCAGAGGGCACGGTGAAGCTGGCTCCGCATGGAAAGCGCGGCTGGGGGCTACCCTGGGCAGGGCGCTCCACTGTGCTGAGGGAGATTGAGCATTGGTGCCTACGAGAACGGTCTTCTAACTTTGGAGAATCCCCTGGAAAGGATTCCGGTGACGCCGAAGACTTCCAAGAGACCAGGTAAGACAAATTCCAGATGGTGACGGGTGGATCTGCCAAGCGGCCTCCGAGCTTTACCTGGCAGAGCCCCAGAGCCATGGTGCCCGCCAGTTGTGCCCTGCCTTGCAGAGGCTTCTGCGCTCTGTTTCAGAGCTGCCCCCTCCCGACTACTCACTAAAGGTTTCTGAGAAATAAAAAGCTCCCCCTAAAAAGAACAACAGAAATTAAACAAAAAACTTGTACTGAGAAAGATCACTTGCTGTATTTCAAAAGAGCACCCTGATAATCACCATGCCAGGGTTTTTACATGCCACCTTCTGTTTTATTTTAAAAAAAAAAATCTTTATCATTTCTTGAGCTCCCTGCCAGGAGCGAAGGGTTGCATAGCAAAAGAATCCTTCTTGCCTTCAAGGGCAGGAAGTATCCATTAAACACAAAATAACAGGACAGAGAGGAGGAGTTCTGAGTCTATAGTTATGCCACTAATGTAAGAGGTCAAAGAAATAAACCACGACTGTGAGCTGTGTAGTGGGTTGAATGGTGGCCCCCCCAAAAGATATAGCCACATCCTAATTCCTAGAACTTGTGAAGGCGACTTTATTTGGAAAAGGGTCTTTGCAGACATAACTAAATTAAGCATCTTGAGAGGAGATTGTCCTGGATTACTCGGGCGGGTCCTAACTCCAATGCCAAGTGTCCTTATAAGAGACGCACGCTGCTGCCCTGGAGACCAGAGAGCGAAGCCTGAACGCAAAACATGCGAGACACGGCAACCGCGGTGTCAATCTAGGTCAGGTTAATTGTACTGGTTAACAGGGGAGACACCAAAGATGTCTGAGCGAGGGAATCGAATGTGCAATGTAGTGTTCAAGGAAAATTAATGTAACGTGAAAAAGGAGAATGAACTAAAAGCAAACATCCAACAGACCTTCCTGTTGTGAAGAAAGATTCTTTGACGAACAGAAACCAAGTATCCAAGTCCTAATCCCCAGAATCTGTGAACGTTACCTTATATGACAAAGGAACTCTGCAGATGTGATTAAACTAAAGATCTTGAGATGGGGAGATTATCCTGGATTATCCGGCCGGACTTAAATGTAATCACAAGTGTCCTTTTAAGAGGAAGGCAGGGGAGGCTCAACTAGAGAGAGAGAGCAGTGCGACAATGGAAACAGAATGAAGGGATGTGCCCTGAAGACAGAGGAAAGGAGCCACAAGCCAAAGGAAATAGACTCTCCTCTCAGAGCTTCCAGAACCTTAAGAGAATACATTCGTGTTGTTTCAGGATACTACGTTTGTCATGATTTGTTACAGTGGCAACAGCAAACTAAGTTTTATGTTTTCGCCTCTGAAATTCAGATAAATCTCTCTTACCCTGAACTCCTCCAGAAATGATTCTTTCTTGTTCCTCTCCTTGGCTCACCTATGCTGGTCCTGTTTCATTCTTCCAAAATTCACATTCAACATCCTCTATTTTAACACTTCCTAACTCAGTTGCTTTAGACCTTTGTGCACTTCAAAATTCAACATTATTACCTAGATATGCTGTATAATGCAGAAGTTGGAGAGAATCTACAAATTTACTCACCCACCCACGTTGTTCCAGAAAGGATTTAAGAACAAGCTCTTTCCGGGGTGCCTGGGTGGCAGAGTCAGTTGGGCGACTGACTCTTGATTTTGGCTCAGATCATGATCCCCGGTCATGGGATCAAGCCCCGCGTTGGGCTCCGTGCTCAGCACAAAGTACACTTGAGACTCTCAATCTCTCCCTCTGCCCCTCCTCGACCCCTCATGCACGCACACACACAGGTGCGCATGCGTGCTCTCTCTCTCTGGAATAAATAAATAAATCTAAAAAAAAAGCTCTTTCCTTCTGGGATGATGAAAATGTTTTATATCTTCATCTGTGTGATGCCTTACATTGATGAAATCAGATGTCAAAACTCATTGAGCTGTTTGCTTAGGATTGTGTGCATTTTACTGTATGTGTGCTATACCTCAACAAAAACGTAAAAGAGGAAAAAGAAGTATCTGATTTCACCTCTTCTCCTCTTGAGGACAAGAGAGTAGGCTCACAGTCTCCAAAAGAGAAGCGAGAAAGCAACATGTCACACTGAGACAGGTTTATTATAAAAAGAGGCTGGATGAGTGAAGAAAAGCTTGAGCATAAAGGATGGTGTGTATATGGTCCTCAGAAGAGATCTGCAGATAAGCCCTTGAGAAAAAAAATCATCAGGGGTACCTGGGTGGCTCAGTCAGTTAAGCGACTCTTGATTTCAGCTCAGGTCATGATCTCAGGGTCCTGAGATAGAGCCCCGCCTCAGGCTCCGTGCCCAGCGGGGAGTCTGCTTGAGATTCTCTCTCCCTCTGCTCCCCCCCCTCCAGCTTATGCGCTCATGCATGTGTTCTCGCTCGCTCGCTCTCAAATAAATCAATCTTTCTAAAAAAAGATTATTAAAAAATATCAAAAGCAATAAACTTTAAAAAGGAAGGAAGGAAAGAAGGAAGGAAGGGAGGGAAGAGAAACGATGGAAGGAAGTAGGGCAGGAAACTAGAATACCAAGAGTTTAGAAGGCAGTTGAATAGGAGATTGTCTTCCAAGCTTTTTGACCCCAAACTGTAATAAAAAATATCTTACATTTCAACTCATTACACATATACATATGTGAAACTGAAACAAAAATTTCATGAGGCAATTCTTACTCTTGCAATACATGAGTTTATTTGTTTTGTTTTGTTTTAAAGATTTTATTTATTTATTTGACAGAGAGAGACACAGCGAGAGAGGGAACACAAGCAGGGGGAGTGGGAGAGGGAGAAGCAGGCCTCCCGCTGAGCAGGGAGCCCGATGCGGGGCTCGATCCCAGGACCCTGGGATCATGACCTGAGCCGAAGGCAGACGCTTAACAACTGAGCCACCCAGCCGCCCAATACATGAGTTTTTATTCAAACTTTTATTTCCTTTTTATTTCTAATGCTGGGTATGACTCACTAAATTGATCCAGTAATAGATCACAACCCACAGTTTGCAAAAACAGTAAGGCATGGGTAGCAGGGACGGAACTGGACAGGAAGAAGATATTATCAAAAAACTACTGTCCTCTAATGTTATGCTTAGGGGAGAAAAGTTCATTAGTTTTATTTTTCAACAGAAAGCCAGTAAAAAAAAAAAAAAAAAAAAAAAATCTTGAAAACAATCTGTATTACAAGGAAAGTTTTAAATTTTCTCATTAAAATTTTCTACTTAACCACTGCCAAGTCCCAACCCATCTGGGTCCCAAATTTGAGACTCAGTTTGATACTGAATGTTCAATTCAAGGAATGTATCTGCTAGAAGATATGCAAAGGTTAACAAGATATGGTCCTTACCTTAAAAGAGTTTATAATCTACCAATAAGGAAAAAAAATAAAGCACTAAGGGAGGGAAGGAGAAACTGATTTTAGCCAGAGAATGGGATATGGCAAAGGCTGCACGGTAAAAGAAATGGCCTTTGACTGGGGAGGGAAGAGAGAGTGGAGAGGGGAGGAAGAGACTTGGGCGGGGGGTGGGGGGGGGGGAGAGCAGCTGACAGAATTACACACAGGATAGAGGAAGCTGGCTAATAGTAGGCTATGGTCAATTTAAAACGTGGCCCCAAAATTCACTGGCTCTCTTCCCATCAAGGCACCGGATCTATATCCCCTCCCCTTGAATCTGGGCTATGTGACCCTTTGACCAACAGAATATGGTAGAAGTGACACTGTAACATTTTCCAGGAACAAGCCTCAAGAAACTAGAAGCTTCCATTTCCTGTTTCCTATGACACTTGCTCTTGGACCTCAGCCGCCATGCTCTGCGGAAGCTCAGAGACCACATGTAGGTGTTTTAGCTGACAGACAGCATCATCCACCAGCATGTGAGTGAATGAAACTTCAGGTGATTACAGCCCCCCAACCATCAGATATTCTCAACTAAGGCCCCAGACACCATAAAACAGAGCCAAGCTGTCCTTGCTGTGCACTTTTCAAATACTGACTCACTAAACTATGATCATAAAAAAACGGTTGTAATTTTATGCCACTACTTTTGGGATGGTTTCTCATGCAGCAATAGACAGACTGGAATAGTACAGTTAAGAGTCTAAGAAGACATGGTAGAAGATAACCATGGGAAAGAGTCTGAAGGAAGACGCCACATATCTTAAAGGTCAACCTAAGCAGCTTAAAATTTCTTCTATATGCACTGGTGAGTAGTTGACCAGTTAAAGATCAAGGAAATTAAATGACTGGATTAGGAAGATTACATAGGCAGCAGCTCATAGAAGGGATTTCCAGCAAGCTCAGAGAAACCCTTGAGGTAGTTAGAACAATCCTGAGTGTAGGTCTCTTAAGTGTCCCCATTTTACAAATGAAGTACTTGAGGGAAAGATAATCTAGAACACTCTGACATCTAATCCAGTAGCGAATCCCATTGGCTGTATCTTCAAAGCATATCCTGATTCCAATCAACCTCTTCCCACACTTCCAAGCCTGGTCCAAGCAAGCCATCACTCTCTCTCATTTAGACCAGTGCCGATCCAACTGAATTTACACCTGGAATGGATGAACACTGATGTAAAACATCCTGTCCAGTGAGTTAGGTCCACTGATCACACGTCAGTCACAGCATCAAACTGCCTTAACAGTTTCTAAACACTTAACATAATTTCTGAACCTAGCACAGTACAGATCAGGAACAAGTAGTTTTAGGAACAAGCACTATGGATTACTGAGTCCAAATTCCCTACAGACATCAATCTTTGGGATCTGAGAACAAGAAATTGGGATTCCTGGAATTCCTGAAATCACAGATTATTTTTAAAACATTTCCAGGCACTCCTGGGTGGCTCAGTCAGTTAAGCGTCTGCCTTCAGCTTAGGTCATGATCCCAGGGTCCTGGGATCGAGTCCCACATTGGACTCCTTGCTCAGCAGGGAGCCTGCTTCTCCCTCTGCCTGCCGTTCCCCCTGCTTGTACTCTCTCCCTCTCTCTGACAAATAATCTTTAAAAAAATAAAAATAGGGGCGCCTGGGTGGCTCAGACGGTTAAGCGTCTGCCTTCGGCTCAGGTCATGATCCCGGGGTCCTGGGATCGAGCCCCACATCGGGCTCCTGGCTCGGCCGGGAGTCTGCTTCTCCCTCTCCCCCTGCCTCTCTCACTGCTCATGCTCTCTCTCTCTCTCTCTGTATCTCTGTGTCTCAAATGAATAAATAAAATCTTAAAAAATAATAATAATAAAAAAATAAAAAATAAAAATAAAACATTTCCAATATTCTTCACTCTTTACTATTATGAATATATTTTAAAAATTGTTTAATAAGTAATGTTAAGTTTAGGAGTATTTACAAAAACTGAAGCATATAAGAATATTCAAACACTGGGAAATGACTACAAATATATAGTATTTGAATAGGTTAGTAGCATTATGCAGAATCGTATGTCAAAATTAACAATTTGAGGATTTATTTTGCTTCCAAAACTTATTATCACTACCCACAGGGTTTTACTTAAAAAAAAAAAAAAATACTCTATACAAAAATTTATTACTATTTATTTGCAAAATGACTCATTGTTAGCAACAGACAGGGCCACAAATATATCATACATGGATAACCTGGCAATAGCAACAGGCAAGTCTGACTGGTTAGATCTTGGCCTCTTCTCTCCTTGGTGCTCTTCTTTTGATTCCCAGAATAGTCAACCTTAACCTTCTACTCCATGTGTCAGTGTTTCCTGCTCTGGCTCTCAACTTGAAGTCAGGAGATCCCGTAGAGCCAATAACTTCTCTATGTAAATTGTGGCTAATGGCCACCTTATTGGACAATGCAAGTATCAAGAATCTTAGACGACAAATGAGCAAAGGGAAAAAAAGAGAGAGAGAGACAAACCACGAAACAGACTCTTAACTATAGAGGACACACTCATGGTTACCAGAGGGGAGGTGGGTGGAGGGATGGGTGAAAAAGGTGATGGGGATTAAGGAGTGCACTTGTTGTGATGAGCACGAGGGAATGTACAGAAGGGCTGAACACCTGAAACTACTGTAACACTGTATGTTAACTAACTGGAATTAAAATAAAAAAACTTTAAAAAGAGCAAAAAGAATCTTAGAGGATGGAGATTAAAACAGAAACAATCCATCTCAGAAAATTCCAAAATCTGGAGGAAAAGGTACAAAGAAGCCAGTAAAGAGCCAAGTCAGAAAAGATTAAGTAATCAATAAAACCTTTGAAAAAAATTTAAACAAGGGGGAAATGTTAAGACTAGACACAGACCAAAGTCCCAGGCAAGATTTGAGAATGGATTTTAAACACTTAGCAAGTGATAATCCCTGGGAACCCCATTTCTAAGAGCAGGTCATACAAGATTAACCTAATTTCCTTTTTCAATAAGATCCTGAAACTGTGAGTTCAAGGAAACACACACATCTAGATTTTAGCAAGGCATCTGACAAAGGCTCTTATGAAATACCTGTGGTCAGGATGGACAAAAAGATAAGCAGATGTATCTGTAGGTTACTGCATTCAAAGAGTGCATTAGGAAGAAATGGACTCTAAAATGTTCAAGGTTATTGCCATGAATAGGAACTAAGAAACTGAAAATTAATCAAGGTAAAGGTAAGGTCTTATATTTAGTGAAGGGAATAAAAAAACAGCAGCACAAGCAGACACACAGAATTCAAGGGAAACAGGATCTAGCAGGAGCACCTATGATAGGAGACAGACATGATATAATAGGGGACATTGTGAGATTTCTGTTGGGGGTCAGCTCACTTAAGTAGGACTATGTGGCTCTCTGAATTACAGCAGGGTGGCTGAACACTACAAGCACGGAAGTCAAAAAAATTAGAATGAAGAAAATCCAGTCAGATGTATTGCAATCCACTCTACATACGATTTTTAAAGACTTTCAATCAAACAGAGACATGAGCAACAAGGTGGGCAAGACCACCAGAAGCTCCAGAGAGGTTCTACTCAGATAAAATAGTATCAGGGGTGAATGACAGTTCTAATCATGTAAATACAGTACTCTTTCTTATAGCTGGAAAAAAAAAACTATGACCAAAGGATAAACAAAAGCTTCACTTATTATAGACAAAAACAAACAAACAAGCCCTGACAATCAACACCGTCTAAAGACAGAGTGGGGTCACAATAGACACTGTGTCCCCTAACTCTGCAGAAATTCTGTGAGGCCCAGGGGCTCATGCACAGGGTACAATGCAGGGCAACTGCAGGGCCTGGGTGACTGGACGAGATCCTCCCAACCTCATGACTCTACCACGACAAAGAGGCCACTGAGGAAGCCATAAACGCCCCTGAGGCACTAGCATCTGATCCCAACCTGGCACTTCTGAAACAATTAATGAATAGGAGCAACTTCAGAGGAATAAGGGGAAAGAAAGACAGAATGTTACGTCTCAAAGACAATGACAAGGGGCTTAGGAGCCAGCAGCAGCCATGAATGCAGACTTTTTTTTTTTTTTTTTTGAGATGCTTCCTCAGGAAGCAGCTTATGAAAGTTACAGGGTTCAAAACATTTTGTTTCATGATAGGGAAGACATAAGCCTATTTCTAAGCTCAAGGCAAAAGCCAACAAAAGAGGATAAACTAGAGGAGGCTGGGAGAAAAAGACAGACAGAAAATATAGAACAAGACCGTGGGAAAGGAGATCAGACTCAACCTGAAAGTATCTGGGGCAAAGTAAGTGCCGGAGAACATGCTTAAGACACTTTTTCACATGTACAAACAAAAGTACTTAAAATCATTGTTTTACACAGCGATGCAAACACACACATGATAGGTGCCATGGGTATCATGATCCTCTAAATGATATTAATTCCCAGTAAGCCTAGTTTCCTAATTACCCAAATACATAAAATAGACTATGTTAGTCCACTCAGAATGCCGTAACAAAATACCACACGTTGGGTGGCTTAAACAGCAGAAATGTATTTTCTCACAGTTCTAGAGCCTGGGAAGTCCAAGATCAAGGTACCAGCCAACTGTGTTCCTGAGGAGGACTTTACAGACAACTGCCTTCTCACGGTGTCCTCAAGTGGCAGACGGCTAGCCTCTCTGGTATCTCCTTATGAGGACACCAATCCTATCCTGAGGGCCTCACCCCCATGACCTTATCTAAATCTATTTATCTTCCAGAGACCCCATCTTCAAATACAGATGGTCTCCCACTTACAATGCCTCAACTTATGAGTTGCTGGCTTTACGGCAGTGTAAAAGCAATACATGTTCAATAGAAGCCAAACTTCAAATTCTGAATTTTGATCTTTTCCCAGGCTAGTGATATAGAGAATGACTCTCTCGTGATGCTGGGCAGTGCAGCTCCCAGTCAGTCACGTGATCACGAGGGTAAACAACTGATACCCTGACCACCACGCTGTACCCAAACAGCCATTCTCTGTCTCACTTTCAGTACCGTATTCAACAATTTATTATAAAATAGGCTTTGTGTTAAGTGATATTGCCCAGCTGTAGGCTAATTTAAGTGTTGTGAGCATGTTTAAGGCAGGCCAGGCTAAGCTGTAATGTTTAATACATTAGGTGTATTAAATACTTTTTGATTTAGGGTATTTTCAACTTACGATGAGCTAATCAGTATGTTAACCCTATCCTAAGTTGAGAAAGGTCTGTACTATCATACAGGGGCGAGGGGGGGGGTTAGAGTTTCAACATACGAATTTTAGGGGACACACACAATTCAGTCCATTGCATAGATGAACAAATAAAATTATTAAAGATTATCTTCAAAACTGCTGCCAGTGAATGTTCCAAAATCCAAATCAAATCAGACCCCTTTCCTACCTAAAATTCCCTAATAGCTAACACAGTTTGGGAGTGAGATCTGAATTGTTAAGCACAGAATAAGGAGTCCTCATAATGTAGCCTTCACCCATCTCTCCAACCTTATGCCACATCAATCCCCACACATACCATAAGCTATAAACTAAACTCCCTGTGGTTCCCAGCATGCACCACACTCTTTCTTATGCCTTCTACCTTTTCTCTGAATGTTCACCATGTTAGAATACCCTGCCCTACACTGCCAGGCTAATTTTTACTTATTTTTATTTATTTATTTATTTATTTATTTATTTTTATTTTTTATTTTTTTAAAGATTTTATTTATTTGACAGAGAGAGACACAGCGAGAGAGGGAATACAAGCAGGGGGAGTGGGAGAGAGAGAAGCAGGCTTCCCGCGGAGCAGGGAGCCCGATGCGGGGCTCGGATCCCAGGACCCTGGGATCACGACCTGAGCTGAAGGCAGACGCCTAACGACTGAGCCATCCAGGCGCCCCCTATTTATTTTTTTTTAAGATTTTATTTATTTATTTGACAGAGAGTGTACAAGTATCCCTTAAATGCACACTTTAAAAATAAGTAAAAATTAGGGGCACCTGGGTGGCTCAGTCGGTTAAGCGTCTGCCTTCGGCTCAGGTCATGATCCCAGGGTCCTGGGATAGAGTCCCACGTCGGGCTCCCTCATCAGCAGGGAGTCTGCTTCTCCCTCTCCCTCCCCCTCTGCCCCCCGCTCATGCTCTGTCTCTCTCTCTCAAATAAATAAGTAAAATCTTTTCTAAAAATTAAAATAAATTTAAAAATTTTAAAAATAACGTGTGCCCCTTAATACCTCCCTGGGCCAGAAGCTTCCCTGCATCCTTCCGCCCAAGGTGGGTTAGGTGCTCCTGCTCTGGACCCGCTGTTGCAGCTTCTGCACACTTCTGTGATGGACAGCCCTTGTCCATTTGCACCGCAACCGCGGATGTATGTGTCTCGCTTACTAAGCTGTGAATTCTCCTGAGGCCAGAAGTGGCACCTTTGCTACCAGCAGGGGGCCTACAGTCTCACCTGTACTGAATAAAAAAAAGAAACGAACAGATAAAAGCATGAATCAAAAGAGACCACAGACCATACAAGTTTGAATAAAGAAAGATAAGAAGACTTTTTTTTTTATTCCTAACAATTCACATCCACCTTCCATAGATATATTCCTCGTCAGAAATTTGCACAAGGTTTTAGAGATTATCTCAATCACCAGCAAAACGGAACACAAGATAGAAACCACTAGAAGATCAAGAGCAAAGATAGAGGGAAAGAAGGATGGCGCTTGGCCACAGAACACTAGTACATACAAGCTGCGCAGCAGCGTGTATTCATAAAACACACTTCACACCCCTCCAATGAGGTGACTGCCTTTTCACGTTTCTTGTGAAAGCCGATGAACAACGGATGGGACCCTCACAAAAGAAAACTCTGTCCCATTCAGACTTGAAGATGGCACTTTTAGGTTGCAAACTGATTAAAGCCCTGTGCCTAAAGGAACAGCCCACCTGCACCCCACTCATCAGAAGGGCCGACTTGATATACAGGAGTCGGAGCAAACCTGCTCTGCAGGTGGTCCTGGGGGACAGGCTTTACAAAGGTAGACTCCATGCAAGTCTGAATTAGCCTTGTGGGTCAACGATCCTTTGGCAGGAGGGAAGCTGAATTAAGTGCGGGGAAATGACTTTACAGTCTGACTCATATTTTGCCTTTTACTCCTCTCAAGAGAAACAAGCTCCTGATGGCACATTTTCTGATGACCAAACATTAACTCATCTGCCTAAATTTGCCTCAGTGACTAAAAAGTTCCTCCCTTCATACTGAACCAGTAGCTTGAAATTTTAACGTAAATACAAAAAAGGGACTCAAAATTTTATTCCTTTTCCTCAATCCGTAGCACTCTGAAAAATAATGTATTTTAATGTAGTCTGAAGTACAGCTTCTTAGACAGGACTCTACAAAAAAGATTATACACTACCATCCCTTAGTAGAAGTAGGGGAAAAAAAGTGCTATAATGTGCTTTTGTCCTGCGGCTATAATTAAGGTTGAAAAAGACCTTCAGTTTTCTCCTCTAAGACATCACCAGATTAGAATACTCCTGTCTCATCCTCCCCTCTCCTCCTTGGGCTCCTTTAAAAGACCCTGACATCCTTCCAGTTCCCCCCTAAGCGACTCCCTGCTTTCAACTTTTCACGGCTCACTCAAAACCTAAAACTTGCTGAATCCATTTCTTCATTCTCTTTCATCATTCCCTTTCCCCAAATCCTAACATATCTTTAACGATTCACAGGGGGAAAACAAGTCATTAAAAAAAAAAAATTGATAATGGTCCATTGTGATAAAATGGAGAATGTGCAATACAAAGCAGCACCTCCCCTATTCAAAATAACAAGTATTTATCGAGGGCTCACTATGTGCCCTATAGGGATTACAAAACAGGATCAGCTTTCCTGAATCGGGAGCTTTGTCAGAGAGGCTTATGTACCTTCACACCACTCCACACAGCCCATCGGGGTATCTCATACATAAAGGAGAGCCCCGCTGAAGTCCAGAGAAGTTTGGGCCTCTACCACTATAGATGACTTCTGGCATGAAAATAAGCAATGCCAAAACAGAGCGACAAAAACTGTGTATGTACTAAATATTTACAAAACATGCCAGGCGATATTATTGGGCTGGTCTCAAGATAATTACATGGTTCAGTAATGAGACACAAGTTCAAAGTTGTGCGGCCCACGATGCCTTCTTTCAATCCTGTTGTGATTGTTCCAAGGCCCTGTCATTCAAAAGTAATGTCAAGACCAATGTGAGACACCTTGTGAGTAGGCAGCCTCGGCCAACAGGCCTCCTGCCCGCTACCACCTCCCCTAAGGCCTCCTCACAGCAATGAGTGAAGGAGTCAATGCAAAGTGAACACACGGTTTCCGCCCTCAAAGAACTTACAAACTAATTGGGAAAAAAGGGAGGGAGGGCAGGGGACACTCTCCACCCCCACCCATTCCTGAATATGATGGAAGAAATACTGTGCCAGGACACCAGGATTCCATCCTGGACCCATCACTAAGTCATTAATCATGGGCAAGTCCTCCTCAATATCTTAAACCTCAGAGCTTTTATTCTTTTTTCCCTATGAAATGGAAGAATACTGTTTCCTGCCCTGCCTTCTGTACAAAGGTTATTTAGTGGCTCACATAAGATGGTCAGTAAACTGCAAAGCCCTCCACAAATGTGAACTACATAGGAACAAAGGTGGCATACTGAATCACATGTCGCCTTATCGTCAGCATTAAAAAAGGCGTTTAATGACACTTATAAACATATAAATTCAGAACCTGACATTGTTGTGTCCAGGGAATAGTAAGAGAAGGAGAGAAAAGGTGAGTGGATGATTTGAAAGTAAAGCAATTTTATGGAGCCCCAGAGAGCTCTGGCAATGTATCTGTGAATATCTGAATATTCGTTATAATCTTTGTTCCTTGTTGAAATAACTTCTCTGAGTAACCAGAGGATGACTACTTGCCAAACAAACCCAGATTTATTCCCTAAGGTCCCATCCTATCCCAGGCTTTTTCTTCAGTTAAAACTAGCTCTAGCAAGTCTCTTCCCTCTGGACCCGCTATCATCTTGTTTCCTCCCTCTGTTTCCTCCCTCGTGCTAAATTTACACAAACATGACTAATGACGTCCTAAATTACCAAAACAAACTGCCCTCTGGAGCTCTTATCTATCTGGTGCACAGGACTACCTTCCTTGGGGTGAGTGGAGGAAGACACACTCTCCTTAGCATCACTCCTACTCGTTGGGCTGTTCCCAGACTCTCCCCTCAGGGTCCTTCTCCCCACACTCATCGTGAGCCCCGGGTGCAGGGCACCCTCAACCCTGCTCCCCGGCAAGCTGATTCCCCACCTGGAACTTCACTGCCCTCTGGACCTGGAGAGGCTCTCATCTGTTTGCAGCCCAGCCCTTTTCACCACGAACTCTTTTCTTTAAATAGTCCATTGGTCACCTCCCCCTGGATGTCCCAAGGCCTCTCAAACAGGACTCATAAATTCAGCCCTTCACCTTCCTGCATTCTCCACTCCTCCCTATTCTGTTATGGGATCACCATCTTTAACCCCTGTAGCCGGAGATTCTCCTCCTTCTACCAAACCATACAGATGAGATCAGTTTCCACATCTCATCGGCTCAGCCCCCTCATCGGCTCTGAAACCTCCACCAT